>NC_030857.1:18377149-18485579 GCF_000208745.1 Theobroma cacao | reverse complement strand
TATATATATATATATATATATATATTATTATATTTTTTTGAATGAAAAACGTACTCAAATATTTGTTTTAATGATACGATTGTACATATATCTCCTAATTCAATAACTTAAATTTGAATTTCTGATTTTTTGAATAAAAAATTTGAAAGAAAGACATTTACAAATCCATGGAGAGATAATGATGAAACATAAGACAAAGGTTTAATGACACCTCGCTATAAACACTATCTTGTGATGGAATATATTGGATCCTCTCTTCTTCCTTAACTAACTACCAAATACAAATACAAAAAGACATCAATTAGTAATAGTGCAGTTTCCATCACCATCCTTTTCAAAAATAAGGTTGATATTCAAACATTGTACTAAATACTGATTCGAGTTTGCTATCATTAACGATCAACTGAAGACTCGTAGGGGCATTACAGTGACATCTTAGCCTATAGATTTTGTATATATTTAACTAAAAATTCTTGAAAAAATATATTTGTCAAAAGCATGGTTTATGATTTAAATCTAAGAATTTCCATTATATTATAGTTCAATATTGAAATTTTTTACTATATATACATTCAATATAGTTGATTTTTGGACAAAAAAAAACTAATGAAAATAGTTTATAGAATATTTTGTTAATGCAATTTGCAAATTTCAAACAAATGTGTTACTTTATATCAAAATAATAACAAAATTGAAAGTATATTAATAAAATTAAACGAATTAAAAATTACGTATAATATAGGGACAAATTTGACTTTAATCTGACAAATATTTGAAATGGTAAATGATGGGAAAAATTTAGTGATAACATTTCAAAAATCTTGAGCTCTAACACACAAGACTTTAGGTCTATGAACGTGTACTGTTATATTATTTTTAGCATAATGTTTGAAAAAACTTGTGAATTATTTAAAAAAATTTAAATAAGTTCTTATTCTTCGATTGAATTTAATTAAATTCTTGTATTTTTATTATGAATTGAGTAAGCTCTTATGATTAATAGTTGACTAATTATCATTAATCAAAATAATTCATGCCATTTTATATGTATGCGAAACTAAAGTGAAGGGTGAGAATTTCACATGACATGTCATCATACCATATCAACGTATCATGTTATCATTTATAGTGATATTTCAGTATGTTACGTTAATGCTATGTGGCATAGAATGATAAGCAATATTTTGATTAAGAATAGTTGACACCGAGGCGTTGTGAAGATACTTGGACATTGTGAAAGACACCAATCGAGGTGAATTTAGAAACCTCACTAAGGTGAACACCAATCTTGGCAAGGTTAGAAAACCCCACTAAGGTGAGTAATGGCCAAAATCCCACTTTGTTTGGTCAAACCAAAGATACTAAAATTTCTTACTCTTCTGAAAAGAGCCTAGAGAAAATAAGTACTCCTGTTTATTAAAGAAAATATTTTTTATTAATTCTTAACTTTAATGTGTCTAACAATTAAGCCAAGAGGGCTTTATACAACTATCCCAAGGAAGAGAGTCTTCTAACTTTCTCATGTGGGATTATCATAATTCGTAAATAAATAAATAAGGAAAGAACCTAACCTAAACTTCCTTGGAGTACAAGTAAAGTGAAAGATAACTTAGTCTAACCTAACTTAATGCACTAGTAACATAAATAATATACTCTTGTATCATTCTCCCTAGATTGAAGAAAAATTGCCTTCAAGATCCATGTTTGCTTCGTTTTCTCCATAGTAAGGAAAGATATCAGCTACATTGAAGGTAGAAGAAACTTCATAATCTCTAGGAAGTTCGATTTTGTAAGCATTCTCATTGATACATTGCAAGACTCGATGGTCCATTAGATTGAGGAGATAA
This sequence comes from Theobroma cacao, assembly GCF_000208745.1. NCBI lineage: Eukaryota > Viridiplantae > Streptophyta > Magnoliopsida > Malvales > Malvaceae > Theobroma > Theobroma cacao. The sequence goes on along the minus strand of NC_030857.1, from coordinate 18,483,732 downwards.
TTTTGAATGAGGCTTAGGAAGTTCCTTCCTTAAGTGAATCCACACTAAGTATCCTTTTTTAAAACTAGCTGGCTTTTTGTGCTTGTTGGCTTACTTTTGGTATCTGGCAGTTGATGAATAATCTTCTCTCGAACTTCTTCATGGAGCTTCTTTATTTGCTTAGCTTGTTCTTTAGCATCAGTACTAAATTCATGAGTAGTTGGTAACGTAAGAAGGTCTAAAGGACTTAGAGGGTGTTTTCCATACACTACTTCGAATGGATATCTTCCAGTGGTTTGGCTCATAGAATTATTGTAAAAGAATTCTACTTGTTCTAACATAAGATTCTATTGGCGAATATGTTTGCCTACAAAGCTTCTCAATAAGTTTTCTAAACTTTGTTGACCACTTCTGTTTGACCATTCGTGTGAGGGTGACTGGCTGAACTAAACTACAAATGAGTTCCTATTTTCCTTTAGAGTGTTCGCCAAAAATGACTCATGAACTTCCCGTCTCGATCTGAAGTGATGGTTTTGAAATTCCATGAAGACGTACAATTGCTTTGAAATACAAATCGGTTATGTGAGAAGCATCATCTGTTTTATGGCATCGTACAAAGTGAGCCATTTTAGAAAATCTGTCAATGACCACCATTACAGAGTTCTTTTGCCTTTGAGTTCTTAGCAAACCCATAACAAAATCCATACTCACATCTACCCAAAGAGCTTTAGGAATGGGTTATGGTTTATACATACTAGTGTTTTGATTTCCAAGCTTGGTAGTGTGGCAAGTACGACACCTTTGAATGTGTCGGATGACATCTCGTTTTAGCTTGGGCTAATAAAATTTTTCTTTCACAAGAGCCAATGTTTTGTCTCTTCCAAAATGTCCAACTAATCATCTATTATGAGGTTCCCAAATAATAGATTGGCATAGAGAACATTGAAGGATGCACAGTTGGTTACCTTTGAGAAAATACCTTTCTTGTTGGTAAAATTGTTAATAAGGATGTTGAGAATTGAACTTCCATATCTCACCAAATTCAAGATCTTTCTTATACAATTCTTTCACAACTTCAAAATCAACAACCTTTAATTGTAAGGTACAAAGAAGAGTAAGGCAACAACTTACCTTATTTTGCACACCTGACTTGTGCTTGAGAAGAATTAGAAAGGCTTGGAGAAACTCACTCCAAGCTGCATGTTGGTGATTAAGCTTGTGTTGGGAGCTAAGATGTTTGAGAGCTTCATGGTTAGAATACAAAACGAATTCCTTTGGTAACAAATAGTGGTTCTAATGGTCTAGGGCTCGAATAACGGCATAAAACTCTTTATCATACATTGAGTATTTCAACTTTGCATTATTGAGTTTCTCACTAAAGAAGGCAATTGGTTGTCCCTCTTGAGATAGAACAACACCAATACCTATATTGGAGGCATCTCAATCAACTTCAAACACCAAATCAAAATTCAGAAGTGCAAGCACGAGAGCTTTAGTAATCCTTTCTTTCAATTCCTCAAAGCTATGTTATGCTTTAGTACTCCATATAAAACTATCTTGCTTGAGGTATTCAGTAAGTGAAGCAACAACATAACTAAATTTTTGATGAAATGCTAGTAAAAGGAAGTTAATCCATGAAAGCTTCGAACATCATGAAGTGACTTTGGAACTGGCCAGTTGATAATAGCATCAACTTTATGTTGGTCCACTTTAATTCCTTGGCTTGACTCAATATATCCTAAGAAGATAACTTTGTTTATCATAAACTAGTACTTCTTTAAGTTAACAAAAAGCTTTTGCTCTCGAAGTACTTCAAGGATCTACCGTAAATGTTCCAAATGCTCTTTCTGACTTTGACTATGCACCAAAATATCATTAAAATAAACAATAACAAACTTCTTAATTAAAGGGCAAAATACCTGATTCATCAGGTGCATAAAGGTGCTAGGTGCATTAGAGAGGCCAAATGGCAAAACTGTTTATTCATATAATCCATCACAAGTTTTAAATGTAGTTTTCCATTCATCTCCAAGTCGTATTCGAATTTGGTGATAACCACTATGCATATCAATCTTGGAGAAAATAATATCACCTTGCAGTTGATCCAACAAATCATCAAGTCTAGAAATGGGAAAACGATACTTGATGGTGATTTTGTTCATGACATGACAATCAATGCACATACGCCATGTTTTATCTTTTTTGGAACTAATAAAGTAGGAACAACATAGGGGCTAACACTTTTTTTTACTAAGCCTTTCTCCAAAAGTTGCTTGATTTGACGTTGTAGCTCCTTATGCTTTTGCAGACTCATACGATGAGCAAGCTTGTTTGGAATTATAGATCTAGGAATGAGGTCGATGGCATGATGGATATCTTGCATTAGTGGCAGTCTGTGGGGTATCTCATCATGTAAACATTACAGAACTCCTCAATTATGGGCTTGACATCCTTGGGTAAGGATGAAGATACTTCATTATCCTCACAAATTAATAAAAGGTATAAGAGGTTTGACTTATGATAAGCTTTGTTTAGGCTAGGCATAGAGATGAGTGCTTTATCTTCCTCTTGTCTTTTTAGTCGGTCTTCAAGCTTTAATGGAGTCAACATAATATTTACTCCATCCTTGACGAAGCAATAAGTATTCTTGTATCTGTCATAGTGAGCTCGAAGATCATATTGCCATTGGTATCCCAACAACAGATAACATGCATCTATTGGGATAACATCACACTAAACTTCATCTTGATATTTATTTCTAATAGAAAATTGAACACAACAACGCTTCGTTACCTTAACTTCATTTCCTTTTCTCAACCATTGTAGCTTGTAAGGATGATGGTGTGTCTTAATTGGAAGCTTCAACTTTTCCACCATGTAATTGGTAACAACATTTTCGCACGTTCTACTATCAATAATGACATTGCAAACTTTCCTTTGCTATGTGCACCTTGTATAGAAGATGTTGTAGCTAAGCCAACTTTCATCTTTCAATCATCATAGTAGTGTTGAGGTTACAGTGAACAACAAGAACTTCTCCATGGTCAGTAGGAACTTTTTCTATCTCATCTTCGTTGAATATTTCTAGATCATCTTCTACTTATTCCATGATAGGTTTTTTCATAACTTTTTTTCTACTAAGGAGATAATTCTTCGATTTGGACAATAAGAAGCAATATACCAAAATTCTTGACATTTGAAGCACTTATTGTTGACATTAGAAGCATGAGTAGAAGTAATTTTTTTATCATTCTTGCTTGCAGTTTTGGAAAAGTTTACCTTTGGAGGCGGAATGGTTACCGAACTTTATCTCCCACGATTTGAGGTAGAATTTTTTTGTTTAGCTGAACTCACTAAGCTTTTTCGTGATCGTTGTTTCTCAACCATTAATGCTAATCTGATGACATCATTTAAGTTCTAATATGGTTGTAGTTGAACAACATTAGCAATTTCAACATTGAGACCTCTAAGATAACGAGCTATAGTTTGTTTTTCAAGTTCATAGACATCACACTTCAGTGAAGTTGCTCAAACTCCATTGTATATTCTTCCACTGACATCATTCTCTGTCTCAAGTTATGAAATTTAATAAAAATTTCTTATTGATAGTACTCAAGAAGGAACTTACGCTTGAGTTCTCGACGAATCTTATCCCATGTTTTGATCTTGTTAAGGCCTTCCCTTTCTCGTTGCTGTTTGAGATTTTCCCACTGATAGAGGTGTGCTTCTTCAATTTAATTGTAACAAGTTTCACACGTTTTTCATCAAGAACATTTTTGAGCTCGAAAACTCTTTTCACTGTGTAAAGCTAATCAAGAAAATCATTAGGGTGAAACCTTCCTTCAAACTTAGGAATGTCTACCTTGATTCCCAAATCTCTATTAGTAGCAATTTTTAGACGACGTATAGATACTTATTTATCAGAAGATGATTCTTGATGGAAAGGATTTGTATTATCCTCTTAATCATTAGAGCTATTGTTGTTGATTTGAGCAGTATCACGTCATGTGAGTTGCTCTTGTAATTCTTGAAGTTGGTGACGTAATTCCTCTACCTCGATCTCGTGAACATTTCTTTGATGATTTTGGCATCTTGGCGGCATTTTGTTGTATGGTGATGATAACGTGGTGATGCAGAAAAAAAATGATAGAATTATAAAACAATAAAAGAAACAGAATTACCTGAACAAGGGGAGTTGAAACTTGACAGGAACTCGAACTATGCAACGAATAATGATCCTTTCGCTCTGATACCAAATTGATGCCGAGGCGTTGTGAAGACACTTGGACGTTGTGAAATACACCAATCGTAGTGAGGTTAGAAACCTCACTAAAATGAACACCAATCTTGACAAGGTTAGAAAACCCCACTAAAGTGAGTAATGGCTAAAATCCCACTTTGGTTGGCTAAACCAAAAATACAAAAATCTCTTATTTTTCTTAAAAGAGCCTAGAGAAAATAGGCAAAATAACTGTTTTTAAGGAAGAGAGTTTTCTAACTTTCCCATGTGAGATTATTGCAATTCTTAAATAAATAAAGAAATAAGAAAATAACCTAATCTAAATTTTCCTTGAGTACAAGTAAAGTAAAAGATAACGTAGTCTAACCTAACTTAATGCGCAAGTAACCTAAATAATATACTTCTGCATCAACAGTTCATCAATTATTAGTAATAATGACTTATTTAACTCAAAAGAAAATATAAAAGCTTAATTAAAGGCAATAAAAAAATATTTATTTAAATTTTCATGAAATAGCTGAGGGACTTTTTTAACTATTATGCATGTTATTTGTTTTTGTTTTTGAGTTTTTAATCAAATATATTATTTTGTCTTTTTTATTTTACACTTTTGTTTTTTTATATTTTTTAAAAAATAAAAGCAAATAACGAAATTAACAATTAAATGACTGACTGTTGTCAGTGGGTGAGAAAAAAAGAGAAGCAATTAATGAGTTGTATTATCTTTGATGTGGAAAGTATATGTAATGAAATTAAAATTGGCTCAACGAATTCGTTAAATATCTCAATATGCCTTAGTTGTTAAGAAAGAGTGGAGATGCAGAAAATGCCATCGCTCAAGCTTATTAGTGCTTTTTGTTACATTTTTTTGTTACATTTGCTTTTCATTTTTTAAAAAATTGGTATAAAATAAAAGTAAAACATAAAAAGAAATATCATAATTAATTTGGAATATATAAATAATTAAAATGTAATTAACATCAATTACAATATAATTAATCTATATAAAAATAGAATCATGCGCTTTGTCTTCTAAAAAAATTTCATATCTTTCAAAAAAAAGTATTTTACTTTCGTATCTAAACAGGGTTTTTATTTTTTAAAAGTAAAAAATAAATAGCAAAAACTTGATCGAATAGAATTATTTTGAAGTTCAAATTTCACGAATAGAAGTAAAGTTCATATGGAAAAAGAAGAAATAATTTCTCATTCTAAAATTTAACACTCAATAAGTTTTCATATGAAAAAGAAATAAGTATTCATATGTTAAAAAAGAGAAAAATTAATGCAATTTTCAAGTTATCAAGTGACAATAGGTGAAAGTTCAAATCATAATGCTATTTTTATGATGAACAAAGGATTCAGATAGGTGGGGTAATTAATTATATAGAAGGGATTCAGCATCTTGACAGGAATCTGAACTGAATGACTTGTCTTTCACCTCGCACAAGAAGCGACTTCGAATAACAGTTATTCGCTTGAGTTGACTTGCATTTAGAGCAAGTCTCCTCCAGAAGTTCACACTGTGAAAGCATTAACAAAGAAATTAATTTCTTTTCAGGTATTGTCCAATGAAACTAGAGTGATGGACTTTCTCTTAAACCTCGCAGGAAGCAAACTTCGAATAGCCGGGAATTGCTCAAGCGAACTTGTTTGCGGAGAGCTTGCTGGTTTCCTGCTTAAGTTCACACCGGAAAATGTAGCCTTCAACACGGTTTGGAATTTAAAATGAAGGACAGAGTAGTTAAATACTTGTTGGACCCTCTTTTTGACAATTGGTCTCACTCAATGTCAAAGTTTCGGGGTCCCAATGTCGAACTCAGTTAAAACTCAGTGCACGACAATGAGCCATACAAAAAATTAGCGATAATTACCAGAGCATGGTCCATTATTTCACAGATAACTTTCAGACCACGTTTTCCATGATATATTTGTTTTTTGGGGAAGATACGATTACTATGGTGCTTCGCCCCAACCGAAAAAATATTATAATAAGCATCAAGCTTGTCAAGCTTTTTCTATAAATATCTCATTCGGGCAAACTGGAGAACACAAACCGCAGGTCCCAGTGGAGAGTGTTTCATTTGCTCATCAAGGATGGGTTTAATCTCGGGGTTTTTAGTGTTTATGATCCTTGGTTCTCCGCTTTTCAGCAAGGCTGAGGGTGCTACTCATAACTATCTATGGGTTGTAAGTATATAGCTACTCAATATGCAGACTAGTCCTAGAATCAAATAAAATGTTGGGTTTGATAATCGTTCGGGGAATAATACTTGCAGGTGAAGGAGACTAATTTTACAAAGCTGTGTAACACATCCACAGTTCTTACCGTGAACGATAGCTTTCCAGGGCCAGAGATTCATGCTAATAAAGGTGATACTGTTTTTGTCACCGTTCAGAATGATGGCCCATATGGTATCACTATTCATTGGTATATTGATATTTTCTCTCAAACAATCTCTAATGTTTAAATTCAAGAAGCAAAAAAAGGCGTACCAGATTGAGAAAATTTTGATATCTGCAGGCATGGAGTTAGAATGCTGAGGAATCCATGGTCAGATGGTCCGGAGTACATTACACAATGCCCAATAAAACCTGGAGGAAATTTCACTCAGGAGATCAATTTGTCGACAGAGGAAGGAACACTCTGGTGGCATGCCCACAGTGACTGGTCTCGAGCCACGGTTCATGGTGCAATCAAAGTTTTTCCGGCCAACGGAACCAGTTATCCGTACGATGAGCCTGATGGAGACCAAACAATTGTATTCGGTAGGTGGAACACTGATGATCAGCATGATTCAGAGCCTGCTGATAAGTTTAAATGAAAAGTTTTTCCCTATCAATTCTGTTTTTGTTGACAGCGTGGTGTGTGTTACTAACTGTTAATCAACACTTTATTCTTGGTGGCAGCCTCGTGGTACAAATCGAATGTGATGGACGTATTAAATGAATCTCTGCAAACCGGCGGTGATCCAAACGTTTCAGATGCTTACACCATCAACGGTGAACCTGGAGACTTATACGACTGCTCTAATGGTATATATATAAATCATAACAACCCAAACATGGAGAATCATATCGTTTTCTTTCTTATATACATGAATTTCCTTTCAGGATTATCTCTGCTTTTGAGTCCTCAAAATAAATACTAGTATAACTTTAAACATGACAGTACTCTTGTCAGATAATGGCGAATTAGGGAGGAACACAGAGATTCTTGGACCTTGAATTCTGTAGACTGTACCGACCACAACTGGCTGGTTATTGCTAAGCTAATGGGTGATTGGTTTATGCACTCTTAAATTTTTCATAAAATGCATTTGACTAGAGAAAAATCAGATTACTTACAGCAGGGTCCATCTACTTTTAAACTGTCGAGTTTTGGTAACATAGTAGTGATCGAACTATCCGATTACAATACTTTTAGCGTGAGATTGATAACTTTGGGTCAAGCTAGATTGATAATTTAATTATCTGGCTTATCCTACCAAGATTTTGATTTCTAGACGTTAATTCAAGGTCAAAAGGGCACTACCTAACATTCAACTTGATGCATAGCGTCCTTTATTTTATAAAATTTGAATTTGGCTCAAATTAGTAATGCCAATATGGTTCGTCTCTGGTTGCAGAAACAATGTACAGTTTGTTGGTTGAGACTGGCAAGACTTATCTCCTCCGCATCATCAACTCTATCCTGAACGAAGAAATGTTCTTCGCGATTGCAAACCACAACATGACCGTTGTTGGATCCGATGGAGCATATGTCAAACCCTTTTCCACTGATTATTTGTTCATAACCCCAGGCCAAACAATGGACGTTCTGCTTACAGCAAACCAAACAGCAAGTTACTACTACATGGTTCTTACTCCTTTTCTTGATACTGACTCTTCATATGACAACACTACCTCTAGGGCACTCATCAAATATAGTGGAAATTATACAACGCCAAGCACAATTCCTACTCCAACGTTTCCTAATATCAGCGACTCCATATCTGCACAACTCTTCGTTGTTCGCTTGAAGAGTCTAGCAGATGCGGCTCACCCAATCAATGTCCCCCAAAACATCACTAGACAAATCTTCATGACAGTATCTGTGAATCTATTTGCTTGCCCCAATTCAACAGGTTGTACTGTTGATGGCGATAATAAGCTGGCAGCAAGCTTAAACAACAATAGCTTTCTGTCGCCATCAACCGCTCTACTACAAGAATATTATGACAATAACTATAATTTGAGCCATCTTGTTGGTGAATTGCCAAATAAGCCGCCCACTCCTTTTAACTACACGACAGTGGCGAACATGTCTGCATATACAGAGGAAGGAAGGCTGGTGATAACATTGAATTATGGTGATGAAGTGGAAATTGTGTTCCAAGGGACGAATATAGGAGCGACGCAGAATCATCCCATGCATCTTCATGGCTACAGCTTTTACTTGGTTGGAACAGGTGCCGGAGATTTTGACAATGGCACTGACCCTGGCCGGTTTAATTTGGTTGATCCACCAGAAGTCAACACCATTGCAGTCCCTAGAAAAGGATGGTCTGCTATTAGATTTAAAGCTGACAATCCTGGTATATATTTCTTCTCTTCTCTCTTCCTGGTTATATACTTACATAACATAACATATTTGATTCATGCACTAACCCCCATGTTTATTAATTTTCCTTTTTGTATCAGGGGTTTGGTTCATGCACTGCCATTTCGAGAGGCATACAACTTGGGGAATGAGCACTACTGTTATAGTGAAGAATGGAGCCACCAACGCAACAAGCATGCGTCCACCACCTTCTTATATGCCTCCTTGTTCTTAATGTTTCATCACTTTAGTGCGTGGTATTGTTAACATCGAGTGTGTGGTGCATGAGAACCCTCATGCTCCCCTGCACTTGCTTGTGTCTCTTATTTTCATAGTGACATGCAGCCTATGCATGCACATACAAAATGTATGCCTTCTGCAGTGTGTTATATATAGCAGAAGAGTTAATAATGTTGTGTTTGAATCATGCATTGAAGTGTTTACTGCTTATTAAGTGGTGTACAAAGTCTTTTAATTAATGAAAATTCTGAGTGTTAGTTCCCTTTCTCTAAGTTCTTCTCTCTGTTTCTCTGTTTGCTTACTGCCTTTAAACCTTCACAGCAAACCAGTGTTTATTCTTTGGAGTTTTTTTTTTTTTTGGTTAAGTCATTGAGAAGCTTTCGTTAATGAAGTGTAAGAGTAGAGCTAGTCTACTGACAAAACTAGGGAGATGATGCTAGCCATGTGTGGTAGAGGAGGCACCTGACTAGGGTCAAAGTGCCCACAATATGTTATTGCCTGCATGTTTTCAGATTTATCACGTAAATGCACGTGCCGTTAACAAGTAATATAATAATAAATAGAGTACTGAATCCCACAGAGAATTTTATCAATTTTTGTTAAATACTAAAATTATTACAAACTAATCTTATTCAAATAAACGAAACAAAATGATTAACTAAAAGCAAATCTAAAATTAAACAATAGCTAAATTGAATCTAAAAGCTGATGGCAAATATTAACTAGCAAAATTAATCAATAAACAAGCTTAGGATTACAATATCTCTTAACACTTCATCTGAACTTTGTTGCTCTCTTGACTTACTAAATGGATTAAGTTGCTAACCTAGAGTTCTCAAATTATTTCTAAGTCTTTTTTAATATTCTTATAAAAGTATTTATTTTAATCAATTAACTATATTCTTATGAGAATTGAATTAAAGGCAAACTCATTAAGCTCGGGCTCTAATTTTGTCTACATAAGACATATAGATATATTCTTATCCTATACGTAAATCAAATTACCCAATCAACTAAGTGAACTTGAACTCATGCTATTCCATTCATGGCCTATATTAAACTCCTCTTTCCAAGTTGCATTTAGGTTTTTAGATTAATCTAATTGGTGATCAAGCAATTAGAAGCATTAAACACATGACTAGAATAAACAACTCGTATTCCATTGATCATAAGCAAGAGAGTAATTAAAAATCCAAACTACATGTTGAGTTTAATTGTAATCCTAGATAAAGAAAATTAGTTCATGATGAATAATAAAAATACAATCCAAAGAAATTTAACCGTAGTAACAGTTCAATAAAATCAAAGAAACAAAGAAGAAAAGAATACTAGAGATTGTCAAGTCTTTGATCTTCAATCTTCTAAGTTTTTCTTTGTTTGCTTGAGTGCCTGACAACTCTTTTCTTTAGGGAAACCCCTAGCTTAATTGTCTCTTTCAATTGCCTCAAAGATGCACTTAAATAAGCTTAAAAAAACCCTAATTTTTATAAAGTTCAAAAAAACCTCGACGCCACACTCTTTGTCTCCACTATACACTCTGTTGCACTCAATCAATTTGTGATGCAATTTTCTCTTGGATCTAGGCTGAACTAGCAATGTGGTAATCATGAAAGTTGTAATCCTATCTTTTAGCTTTCCAATGATTCAAGAATCAATTCAATTGAACATCTAGAATGAGAATTATGCTAAAAATACTATAACATGTACAAGAGAGGCACTGACCATCCATGCACTTTTCTTCACCAATTGAAGCCTTTTAATTTGTACACCTACAAACGCATAAGACTAAATCAATACTAACTAAACTAAAAGCAATTTAATGTAAAACTAAAATAAAACAACTTAACATGATTTAAAGTAACCTAAAAAAAGCAACTAAAAACACCTAATTCAAAACCTATATTTCAACAACTTAGCCAATTTAATGCTCAAAATGTAATAAAATAACTACATGAAATAGAGTTTTTAACGCATTGTCGATGGCTATATGCATCGAATGACTTTAGATAGCTAGGCTATCATATTATCTTACGGTTAGAGTACCCTCGGATTGTTATTGTGATCTTTTTGAGTAGGCTCCACGAATGAAAATGTTTGAAATGCAATTTGAACTTAGAATTTGTTTTTATTTGTCTTGTGTAATGATTTGGAAAAATATAAGTTTGGGAATGTAGATTGACATGATTCGTGATTAAACTTTGACTATTTTGAATGAGGGATGTTTAATCCTCTTGCTGGAGTTAAAAATATGAAAATTACAGGTTTGGGAGCCTTTTAGAACACAAGGATTGATTCCTTAAGCATTAGGGTTGTTATATCACCAACCGAAAAAAGAACCGATCACATCTTCGTGACATTGGTAGTTGGAGAGCTATCTCTTCTCGGATTTACCACGCAAGTGCATGTATCATTAACAAGTAATGTAATGAAAAGTAAAGTATCATTCCTATAAGGAGTTGCACCAAAATTTTGCTAAGTACTAAAATTAACACAACTTAATCTTATTCAAACAACAAAATTTAAAATTATCGAAAACTAAAGCAACTAAAACTAATAACAAAAATCATAATTTAAAACTAAAAAAATAAATTAATCAAAGTCTAGAACCACAATATCCCCTTAACACTTTATTTTAATCTCTTCTACTCTCTCTTTACTTACTAGGTAACTGTGTTGTTAACCTAGAGCTCTAATGTATTTATAAGTCTTTTCTGATGTTCTTATAAAAATATCTCTCTTAACCAATCTATTATATTCCTATGCAAATTGCAATTAAGAAAGACTCATTAGGATTAGACTTTAATTATGGCTACGTATGACATGTAACTACATTCCTACCCTACATGTGTTGTCAATTTTGCACATGCAAGTATATGTATCAAACAAGTAATATGGACAGCAAGTGTAAATTATTATTCCCACAAAGATGTGTTTCTAGAGTTCACTAAGTACTAAAATTATATAACCAATTAATCTTATTTAAGCTAACGAAAATTGAAAAGCTAATCAAAGATGAAATTAAAAATAAATAATAAATTAACCAACAAAAACTAAATATGTTGAGAAAAGCAATAGATTAAAGACCTAGGATCATGGGTCCATTCAACATTTTATCTAATACTAACTTTTCTTGTTATTTATCTTTCCTAGGTAATTTTACTAACCTAGAATCTAAAGTTATGGACAAGTCTCCGTCAATATGCTTATACAAATACCTAACTTAATTCTATATGACTCTAGGAATCAATTAAATTAAGTTTATTAAGCAAGTGTCCTAATTTCGCTATGTATGGCAATTGGCGTGTGTCTATCCTTATTGCTAATCAGATTACCTAAGTGATGTAAATATACACTATTCAAACCTTAGTTTAATCTAAAATCTCTTTGTCAAGTCTCAATTAGATTCACAAATCAATTAATTGTTGATCAGGCAATTAAAGACATGAAGAACAGATTTGAATAAGTAAAATGATACCCATTCGTGATAAATAACAATAAAAAAAGTATTCAAACTACATGTTGAAATCCACCATAATCTTAAATAAGCAAATTAGTTCATAATATATAAATAAAACATTATCCAAGGAACTATAGTCACGAATTCAAAACACAAAAAGAGAGAAATAAACTAATGTCAAAGCTTGGTTGATTGTTAATCTCTCTCAATTGCTCTTGAATTCTTGATTGATTCGTAGCTCCAATTTCCCAAAAAAGCTACTACTGTCTCCTCTTTCTGAATGCTCTTAAAAAGACTCATGAATATGTGCAAGATGCCATACTTTCCAATTTTCTATCAAAATTTTAATTTTGGAAACTGAGGTGGTGCCACGGCTCCGTGACAAGTTTTGATAACGTCGCGATGCTCTTTTTATGGCGCCGTGGCACCATGCTCTTGGCCTCTAGTACGATGCACTCATCATGCTCAACACCACAACCCTGATTCTCTAGCATTGTGATGGTGGTCCCATCAGCACCATAGCCTTGAGTGTCTCAGCGCCGCAGCGTTAATCACCATGCTGCCTTGTTTGCAGTCTGCACTTATGTATCATCATCGGATGTGATTTTCACTTTAATTTGTTTTGAACTAGGTGAAGTGGTAAATACAAAAGTTGTATTCTATTCTCTTAGCTTTCCAATGAATAAAAAATCACATCAATTGGACTTTTGCAGCTCAAGTTGTCTTTAAATTTCTGCAGCATGTGCGAGTGGCACTATCATCATACTTATGCTATCATAACTCAATTTCACCTTGCCCATCACATATCCTGCACAAAACCATAAAAGAAATTGACATCAACTTTTCTTAAAGTAAATTAAAATAAAATAAATTCAAATTAAACTACAATAACTTAATTTAACTAATCAACGTGTAATCTAACTTAAATTAAAAAAACACCTAAAATACTAAAATTTGAACCTAAAACTCAAAGGTCTACCTACTACAGTCCCCAAAATGTGTTAAAAATAACTCTATAGAATAGAGTTATCAACATGCAAATCAAATCAATCATCTCATGAAATTGATATTGAACATATGTTATTTCATCCAAAGCTTACACTAAACTCTCTCTTCCAATTCTATTGAGGTTACCCTATCTATCTAATTGGTGATTTGGCAATCAGATGCATTAAGCACAAGATTGAAATAAACAACTTAAACACTACCAATCATAAGTAAAAAAGAGTATTAAAAATTTAAATGACATGTTGGGTTCAATTGCAATTCTAGATAAGAAATTTAATTCCTCATAACTACTAAAAACATCATCCAAAAAATTTTAACCTTCAACACAAAACAAGGAAAGTATAAAAGAACTAAAAAAGAATGAAAACTAACATTTTTGTCGAGTCTTTGATCTTCAATCTTCAAGAGTTTTTCCTCACTTTCTTGCTTGCTTGATGGCTTTTTTTCTTAAGAGAAAACCTATCTTAATTGTTGCCTTTAAGTGATCTGAAGAGGTCTTAAATAGGCCCTAAAACCTACTCAAAATAAAAGTCCATATATATCTCTATCTGAGATATCGTGTAGACGCCACTCCCCAGTGCTGAGCTTTCTATTTAGTGTTCGTGCACTCCTTATCTTCATGGTGCCAAAGTGCCCAAGGTTCTGTCTTGTCTTCTTTTCTCACTACTTCAAATTGTGACTCTATTTTTGCCTTTATTTACGTTGAACTGGGTAAAGTAGTAAGCATGAAAATTATAGCCTTGTCTCTTAGCGTTCCAATGGCTCAGTAATCATGTTAATTGAACTTCTAAAATGAGAGTAATACTCAAAATATTAAAACATATGTAGGAGAAACATAAGCCTTTTATGCACTCTTCTTTAACAATTTAAGCCCTTTTCATTTTCACACCTACAAAAGCAACAAACTAACTCAATAATGACTAAACTAAAAGCAAATTATCATCAAAATAAAATAAAACAACTTAAATAAAATCAAGCCAACAAGATTTACTAAACTAAGATAAATAAATATGAATACCTAATTTCTAAACTAAATCTCAAGAACTTAGCTAATTTAGTACTCAAAATGTTACAAATAACTTTATAACATAGAGTTATCACTATTTGTGAAATCTCACCTTGAGTAAGATTATAAGTTAGGAGATCCTTAGGTGAGCATATAGATTGCATGTTTTGAACATCAAACTTAGATCGAACCTTTGAAAGAATTATTGACACTTTTTGTTGCTAGTCACTTTTGAAGCAAAAAATTTTCTAAGTCTGGAAGGGGTCAAAATATGTGATTTTTATATAATAATCGTTTGGAAATAAAAAATGACAGTAATGATTCCTTTGGTTTTTAGATGATCAAAAATGAATTTTTCTTAATTTTTAGAGCATGTTTGCTAGGTTAAATGGGAACCGTAAATTTAATTTCAATCAAACTTTTTCCATTTTGTTCTCAAAAGCAAAATTTAGATTTTTATTCTTTTGGATTTTGATTTTTTTGATATTTTTATTGAATCCAAAAGGGGGTTGTTTACTTATTTACATTAAATATCTTAAGGAAATGGAAAGTAAAAAGCAAAGAGGACATTTACTTAAGTGGTATTTAATGTAAATAAGCTTGGCAGGTTTTATAGGCAATCTGTCTCAAAAAATTGCATTCTGTCTCAAATGTATCGATACATTTAGCCCAAAAAGGGTTTCTGATGAATATGTATCGATATATGTTCATAATGTATCGATACATTTTCCTCATAACCAAATGTATTGATATATGGGCCAATGTATCGATACATTTCGTTGATTTTAGAAAAATAAAAGGGGTAAAAACGTATTTTCACACCTTAGCTTATAAATATATCACTTTTTCAAGGGATGGCAACCCTTAGCCGCATTTGCAAGGTAAAACATCTATTCTTAAGCTCTTTCAATATATTTTTAACCCAAAATTCTATTTTTAAGATTCTAAATTTGGGTTTTTATGGAAAAAGATGACATTTTTAGCTTTTAAATCTTTGGCTTCGGATTTTCATAACTTAAATAGTTGTGTTATTGCACAAACTTTCTACTGGTGATTTACGTTTAAAAGTTTTATGATTTACTTAAGCATCTAAGCTCATTTAAGGTAAGGATGGAAGATTTATGGGTTTCTAAGAATGGGTTTTAGCTAGAAAATTAGTTTAGCCAAAGTCAAGTATTTTCAAAAGTACCTAGAATGATGATTATGAAATTCTTACTCTACGAAATGATTATGATGATTGTTGTATGATAGGAATACTAGAAAACTCCACGGATAATGCCAAAAAGGAGTTGTGATTGGAGTTAGGAATCGACTTTCCAATTAGGTGAGTGGATACACTATTTTCAAATTATTTTGATATGTAAAGCTAGCATGATTTCGATGAAAAGGATTGTTTATGTATGTTGAAACTATATCTCTAAATTGGTTATCAAAAGATTTGAGATTTTAGAATGAAAATGATTTTCTAAGAATATAAATTGATAATGATTGTGATGTGATTTACTCAATGGTTTTTAAAATGTTTACGAATCTACTATCTATGTAAATACTCTACTATGTATTAGTTTTCAACAAAGGGGGACAAGCACCTTATGTTTGAAGTCCACTTGATTACTCTGGTCTTCAAACTAGTGTGGGTACGAATTATTATATGCTTAATTATAGATGCTATGATGTGTATGTTTGGTATGATGAATGCCATAAAATTATATATATGACGTAAATTCCATATACTATATGAGATGATCAAGTATGCATGATGTATACTATAGGATGGTGTATATGATGTAAATTTCACATACTATATGAGGCGATTAAGTATGCATGATTAATGCAATGAGAATATGTAGATGATGTATATTCCATATACTACATGAGATGATAACGTATGCATGATTAATGCTATGAGAACATATATATGATGTATATTTCGTATACTACATGAGATGATTGAGCAAGCATAAATCCCATGAGATTATGTATATAATGTAAATTCCCTATACCTTATGAGATGAGTAAGCATGTATGTGAAGGACAATCTACATACCACATGCTATGAGTATGAGAACTCAAAGAGTGTGATTGATACCACTTTCACGGGGTGCAAGTGACAACTTCACTCTTATAATGCATCATAAAGTGCCCAAAGGAAATGGAGATATACGTTGTTAGCCAAAGGTACAATGGGGATGTACATTGCCAGCCCAAGGTTGATGGGAGTCAAACCATCATAATTTATGAGTTTTAATGTTAATGAAATGATTATGGTTGTTATGTTTATGGTATGTTGTATGTTGAGTTCATTGAGTAATGTTTATGGTTTATACCTTATGATGGCATGAGAATGTGCATAGTAAGAAGAATTGAGCCCTAAAAATGGTTCCCTAGATGTAAAAGGACTTAAGGAATAGCAAAAATGTTGAGATTGTTTAGAAACTTGGTCTCTGTGTTCAAGGTATCGATACATATGGAGCATGAATCAATACATTCTAAATAGATTTCCATAAGAGGCTTTCTGTGTGAAATGTATCAATACATTTTACCAATGTATCGATAGATGCTTGAAAGTATCGATACATTCAATAATGTATCGATAGATATGGTATAGAAAAGAATGTTTGAGTGAATCTGATGAGGATGTTAAAGGTAAAGGATTTTTATAGGTTTATATAAGTTTGTTTGCAAACAAAAGGTATTTAAATGAGTTTAAATGACATGTATAATGAATTTTTTGATTTGGAAGTTAGGAATGGCATGAGTTATAAATGCATGATTACGAAATACTCTTATCCTCTAGCTTGTCCCCTTCTTGTATCCACTCACAGAGTCTTTGTGACTCACACGTTATTTTTTTCATTTATTTTGTTGCAGGTCAATGATAGCATCTGATAGCAGCTAGTATCATGGATACCAGTATCCAGTCTTCATTCCTTGGTAAGTGTCTAGCAGCCACTCGATGTCTAGAGGGTCGGTCACGTTTCGTTAATGAGTCGATCTTTACTTTATGTTATGTTTACAGACTATGAACATGTTTCTGTTGATATCGCCAATGTTTGGGCACTTTATGTAAATAATATTATGTATGAGATCATGATGATGGCTCGAGAGCCTATATGGACACCTGACGGTGTTGATGATGTTTAATGTTTATATTATTATGCACTATAATAGTGGCACTTGTTAATGCACATATAGGTGTATTCAGTTGAGCTTACACAATTAAGTTGAGAATTTCCTTTATTGTGTACTAAGTTTTAAGAATGTATGTATTACGATTATGTATGTTAATGGATGTGATATGATGCTTTCGCATGAGATGATGAATTTTTGATAATGTTATGATAGGAGGCTTGCTTGGGCCTAACGGGTTACGCTCGTTTAGGTTCATACGCCGGTCACAATCTTTCCCAAAAATGGGATGTGACACTATCACTTTTTTGCAACAAAAATATGAGAAACTAATGTGTGAGTCACAAAGATTCCTTGTGTGGATGCAAGAAGGGGACAAGTCAAGGGTTATAGCTTTGCACTGATATAACTTTCAAATAACTATGCATGTATGAGCTTTCAAATCCACATTTGTCAACTTTACAAATAAATATAATTCAAACATTTGAACTCATAGTGAAACCTTTTAAATAAAATATTTAATCATTAAGATATTGAAAATAAATTTACATTAAACCTTTAAATGTCTTTCAAAACCTTTTGAAGTCATTTATATCTTTGGAATAAATATTGCATGTAAATCCATTTTGAACATATCAAAAGGACTACCTTACCCATCCATCATTTCGTTTGATTGGTATCGAGACATTCTTCTATGGCTTGATACCTCAACCATATAAATTACTATTTTGACTTTTATCTATTTTATTTGACTATCTCTACTTAAGATCAATCTTATGTCTTAACTTCCATTCATTATTTACTCAGAAACCTCATTCTAAGTATTTCTAGCATAACACACATTAGAATAGATAAGCATTTTACACATTGGTCAAGTCAACAAACGAGCTAAACTCTAGCTAATGATTATGAAAATGTCCATATCTTGTTGGACATATATTGGTAATGGTATGTCCCCCATTATCCATAAGACTGATAATGGTGTAGTTTCTATTATCCTAAGCATACGTTGCACATGTGGGAATGGAATCACTGCCTCACTCCTGTTCTCATAAATATATGGTAATGGTATAGCCCCCATTAACTTAGGTAACCTTTCATCTTAGATCAGTCTATCAATCGTACTCATCATGTAATTCATCATTGTCTTTCAACATTTGTCATGTGTATGGCATCTTAAACATGTACTTATACTTATGTCATATAGCATGTGGATGCATCATCACATACATTTCACACATAGCACACATCATGTGCTCATTCTTATCTCATATATTGTGTGGAAACAACATCACATATATAGCAACATAGCATACATCATATGCTTATCCGTATCTCATTTAGTATGTGGAAATAACATCACATACATAGCAACCTAGCATTTTCCATACAATTTATGCTTTTTTCATCGAAGAGATGGTTTCGTTCAAAACAATTGGAAGGACTTGTCTCCCATTGTTGAAAACTATTACACACACACACACACACACACACACACACACACACACACATATATATATATATATATATATATATATATATATATATATATTANACACACACACACACACACACACACACACACACACTATATATATATATATATATATATATATATATATATATATATAATTTTTAAAGCATGGTTTCAATCACAAACATATTTCCACCTTTAAAACTAGTAATAGATATCATGCCAATCAAGTAACTCATCAAATCATGCTTTTGGCTTTACATACAAAAATACTTTTGAAAGCGATGTATCCACTCACCTTGATAAAAGTGTGCTTCTAAGCCTTGTTTCGTCAGATCTTGTTCGTTCTACGGTACTCGGGCTCAACAACTCCTATCACAATAATTTCTAACATAAGTTTCCTAATTATTCTGGCAAACCCATTTTTTAAACTAGTCGAGTTACCAAATATTCTTCATTTAAATTCAAATAAGTTTCTAAACATTAAACCAATGCCATATATCAATCAACCTTGAATATCCTTACCCCCACAACCTTTTTGGAAGAGCAAAAACTCAAAAATCCTTAACATAATGAAGGATTAATTTGTTAAAATTTATGGAAATGAAGAGTTAAGTTAATAATATGAGATTCAAACTCAAAAATGCTAAATCTGTCATGACCTCGTACTCCCCTCTAGCCCGTGACAACCGTCGCGATGTCCCGATCGACACTCATTATTCGGAATGTTAATCGGAACCTTGCAAGGCTTTAATATCAGTTTCTCATTTCCCCTGTTAGTAATCATTGCCAAATATCATGTTCTAAAAGATTTTAAGTTATTTTCAACTTAAATCAATAAAAAAATGATTTTTGTCTCACAGGGGCATTTTGGTCATTTTTTTCTAAAAATTTTGAAACCAGCTAAAAATGTAGTATGCGAGTATAAAACGCATAATTCATAATCAAAAATAAGTTTAAACGTCTAAAACCTTTAGTTAAAATGAAATTATGACTATTTGAATATAATAAAAATATTCAATAAAATATTCTATTTTCTTATAAAACAATATTTATAGAGTTACCGGTAAATAATTTTTCTAGTGTAAAAGTTAAATAAATTCATACATACTGTAATACAGATAACCAAAGTATAAAATTTAATTTACAGTGACACGTAAGCCAACGAATGACCAAAAGTATCAAAAGTGGTAAACCTACAGTTTTTGAGGATGCAAGTCCAACTGTAGCCCTCAATAAAGTGAGCTATCTACCAACTATCTTGAGCCTGAAATGGGTGGAAAGGATGGTGGTGAGATTATATAATCTCAGTGAGTAAACAAATATCATCTAAAATATCTAAAGCTGAGTAAATGGAGACAAATAAAATGGATTAGCATAAAAATGATTCATAGCATTTCGAACTCATTTTAATAAGATAAAATAGATTCATTTCACCCAAATAAACAACGAGGCTTATGATTTTCTGAAAAGTTTGGCTCGTACCAAAATTATTATTATACTCAGTTATCAGGGATACCTAGGCCAAGGGCTATCTCAACCGAGTTCGCCAAGGTTGTTAAAAAGTCATGTACGCATAAATCATGTTTTTATTTTGAAAACATAGCCGTTCCTTGGCGTTGGCTGAGTTCACCCTCACGTGGTGGTTTGGCTTGAAGTGAACTCTAAAATGTTAACCTCAAGAGTTATCCATCCGCGCTTCTCATACTGAGGTAAGAATATAACAGGGTTACCGTGCCCCTCTATTAGGCTGGTCCACGAAACCAGTCCACTGCTTTGACCAATTTATAACCCACCAATTCAATAAAATTCAACAGTATGATATGGCAATTATTTTATTTTACAGCCTCTTAAGGCAAATCAACAGTTCATACATTTTTCATACATTTATCAATTCAACCATTCATGCCAATATTATCATAAGCCATTCAATTCAAACCATGATTTATAATACCTCAATTAGTCTCCAATTACTCCATTTTCCAAAACCATCATTCAATTTCAAGACAATTTTATAAAATCATTTCATTTATTCACATTTTGCTTTTAAAACATAAAGATTTACCATTTAAACTCATTTTCCATAAAATCACAAAAACGAATTAAAATTCACTTCAGATAATCAAGATGATGATAAGGTTACTCATTGTAATGGAAATCGAATTTTGAGTACTCCGATTCTTGATCCTCGGGTATTATCTCTTTATTTTTGCCAGAATGCTCACCACCTAGACATAATGCACAATAAGCCATTTACTACATTTGTGCTAAATTGTTAAAAAACCAATTCAGGCTCTATACTAATGCATGAAATGGGATGTAAATTGTTCAGATTATCGTCTAAACATGGTGTTTTACACAAATTCAATTATGTACCTAAATAAAATGGTATTGGCCTTATTTAATCTATCACTCAATTAATTGGCCAATACGTCCAATTCAACTCCAAATAATTTCATTTTTCTCCCAATACTTCAAATCACGAAACAAAAGTCAAATGACATAAAATTTAGCAAACCATCCTCACATTTCTTCTTGAGAATTTCGGCTATGGTGAGTGCATCAACACTATGATTTTTCCTACTTCATTTTCTCACCATAATTCATCATTTCGTAACCAATTCACTTGAAATAAAATCAAGTCCACCATCAACACACCATAGGAAAGATTCGACCAATGGAGGTTCTTGAGGGGTATACGGTTTTTCATGCTAAACATTACCATTTTCGGTTTCAACCACCACAATTCATTAAATTCTAACTAAATAACATAAGACATCACAAGATTCATCTTCAATATTGTCTTTATAAAATTCGGCCAATGAAGAATCCATGAAGAATATGTGATTTTTCTTACTTGTTTTCCTTCCAAACATGATAAATCAACTATAAACACTAAAATATCTCAAAATCTAACCAAATAAATCATCAAATTTTTTCTCTCTAAATTCGGTCAGCCATGAATCCTTCATGATATCTTGTGATTCAACCATGAAAAATGCAAAAGAATGCATAGAAAAGATAAATCACAAGTTAGAATTGAAAAATCTTACCTTTTGTCACTTGATTCTTTGAAATTTTGTGAATTTCTCTTGAATTTCTTAGCTAGGTTTTTGTTCTTCTTCTTTTCTTCCCTTTTCTTCCTTTGGCCGGCCAAGAGAAATGAGTTGGGAGGGTTATGGGCTGATTTTTAAAGCCAAATAATAAATGGATGAAAATTTAACACATGTCACCATTCCATTGGTCCATGTGTCATACTTACCCATTAAGCAATCTCTCTCCACCACTTAAATTTCCTCAATTATCCACGATAATATTGGGTAAAATTCATGTGCTGGACAAGTGTTGGGTGGTGTAAAATTACAATTTTGCCCTTAGGGTGGCAAAATGACTATTTTGCCCTTATGCTCGGAAAAATGTCTAAATTAAAATTTTTCACTTCTCAAACTCAAATTATATTCCAAATGATCAATCTTAGTCAAAAATTTCATCCAACACTCACATCTTAACCTTAGGTAGCAAAATGACCATTTTACCCCTAGGTCATGAAAATTCCAATTTGACTCCAAATCGGTTCTCGAACTTCAAATCACTATTTTAAGTCATTCTAGGGTTTTAAAATTCTCAATTTCATTTTAAAATCTCTATTTGGACTAGTTCGAGGCTTAATTCAACTTAATTGTACCATTTGGTACAATACCGTCCTTTAACGATTTTCGAGGTACCCAAGTAAGCAAACATGCATTCTTATATAAGAATGACATAATAAACATATTGTAGAGCCGGGCTTGACAAAATCTTACCTTAGATTCAAGTTTAGGAGGTTGGATCCTTGTCAGATGGGGTTTATGAGGGTTAAGAGTGGGTTTTGAGGTTGTTGAAGGCTGAAAAAGGTTAAAAAAAATGAGAAATAAGAAAATGGGCTTGAGTTAGGGTGTATATTTTTAGGTTTTGCGAAACCCCCAAGTCGAGTAGGAGAATAATTGAGAAATCCTTAGGTAAACATATAGATTTCATCTATTGAAACATCAACTAAGTTTTTAACATTTCAAAAATTCATGTTTTGATGTTTTATGATGATGTGCATAGGTGGACGTAAAAAGGAGTCTAATTGGACAAGTTTTTCAGCTTAGTTTTTTCATACTAGAGCAAATCTATCGATACATGATTCAAATGTATCAATAGATTTTACCCAAAAGCAAATTTGTCACAACTCGTCTTGACTATGATTGACAAAAAAGCTTAGCAAGCAAGCCTACTTGACCCAAGCAAGCCTACTTGACCCAAGCAAGCCTACTTGACCCAAGCAAGCCTCTAATACCAAATCATATAAATATCCAAATATAACATTTGAGAGAAAACTTTATCTCATTTAAATATGCATGTTTGTACAATTGTGCTCAGAGTATATGTATGTGTCCTTTGTAAGTCTAGAACATTTTTACAAAACACATATTTATGTGTAAAACCATCCAAAACAAAAGAAATTTGCAAATTCATATACTAACATATAGTTTCCCAACCAATGGCCAAGTATAAACATTTATCAAAGTTCTAACTAAAGAAAAAAAATATGACTTGAACTCAGACTCAGCAGAGTGACTTGACCAAAGATGTGTAACCTCTAAGGGATGCCTTGATGTTCACCTACCAAATGCTAGCCAAGAGAAGACTCACTTATTAAGCCAACCAAAGATATATGGATTTGACAACTAAAATATATATTTTGTTGGGTGAGATATAAAATCCAAATGAGCAAATATGGGAGGGGGAACAAGCAAAATGGATGAGTGTTTAAAAAATATTTTTATACAAAGCATGCCACTTTCCAATTCGTATCCAAGATTTGGTCAAATGCATTTAAAAAAGAGAATTTAAAATCATTTTTAAATGCCATAAATCATGCCCAAAGTACCCAAGAATCTTAGTCTAAGGATGCAATGTATTTCCACTATCCAAGTGTACTATTCTACTAGGATCGACCTCTCCTTGAAATGGGGTCGATGCTTTAACAAATAGAACACTTCTTGAATGTTTTGTTGGCTCGGGGCCTATGATACTTGGGGGTCGATCCTAACTTTTCCAGAATTGAGAATTCGAGTTTAAAATCTTCCAATTTCACCTCTATTTCCTTGCAATTAATTTCCCTTTCAAATCAAACATTTTTAAGGTTCCAATCATCAATATTTCCACATTTGATGACATATTCTCACCAAAAATTCCAATCAAATCAATTTCTTAATCAAACATTCCAACATACATTAAGACCAAATAGCTTAAATGTAAGAAGGGGTGCATTGCAAAATAAGAATAATATATGAATAAAAATAATTCACATATGATCATGCATCAATCCAATTATCCATTAGTAATAGGGCACGTGTTTGTTTGTGCTAGGATCCATGGTCCAAATCTTAAAAGGCGCTACAACACCTACCAAATCCAAAAATGTTAAGGCATCTAAATATTTTTGAAGATGCTAAGGCATCTAGTATTTTAAAAGATGCTAAGGCATTTAGTATTTTAAAAGATGCTAAGCATCTAAGTATTTCAAAAGATGCTAAGGCATCTAAATATTTCAAAAGATGTTAAAGCATCTAAATATTTTAGAAAATGCTAAGGTGTGAAACCCCAAATTTTGCATATTATAGTAATTTGGTGAAAACTTGAATTTTGATGAATTATATGTTGCTGATGATTATATTATGGATGAATGATGGTTGAAGGAATGGTTGAAAAAGGAAGCCAAAAGAATGTATTTTAGCAAGTTTGAACTTGGAAGATCGACCCTTAATGGTTACAAGTTGATCCTATGGTAGAAAACATGAAAATCTTGAAGAATTGAGAAACCTCAATCAACCTTATAACTTCACCAGTTGATCCTAAGGTAGATCACTTGAAAATCTTGAGATTTGAGAAGTCCCAATCGACCCTATAACACCTGTAGTCGACCCTAGCCTTCATTTTTCATTTTCTCAACCTCTAACTCATCCCAAAAACCACCAAACCATCCTCTAACCTTTCAAAACCCCATCAGACAAGCATTCAATCTTCCAAACTCAAGTCCAAGGTAAGATTTATTATTTTTTGGTCTTAATCACAATGTTTCAACCTAACTTAAGGGTTTTGTAAATTTCAACTCATTTAATCAAAATTTAAGCTAGGATTTTGGAGGTTTTTGTTTTTCAACGAGGCTATGGAGGTAAGAAGGATTAAGGTTTCATTATATATAATTTCAGTCTGAAGTATTTGTTGTTGATTTTATCACGTAAGTATACGTATTTGTGAAATCCCACTTTGAGTAAGAGGATAAGTTAGGAAATCCATACGTGAGCATATAAATTATATATTTTGAATATCAAACTTAGTTTTAACCTTCAAAAGAATTCATTAACACTTTTGGTTGTCTATCAATTTTGAAGTAGAAAATTTTCTAAGTTTGGAATGGATCAAAATATGTGACTTTTATAGAATAATCTTTTGGAAATAAAAAATGAAAACAATGATTTTCTTTATTTTTAAATGACCAAATATAATTTTTTCATAATTTTGGGAGTACATTTGCTATGGTAAATGAGAGCCACAAATTTAATTTTAGATAAACTTTTTCGATTTTGTTCTTGAAACCAAAATTTATATTTTGATTCTTTTAGACTTTGATTTTGTTAATATTTTTATTGAACCTAAATGGAGGGGTGTTTGCATATTTATATTAAATATCTTAAGTAAATGGTGAGGAAAAAGGAAATAAGTAAAAAGGAAGACCTTTACTTAAATGGTATTTAATGTAAATAAGTTGGGTAAGTTTTTCTAGGCAGTTTGTCTCATAAACTGTATTCTGTCTCAAATTTATCAATATATATTCATGATATATCGATACATTTAGCCTAGAAAGGGTTTCTGTTGAACATGTGTTGATACATATTCATAATATATTGATCCAACTTTTTCAGAACCAAAAACAATGATGCATTGCTAAACATATCGATAAATTTTGTCGATTTTTGAAAAAATTAAAATGATAAAAGGGTATTTTCACATCCTATAGTATAAATATGACCCCTACTTTGAGGGTTTTTCATTCTAAGCTGCCCTTCATCAGTTTTTTAGTAGCTCTAAGTTCTCTCAAATCCATTTTCATCCCAAATCATTATTTTGGAATATTGGAAGCTTAGTTTTGATTTTTTCAAACAAAGGTGACATATTTCAACTTTAAAATCTTGATTTATGAAATTTCCATCACTAAAAATATTATTTTTATTCCCAAATTCTTCTGTCAAATCTTTAAGCATGAGATGTTATGATTTTTCTTAGCATCGTAGCTCACCTAAGGTAAAGATGAAGGATTATGGGTTTCTAAGCATTTATTTGGTTGAGTAGCAGTGAGTTATTTATGTATGTTGAAATGATATCTTAAATGGTTTATCAAAGGATTTGAGTTTCAAGAATGACAATGATTTTCTAAGAAAATAAATTATTAGTGATTGTGATATGATTGACACAATGGTTTTCAAAATGTTTACAAATTTACTATGTATGTAAATATTCTACTATGTAGTAGTTTTCAAGAAATGGGGACAAGCACCTTATGTTTGAAGTCTATTCGATTACTTTGGTCTTTGAACTAGTGTGGATACGGGGATATTGTATGCTTATTTATAAATGCTATAATGTGCATATTTGGTATGATAAATGCCATAAGATTGTGTATATGATGTAAATTCCGTATACCATATGAGATGATTAAGTATGCATGATAAATGCCATAAGATTGTGTATATGATGCAAATTTCATATACCATATGAGGTGATTAAGTATGCATGATGAATGCCATGAGAATGTGTGCATCATGTAGATTCCATATATTATATGAGACGAT
Organism: Theobroma cacao; assembly: GCF_000208745.1. NCBI lineage: Eukaryota > Viridiplantae > Streptophyta > Magnoliopsida > Malvales > Malvaceae > Theobroma > Theobroma cacao. The sequence continues at coordinate 18,456,737 of NC_030857.1, read as the reverse complement.
TAAGCATGTACGATTGATGTTATATGCTAATATGTACGTATTTTCCACATACCAAGCTATATGAGTATGACTACTTATTTTGAGTGAGGTATAATTCTACTTTCGGGGTGTAGTGATGACTCCACTCTCATGATGCATTATAAATGCCCAAGGTGCAATGGGGATTGTGCATTGCCAGCCCAAGGTGTAATGTGGTTCGTGTATTACCAGCCCAAGGTTGATGGGGGTCAAACCATCAGAATGTATGAATTAACGATTTATGGTTGATAGAGTTATTTTGACACATTTTTGGGACCTAAGTAGCTAGATTTGTGAGATTTAAGGTTCAAATTTTAGTATATTAGGTGTTTTTCTAGTTTAAGTTTGATTACATGTTGAGTAGTTAATTTAAATTATTTTAGTTTAATTTTATGTTATTTTTTAAAAATTAATTTAAGAGTAGTTATTGTTGATTTCTCTTATTGCTTTTGTATGAAATTTGATGAAAAAAGCTCATTTGATGAAAATCAGTGCAAGTATGGTGATAGCTTCATTTGTATATATTTCAGTATTGTTCCCATATCTCTCTATACAAAACACCAAATGAGGTGATTTTTGGACCACTATAATGTTGAGAGGAAAGGCTACAATGTTTATGTTTACCACTTCACCCACTTCTGATCAGATCATGGTCAAAACATTTGTCTAAGTCAGAGCACTATAGTAGTATGCGTGGACTGAACATGACACAGTATTTCAAGGATATCTTTCATTCCAAAAGTCCAATTGACTTGATTTCTAAACCATTGGAAATATAAGAAAATGGGCTAGAACTTTTATGTGTACTAATTTGCCTATTTTGAATCAGATCAAGACGAAAATCATGTTTGAAATTGATAGAATGTAGCATCACTGGAGAACAATGGCAGCGGCACTGAGCTAGAATGGTGCACCATACATTTTTTTGAGGCTAAAGCACTGTGGTGCCAAGAAATCATGGCTACGATGTTATTGTAGCAAAAATTCAGCACCATGGAACCAAAAAATCCTGGCCATAGCACTAGGTGATTTTCCAAAAATTAAAATTTGACAGGATTTTGAAAATTAGGTTACTTGGAGCCTATTTAAGGGACCTTTTTTAGAGGTTTTAAGGGGGAGGCAGCAAGCAACTACTCTGGAGAAAAGAAGCCAAGAACTAAGCAAGAAAACAAGAGAATTTGAGAGAGAATTGAGGTTGCAAAGCTTCTATAATTAGTTTCTTTCTCTACTTTTGTGTTTCTTTTCTTTTCTTTGACTTAGATTCATGGCTAAATTTCTTTGGATGTTGTTTTTATTAGTTATTATGAGCTAAATTATCTTTCTAGGATTGTTGTGGATTTCAACATATAATCTGAATTTTTGTTTCTTTTTTATTTACTATGAATGGGTATAATTTTGCTTATTCAAATCTGTTCTTAATGTTTTTGATTACTTGGCCAACAATTAATTGATTTGTGAATCTAATTGAGACTTGATAGGGAGATTTTAGATTGGACTAAGGTTTGAATAATGTATGTTCACGTCATTTAGGTGATCTGATTCGTGATTCGGGTAGAGATAGGCCAATTGCCATTCATAGTCAAATTAAAACACTAGCTTAATGAAACTTATTTAATTGATTACGATAGACATATAGTGATCCCATTAAGTTAGGTATTTGTGCAAGCATCTCGACAGAGACTTGTACATAGCTTTGGATTTTAGGTTACTAAAACCACCCATGAATGTAAATAATAAGAGAAACTTGTATCAAGTGAAGTGTTAAATGAACCCATAATCCTAGGTTTTAGTCTATTACCTTTTCCAAGTAATATTAATTTATGTTATTTAATTTAGTGCTTGTTTTAATTTTGTTTTAATTAATTTTTTGAAAATTTTAGTTACTTAAATAAGATTAATTTTTCATAAATTTTCGTACTTAGTAAAGATTTAGGAACAAATCTCCATGGGAACGATACTTTACTTCATCACTATATTACTTGTTTGATAAGTATACTTGCGTGTGCAAAATCGACAACATAATGTTGTTAGAAATGTTTGTATGTTATGTTAATTGAGTATTGATTATGATGCAAATCTACTATGACATGAATGTTGGCTTGGTTAGACAGTAATTAGCATTATTAGTCTTAAGAGGTAAAAGGACTTACAATTAGCATAAATGGAGAATTTTGTTTAAAATCTAGGTTCTGAGTTCAAAGTATCGATACATTTGGAGTATGTATCGATATATTTTAAATAGAATGCTTTAGGGGGCTTTTTGTGTGAAATATATTGATACATTTCATTAAAGTATCGATAGATTTTTAAAAGCTATTGATACATTGAAGAATGTATCTATAGATTCTTTGTAAAAAAGGTCATTTGAGCAAATTTGATGAGAATTTCAAAGTTAAATGGTTTCCAAAGATTTATACAAAGTGTTTTCCTTGTGATACTGCATGAATGATGATGATCTACTATGTTTCATGATTATTATAGTAATGAGGAAAGATTTATGGCTCATACATGTTTAATATTGCATGTTTATGAAATACTCTTATCCCCTGGCTTGTCCACTTCCTCGTATCCACTCACGAAGTCTTTATGACTCACATTTTATTTTTCTTATTTATTTTTATTTCAGATTAGTGATAGTACTCTCTTGCTAGCAGGCAATGTCATGAAGACATGATCCGTTCATTCTAAGTGCCTTTATATCTCCAAGGCATCATTTGGTCAAATACTGTTAGGTTATCATTCGCTTAGGGTAATCTGTTCCTAGGGTTCATCATAGCCTCTAGGAGTCCTAATCTAGGCTTATCCAACACAGGCAACTTATGTGGCTTACACTAAAGAGCACAATCACACACAATTCCACATTTTTACTCTATAGCCTAAGCACTACATCTAGACAAACACGTACATATTCACATATATAATCTATTCTAGTAACATGGCAGAACCTTTAACAGGTGTCATGCATCACATGCATTTAAAATTAGTGATAAATTGGAGGTGCTTCCACCGCCAAGCTCAACTTTAGTCTCCGATCATCCTCTAGCTCGCCAAAGAGTCAATTTACTTCGTTTCCACCTTAGAACATATCAAAACATCGAATTATTAATTCAATCTGGGCTTTCCACAAATGCCAGCTTTCTAAAATAATCAAATCCTTAACAATCCAACATATAAGCTCAAATTCTTCTTTAATAAGCTAAACTTATGCCTTAGAAGCTAGATTGTATGAATCTTAGCTCCAAATTCCAACCAAATCGGGAGAAATTAGTTTTCTTAGAATCTAATCGATTAAATTAAAAAATAATCGATAAAAACATTTAATCTTACCTCAATAACGTTTTCCCAAGTTCATATTAGCTTTAAATCACTCGAAAAATCTATTTGGGGCTTAGGGTTTTCGAAGGTTAAAGAGAAGAAGAGTTAGGGTTTTGTTTAAAATGGGGTGAACAGCTCGAAAGCTTGTTTTTTTTTTTTTTGCTTTCCTTTAGTGAGGTATCGATACATTTGCTCTTATTTTGACTAAATCTATTGATACATTACCATATGCATCAATAAATTTCAAGCAAAATAGCTCACTACTTAACATGTATCCATACATGAAGGGAATGTATCAATACATTTTCCCTTTGGTGCTCTTTGCCTCAAATGTATCGAATCATTTGGATAATGTATCGATACATGTTCATCTTTGGCCAAATCTATCGATACATTCTTGAATGTATTGATAGAAAATCTCTTTGAGGCCTTTATTATTTTTTCTGCCAAGAATGTATCGATATGTTTTTCCCTGTAGGTAGATTTTCTCTCTTCCAAACTTAACACCCTAAAATCATTTCCTATTGATATCACACTTCAAACAATTCATATAAGCTCAAACCCGAAAACATATATCTTCGAATATGTCCTCAAATTCAAATCAAGGCCTCAAACCATAGGATTTGTCACATAATTCCATAAAATTTGCCTAAGTGTCAATATACACACGTTCATACTCTTGGCAAATGTAACATATCATCAAAGTTCCCAAGGCATAATATATCTCATAAATCATTCTTAATTAACTTAATTTACACCAAGAATTGGGGGTGTTACAATTCCACCTTTAGTTGTAACTGTTGGACTATGAATTATTTTGCTACCTATTGAATCTTCCATCAAATTACATTGAATGGTAATAGGCTAGACAACAATCGCTTAAATGCCCATATCCACAAAGCTCACATGTCACAAAAGGTCTTTGAAAAACATTAACACCCCAAGTGTCAATTCTTTGAGACAAAGCATCTACTTTGGTGGTCAAAGCACTGATAGCCAATCATAATCACTAGCAACCCTTCTAGGCATAAACTGTTCAAATGCCCATTGATAGTTATAATAATTCATTATCTCAACTAAAAGTACCCGAAAAACAAAGAAAGAAAAACTGGAATTAAGATTAATTTGTGAATATTAATATTGGCAAAATAAATAGGAAAACAAATCCTTGGCAACGACCCAAAAAACTTGTTGTTGTTGATTTCTCACATAAACTAGTAATATAGTGATAAAGAAGAATATCGTTTCCCATAGAGATTTGTTCCTAAATCTTTACTAAGTACTAAAATTATGGCAAACTAATCTTATTCAAGTAACTAAGGTTTTTAGAAAATTAATTAAAACTAAATTAAAGCAAATACTAAATTAATTAATAGAATTTAAAATTTGACTTGAGAAAAAGCAATAAACTAAAACCTAGGATTATAGATTCATGTAACACTTCATCTGATACCAGTTTCTTTTATTTATATTCATGGGTGGTTTTACTAACTTAAAATCCAAAGCTATGTACAAGTCTCCGTCAAGATGCTTGGATAAATACCGAACTTAATTGGGTCACTATATATCTATAAAAATCTATCACATCCCATTTCTTGGAAGAATTGTGACCTGCGCATGGACCCAAACGAGCATAACCCATTAAGCCCAAGCAAGCCTCTTATCATAACATCATCAAACATTCATCATCACATGCGGAAGCGTCATATCACATCCATTAATGTATATAATTGTAATACATACATTCTTAAAACTTATTACACAATAAAGAAATTTCTCAACTTAATTGTGTAAGATCAACTTAATACATCTATATGTGTATTAACAAGTGCCACTGCTATAGTGCACAATAATATAAACATTAAACATCAGCAGCACCCTCGGGTGTCTATATAAGCTCTTGAACTATGATCATGATCTCATACATAACATTATGCATATAAGATGCCCAAACATCGGCGATATCAACATAAACATATTCATAGTTTGTAAACAAAACATAAAGTAAAGACCAACTCATCAGCAGAACGTGACCGACCTTTTAGGCATCAAGTGGCTACTAGACACCTACTATGGAATGAAGACCGAACATTCGTATTCATGACATTGGCTGCTATCAGACGCTATCATTGATCTACAACAAAATAAATGGGGAAAAATAACGTGTGAGTCACAAAGACTTTGTGAGTGGAGACGGGAAAGGGACAAGCCAAGGCATAAGAGTATTTCATAACCATGCATTTAGAACTCATGCTGTTCATAACTTCCTAATTATAAAATTCATTATACATGTCATTTAAACTCATTTAAATACCTTTCGTTTGAAAACAAACTTATATAAACCTTTAGAAATCCTTTACCTTTAAAATCCTCATCAAATTCACTCAAACATCCTTTTCTGTATCATATCTATTGATACATTATTGAATCTATCAATACTTTCAAGCATATTGATACATTGGTAAAATGTATCGATACATTTCACACAAAAAGTCTCTTATGGCAATCTGTTTAGAATGTATCGATACATGCTCCAAATGCATCGATACTTTGAACATAGAGACCAAGTGTTTGGACAATTTCAACATTTTTTGCCATTCTTTAAGTCCTCTTACATCTCGGGAACTATCTTTAAGGCTCAATTCTTCTCACTAAGCACATTCTCATGCCATTATAAGGTATAAACCATAAACACTACTCATATGAACTCAACATACAACATACCATAAACATAACAACCATAATCACTTCATTAGCATTAAAACTCACACAGTGTGATGGTTTGACCCCCATCAACCTTGGGCTGGCAACGTACATTGCCATTGCACCTTGGGCATTTTATGATGCATCATAAGAGTGAAGTCATCACTTAAACGCCGTGAGAGTGGTATTAATTGCACTTTTTGTGTCAAGCCCAGCTCTACAATATGTTTATTATGCCATTCCTACATAAGAATGCATGTTTGCTTACTTGGGTACCTTGAAAATCGTTAAAGGACGATAATGTACCAAATGGTACAACTAAGTTGATTTAAGCCTCGAACTAGTTTAAATAGAGATTTTAAGATGAAATTGAGAATTTTAAAACCCCAGAATGACTTAAAATAGTAATTCAGAGTTCGAGGATCGATTTGGAGTCAAATTAGAATTTTCATGACCTAGGGGCAAAATGGTCATTTTACCACTTGAGGTTAAAATTGGAATGTTGGAAGAAGTTTTTTTTTTTTTATCAAGATTGACTATTTAGAGCATAATTTGAGTTTGAGAAGTGAAAATTTTTAATTTCGACATTTTTTCGAGCATAAGGGCAAAATAGTCATTTTGCCACTCCAAGGGCAAAATTGTAATTTTACACACCCAACACTTGTCCAACACATGAATTTCACCCATTATTATTATGGATAATTTAAGGATTTTATGTGGTGGAGAAAGAAAGCTTAATAGTTAAGAATTTAAAAATGGACCAATGGAATGGTGACAAGTGTCAAGCTTTTATTTCTTTATTATTTTCCTTATAAATTAGCACAAAATCAGCTCATTTCTCATTCTTATGGTCGGCCAAAGCAAGAACAAAGGAAGAAAAGGAAGAACAAAAACCCTAGAGTGAAAATTCAAGAGAAAATTGATGGATTTCAAGTAATCAAGCCATCAAAGGTGAAATTTCTTAACTCTAGCTTGTGATCTATCTTTCCTATGCATTATTTTGCATTTTTCATGGTTGAGTCACAAGATATCATGAAGGATAATGTGCTAATCAAACCCTAGGAGAGAGAATTTGATGATGATTTAGATAGATTTTAAGATATTTTAGTGTTTTTAGTTGATTGGTGATGTGTAGCATGAAAATCAAGCAAGAAAAATTCATGTTCTTCCATAACCCATCATTGGCTGAATTCTCCATGTGGAATATTGATGATGATTTTGATTTTATTTCAAGTGATTTGGTTAAGAATTAGTGATTTATGGTGTGAGAATCAAGCTTGAAAAATTATATTGTTAGTGAACCCTCCATGGCCGAATTTTCTAAGAGAAAATGTGAGGATGATTTTGCCATATTTCAAGTTATTTAATTTTTGTTTGATGATTTGGAGTATTGGGAGAAAAATAGAATTATTTGGAGTTGAATTGGACGTATTGGCCAATTAATCGGGTGATAGATCGAATTAAGCCAATACCATTTTATTTAGGTACACAATTGAATTTGTGTAGAACACCGTGTTTAGACGATAATCCTAACAATTTACATCCCATTTCATGCATTAGTATAGAGCTTGAATTGGATTTATAACAATTTAGCACAAATGTAGTAAATGGCTTATTGTGCATTATGTTTAGGTGGTGAGCTTTCTGGCAAAAGTCAAGAGATAGTACCCAAGGGTCAAGAATTGGAGTACTCGAAATTCGATTCCCGAAATAATGAGTAACCTTATTATCGTCTGAATTATCTAAAGTAGTTTTTATTCATTTTTGTGATTTGATAGAAAAATGAGTTTAAATGGTAAATCTTTATGTTTTATAAGCAAAATGTGATTAAATGAAATGATTTTATAAAATTGTCTTAAAATTGAAAGATGGTTTTGAAAATGGAATAATTAGAGACTAATTGATATGTTATAAATCATGGTTTGAACTGAATGGCTTATGACAATATTGGCATGAATGGTTGAATTGGTAAATGTGCTGAAAATGTATGAACTGTTGATTTGCCTTGAGAGGCTATAAAATAAAATAATTGCCATGTCATGCTATCGCAAATTTTATTATATGGTGGGTTTAGCTTGCTGCAATGGACGGGTTCTATGGACCAGCCTTTTTGAGGGGCACGGAATCTAGTTATATTCTTACCTCAATCGGAGAGGTGTGTAAGGTAACTCCTGAGGTACAACTTTAGAGTTCACTTCACGCAAAACCACCACGTGAAGGTGAACTCAACCAACATCAAGGAATGACTATGTTTTCAAAACAAAAAAATAATTTATGCGTACATAACTTTTTAACAGCCTTGGCGAACTCTGTTGGGATAGCCCCAAGCCAAGGTATCCCTGATAACTGAGTATGAGAATGATTTTGGCACAAGCCAAACTTTTCAGGAAATCATAAGCCTCGTTGTTTATTTGGGTGAAATGAATCTATTTTATCTTATTAAAATGAGTTCGATATGTTATGAATCATTTTTATGCTAATCTATTTTATCTGTCTTCATTTACTCAGCTTTAGATATTTTAGATGATATTTGTTTACTCACTGGGATTATATAATCTCACCACCCTCCTTTCCACCCATTTTAGGCTTAAGATAGTCGGCAAATAGCTCATTTCGTTGAGGGCTACAGTTGGACTTGCATCCTCAAAAACTGTAGGTTTACCGCTTTTGATACTTTCAGTCGTTCGTGGGCCCACATGTCATTGTAAATTAAATCTTATGCTTTGGTTATCTGTATTACAGTATGTATGAATTTATTTAGCTTTTATGTTACAAAAATTATTTACCGGTAACTTTATAAATATTGTTTTATAAGAAAATAGAATATTTTATTGAATATTTTTATTATATTCAAATAGTCATAATTTCATTTTAAATGAAGGTTTTAGACATTTAAACTTATTTTTGATTATGAATTATGTGTTTTATACTCGCATACTACATTTTTAGCTAGTTTCGAAATTTTAGGGAAAAATGATCAGAATGCCCCTGTGAGAAAAAAATTATTTTTCTATTGTTTTGATTTGAAAATAGTTTAAAATCTTTTAGAACATGATATTTGGCAATGGTTGCTCACAGGGGAAATATGAAACTGATATTAAAGCCTTGCAAGGTTCCGGGTTGGCATTTAGAGTAATGAATATCGATCAGGACACCGCGGCCATTGTCATGGGCTCGAGGGGAGTACCGGGTCGTGACACTTTGAGTCTCATGCTCATAGTATGTGGTATGTGGAATGTCTTTCACATACATGCTTACTCATCTCATACGGTATATGAAATTCTCATCATATACATAATCTCATGGCATTTATCATGCTTGCTCAATCATCTCATGTAGTATGTGGAATTTACATCATATACATAATCTCATGGCATTAATCATGCACACTTACTCACCTCGTATGGTATATGAAATCTACATCATATACAAAATCTTATAGTATACATCATGCATACTTGATCATCTCATATAGTATATAGAATTTACATCATATACATAATCTTATGGCATTCATCATACCAAACATGCACATCATAACATCTATAATTAAACATACAATATCTCGTACTCACACTAGTCTGAAAACTGAAGTAATTGAGTGGTCTTCAAACACAAGGTGCTTGTCCCCCCTTGTTGAAAACTAATACATAGTAGAGTATTTACATACATAGTATATTTATAAACATTTTTAAAACCATTGAGTAAATCACATCACAATAATTATCAATTTATTTTCTTAGAAAATCATTTTCATTCTAAAATCTCAAATCCTTTGATAACCAATTTAGAGATATAATTTCAACATACATAAAGAATCCTTTTCATCGAAATCAGGCTAGCTTTACATATTAGAATAACTTGAAAGTGGTGTATCCACTCACCTAATTGGAGAGTCGATTCCTAGTTCCAATCACAACTCCTTTTTGGTATTATCCATGGAGTTTTCAAGTGTTCTTATCATACAACAATCATCACAATCATTTCTTAGAATAAGAATTTATTAATAATCATTCTAGGTACTTTTGAAACTGCCTGACTTTGGCTAAACTAATTTTCTAGCTAAAACCCATGCTTAGAAACCCATAAATCTTCCATCCTTACCTTAGATGAGCTTAAATGCTTAAGCAAATCATAAAACCTTTAAACTTTAATCACCAATAAAAAAATCTTAGCAATAACACAGCTATTTAAATTCTGAAAATCCAAAGCCAAAAGATTTAAAAGCTAAAAATGTCATCTTTTTCCATAAAAACCTAAAACTAAGCTTTAAAAATCATAAAAATGAAATTTTGGGTTAAAAATGAGTTGGAAGAGCTTAAGAATAGGTGTTTTACCTTGCTAATATGGCTAAGGGTTGCCAACCCTCTAAAAATGTAATATATTTATAGGTTAGGGTGTAAAAATACATTTTTACCTTTTTTATTTTTCTAAAATCAATGAAATGTATCGATGCATTTGGTTTTGGGGAAAATGTATTGATACATTTTGAACATGTATCGATACATGTTCATCAGAAACCCATTATGGGCAAAATGTATCGATACATCATGAACATATATCGATAAATTTGAGATAGAATACAGTTTCTAAGGCAGATTGCCTATAAAAACCTGCACATCTTATTTACATTAAATACTATTTAAGTAAATATCCTCTTGACTTTTTACTCTTTATTTACTTAAGATATTTAATGTAAACAAGCAAACAACCCCCCATTTGGATTTAATAAAAATATCAAAAAAATCAAAATCTAATTTTTGGTTTCAAGAACAAAATTGAAGAAGTTCGACTGAAATTAAATTTACGGTTCCCATTCACCCTAGCAAATGTGCTTAAAAAATTATGGAAAAATCATTTTTGATTACATAAAAATTAAAGGAATCATTACCGTCATTTTTTATTTCAAAAAGACTATTTTATAAAAAAATCATATATTTTGACCCCTTCCATACTTAGAAATTTTTTTGCTTCAAAAGTGACAGATAACAAAAAGTGTAAATAATTCTTTTGAAGGTTCAATTTAAGTTTGATGTTTAAAACATGTAATCTATATGCTCACCTAAGATTTTTCTAACTTATCTTCTTACTCAAGGTGGGATTTCATAGAATCAATTAAATAAGGTTTATTAAGTGAGTGTTCTAATTTGCCTATGTATAGCAATTAACGTATGTCTACCCAAATAGCAACTCAAATCACTTAAGTGACATGAACATACACTATTCAAATCTTAGTCGAAACTAAAATCGCTTTGTCAAATCTTAATTAGATTCAAAAATTAGTTTATTGTTGATCTGACAATTAAAAGCATTAAGAGCATATTTGAATAAGCAAATCTATACCCATTCACAGTAAATAAAAGAGAAACAAATATTCAAATTACATGTTGAAATCCACTACAATCCTAGAAAAATAGTTTAGCTCATAATATCTACTAAAAACTTCATCAAAAGAAAATTAGCCATTAATCCAATTCAAAAAAATAAGAAAAATAAAAAATTAGAGAGAGAAAACTAATAGTTAAAGCATTGGGATCTTGATTCTCTCTCAAATTCTTTTGCTTTGTTTTTTACTCTTTTTCTCTAGAGAAATTGCCTACTACTTCCTCCAAAAACCTTTGAAAAAGGCCCCTTAAATAGCCTTCAAAAGCCCTACCTTCCAAAATCTCGTAAGATCTTTATCTTTGGAAAAACTCCTCGAGGGTCGCAGCCCTCACTTATTCTGCCTTGTTTTCTTAGGTTGTGGTGCAATACTTTAACTTTGACAAGTGTTTTGACCACCTTTTTTATCAGAAATGCGTGAAGTGGTAAATATAGAAGCTATAGACCTGTCTCTTAGCTTTTCACTGGTCTAATAATCACATCATTTGGAGTTTTGTAAAGATAGTTATGATCAAAATACCATAACATGTTAAGAAAATTCTACACTTAATCATCCTTGCTTAGTTCACCTCCACGAAGTTTTATGCACTTGCACACCTTCAAAACAAAAAAAAAAAAATTAGTGATGGATCAAATTAGGACTTTTAACATAAAAATGGGCTAAGATTACTAAAATTAAAATAATCCAAAATGTATTAAACTTAATAACAAAAAGCATAAAAACTACCTACAATTACATAAAAACGTAAAGATTTGGCTATTTTTAATAATCAAAATGTGGGAAAATAACTCTATATCATAGAGTTATCAAACCACTATATAATTTATGTGTCTTGATTATAATTTTCTGCATTGTGGTTTATTGCTTGCATTTGCCTTAGAATAATCTTTATTTTGTTTTGACACAAAAAGAATCTTTTAGTTGCCAAAGGATTTGATTTTTATGCTTGTTTTAAAAGGATTTTTCTTAAATACTAATTCACCCCCTCTTAGTATATTTTGCTTTGAGCTTATATTACTAACAAGTAGTATCAGAGCTAGGGCTTAATTTTATAGGTTTAATAGCATTGAGTGATTTGTAATAGAAGCTCAAAATCATCAAATAGAGGTTACAGCAACCATGCTTGGTAAAAGGCAATCAATCCAAAGGTCACCTCTTTTTGTAGGTACTAACTACCCTTATTGGAAGAAATGTATGGAAATGTTTGTACAATCTCCAGAGTTAGATGTTTGGAATGTCATATTAGATGGTCCATATGTGCCTTATAAGGAGGTAGATAACAAGATAATGATTAAGTCTAGAAAAGAGTGGAATGACAAAGAAAAGAAGTTGATTCAAATCAATTGTAGAGCATATAACGTTTTTCTTTGCTCTCTAGATGTTAGTGGCTTAACAAAGCATCTATGTGTGAAAATGCAAAACAAGTTTGGGACACTTAGAGACTACATATGAGGGAACAAACCAAGTTAAAGAATCCAAAATTGGATTGCTTACACATGATTATGAGCTTTTTAGGATGAAAAATGGTGAATCAATTAATGAAATATTTGAGAGATTCATCAATATAGTTAAAGGTCTAAAAGCCTTAAGAAAGGATTTCCCCAATACACAACTCGTAAAGAAAATCCTTTATAACCTACCAAAGTCTTAATGACCTAAAGTCACGGCTATAAAAAAAGGTTAGAAATCTAAATGATTTTAAACTAAAAGAGCTCATAGGTTTTTTTTTTTTTTTTACGTATGAGATGACACTTAAACATGAGAAAGAGAGAAGAGAACCTAAGAATGAAGAGATCAAGCAAAAGGGTTTAGCCCTTAAATCTTTAATTGAGGAGGATAAGTGAAGCATTAAAAGTGAAAGTGAAAATGAAGAAGATATGGCTACGTTAGCAAGAAAACTCGATAGGTTCATGAAAAAAACCTTTAGAGCTAGAAAACCTACAAAGAAGGATGTGGCTAAGGAAGAGTATTCAAAAGACCACTTAATTGCTTTGATTGCAAGAAGCCCAATCACAACAAGTATGAATGCCCTAACAAAAGAAGGACTTGGATAAACTTCAAAAGAAAAAAGTGATTGCAACTTAACGTAATAGTGAGGATTCACAAAATGAGGAAGATGATGAAATTGCAAATCTTTGTCTCATGGCACTTGATTGAAAGGAATTTTGAGAATACGGTGCTCTAGAAGGCAAGTATATTCTCATGTTTAAATTCATTGAATTTATTTGTAATGAAAGTACCTTTTGATAATAAGACGAAGAGTTTGTTTTAGTAAGCATTCATTTTCTAGTTATTAAGGTACCAAGATTCTTTTGAGATATTAAAATACATTTGAATGCAGAGTTATGCATAGAAGACATGTATTTTAATTAAATCTAAAAATTATTTACAACCATATAATAAAGCTGGTCACCTTATTGTGTTAAGGCTATGCTGTTCAGATTACTTTCAATGCAAGAAATGTGATTTACTTCAAGGGAATGATAAGTCTCAAATAATCAAAATGGTTGACTTCGAGTAATCACACAATAACATGAACTAGAATCATGTAAGAATCAAATTTAAGTTTTATCGTTACCTAAATCTTGATCTCGCACTTATGCATTTGCTTGTAGTAGAACCGAAATCTTGATAGATAGTGGACTCGTGCTTAATCTCCTTATAATCTTTGATTTACCATGAGCATGATCATCATAAAGCGTTGATCTAGACTTCGTATTTTGGGATTATAATTGAGATGAACATTTGGGAACATATATCCAGATAATGGAGTTCATAACATTAACATCACTTTTAATAATTTCAAGAAGATTGGTGATTAATCTGGGCCTAGTGGATTGATGAATTAGCTACTCATCACATCTGGATACTCAAAAGATTAGATCTAAAGTATTGAATCACTAATTAGATGAAATTTGAGACTAGGGGACAAAATTGACATAAAGGTAAACTGATAATTTCACCTTTTGTCATTGGATGGTTATGAGGGTTCACAATATAAGGCTTACAATTGGACAACTAACAATTAATATCAAATATTGAATTATTTCTTGTAATTATAGTTAATCCAAGATGCAACCATGAATCTATGGTGGAGTGATTTCATGGTTAATAAGCTTGAATTATTTTTAATGAGATTAAGAATAATTCTAAGTTTATTGGAGCTTGGAATATCTATGTCCAAATAGATTCCCCACTTAGCTTCGTAGAATTCAACTTGTTTAAGTTGGAATGCATGTCTTAATTTGTTTAATTAAATTGTGTACAAAATTGGCAGCTTTGACATGTTTTTATTAATTTAGACAAGAAAACATGTTTGGTCTTAATTTAGACAAGAAAATATGTTTACCTTAATTTAAGATAAGAAAAATATTTTTTGTCTTAATTTAGTCAAGAAAACATAATTGTCTTAATTTAGACAAGATAAAATTTTTTTTCGTCTTAATTACAGACAAGAGTTGTCTTAAATTAAGATAATTTTAGGAGGATTCTTGCAAAATGAATCTAGACATCCACGTTGATAAAAAAGAGACTCCATATTTGACTATTACTCTTTTATTTATTATTAATTCTTTTTAAATAAAGATGGATAATAATAAAATAAGAGTTGTTATACAATAAAGAGTTTTTTTTTATCAAGAACTCTAAATGATAATTAAAGAATTAAATTATTTATTTTTTAATTTTTATTTTGATAATTATGGAGCATGTTTGATGCTTCCATAACTCTGAATGGATGGTCAAGATTGATTCAAAGGTGTTTCATTTTGATTAAACCTTTAAAGCAAGAGTTTTAATAAAAAGAGAAGAGATTGGAAAAAAAGAATAGAACGTACTTTTTCTTAAAAAAAGTTTCAGCCATATTTTCTCTTCTCCTCTTCCAAGCTTTTCCAAAGAAAAGAGAATAAACTTAGTTGCCATCTTGTAGCCTTGCATTCCACACCTTGTCCACTCAAGGTTCAAGTTGAAAGTATTCTTGAAGAATAAGTGGTAAACTTATTTGGTCAAGAAATCATTCATTGGTGTGGTGTTATCAGAAAATAAGAATCTCAAAATAAAGGTATGGTTTTCTTACTTAATAGAATCTTATTTTAATTTTTTTTGATGTGATTATATTACTTACAATAATAATAATGTGTGTTTTCGCTTGTGTAATTGGATTGCTTGCTTCCATTGTTAAAGAAATTTTTGAAATCTATGCTTTACACAATCACATTAATCCATTAAGATCCTATTCTAACAATTGGTATCAAACCAGGGTTTATTGCAAGTTTGTTTCTTATATTTATTTTGCATGGTTGGCACCTTTGCATATGTTTAACTATTTTGATGTGATCAATGTATGGTTGTATGTTATGATGCATGATTCAAAGTTTTTGCCACATTAATTGTCCTATAAAATTTTACATGTAACATTTTTCTTTTGGTTATGTAACACGAAGGGTGGCCTATCATCGCCATGTTTCCTTCTTGATTTTTTTTCTTTAGATTTATGTAACTAAGAAAACCCATGTAATTTTAATATTTCTTGGTGTATTTGGTGCATCCATGGAGAAGGAAGTTCAAAGCCAAAAGGAAAAAGATAATTAGGTAACATTTGGTCTCTTTAATTTTTTTTATGACTATTTTTTTTGAAAAAATGAGTTTTTCTTGTATTTATTTTTTTTAAAGAAAAAGAGTTTTTCTTATATTAAAATTCTGTTATTACAAAAAATATATTTTTTATTAAAGTTTTTTTTATTAAAAAAAATGGAGAAGGGAAAATAGGGGTGAAGTGTGCTACCAGGCAGCACACAGCCCCTGCTGTGTGCCGTTTGATAGCACACAGCACACTGTTGTGTGTTGCTGCTGGACAGCAGCACATGCTGCCGAACAGCAACACAAGCTGTTGCCAGGTGCAGCAGCAAGTGCTGCCACAAGGCAGCAGCCCACCCTTGAGCTCTTGGGCAACAGCCCGTTAGGGTGGGCCCTTTTTAATTTTTTTTAATAATAAAATTATTTTAAAATATATATTTTTAAAAATATATATTCTTAAAAAATTTTCATTTTTTTTTTGAAAAAATTAATTTTATCCTTGAATTAAAAATATATATATAATTTATTTTGGAATTAATTAATGAGATTAATTAATTGGACAAAATAAAATTATATTCTCAAATTGAGTTACAGTTAAAATTAAAATTAAAGATTTTTTTTTAGTCATAAAATTCAAAAGAGTGCCAAATGAATGTGATCCTAACAAGCAACGGAAGCAAGCAAGATCTAAGAGAATTACAAGTTGTAATTTTATTTTATTTTTCCTAGGATGGACATTAATGTGACTTATTATATATATATATATATATTTATATGTATGAGTGATATTAGATATTATTTGTATGCTTGAAAACATGTCATCTAGAATTAAGGTGTCAACATCTCTTAAGGAATGCCATGCATATATTATGTATTTTAGTTTAAAAGGAATTTTATACTATCAGATACATAATAAATATAGGAAAATAAATCACATCTAGACAAGATGGTAATATAGACTTAGTTATATACTAAAAGTGTTTAGTTGGAAACACAACCAAGCCTATAATTTGACTTAAGATATTCTAAATAAGCATCTAGAAAATCTGGTAAAAAGTCAATCAAAACCCTTAATATAAAAATATTGAGTGGGAGAGGATGCTAGTAATCCTAAAGTCTACGGTCTCCATTGTTGGCCCATTGGCATGCGAAACCTGTCACTCCCTACAAGCGGACATGAATCTAGAACATGATGGACTGGGTCTCCAAAAGGATAAATCCTTTTAGGTGGATTATGAAGTGAGACCTCCCATAGAAGCTCACTAAGTAAGGAGCTTAAAAGAATGAAACAATGGTTATTACACTCAACATGAATTTACTATTAACCTGCCTACAGTAGCTCTATTAGTAAACTTCATGGACCAAATGAAGACGCTCCTTAACCATGTTAAGTATGAAGATACTAGGCAACATAGTTAAGTGGGAGGGTCTTAGTTTACCTAGTAGCAAATTCTCACGGCCCATAGTCGGTTAATTTATTACAGAAAGATAGATGATCGTCAAACTAATAATATAATTTATAGGGTTTTATATATTGTCATCATGCATACATGCATCATGAAATGTTCAAAGTCTATGAATAACTAGTATGCTTACATAATTTCAAATGTACTTTCAAAAACATATCTGCATCACAAATATGAATACACATTCAATTTTGCTGAACAAATGCACTTTGAATGGTGATAACTACTCTGAATGGAAAAGAAACCTTAATATTGTCCTTAATTATGACAAGATCACATGGGTTCTTTCTGACCATGAGCTTGAAGCACTGACTCCCCAGTCAACTCCATAAGATATTGAATATCATAAGAAGTGGCATGATGCAAATGAGCTGTCTAAATGCTATATATTAGCCTCTATGAACAGTATATTACAAAAGCAGCACAAAGGCATGGGTAATGCTGCTAACATAATGTTACACCTACATGAGATGTTTGGTACGAAAACTAGATCTGCTAAGGTGAAAGCAATCAATGCTTTTAAGGACCTTAAGCAGAAACTTGGGGAGCTAGTTAGAGATTACATGCTAAAAGTGATCTCTTGTCTCAATGAGCAGAACTAAATGGTGCTGAGATAGATGCGGAAACGTAAATATCAATGATCATTCATTGCTTGAATTCGTCATTTTCATGGTTCAAATTGGATTATGAACTGCACACTAGGGATTACACCCTAAATGGGCTAATGAATGATCTTCAAAATGTGGAGGAGGTTCTTGATTTGAAAAAGAAACCTGAAGCACATGCAATTTCCACTTCTAAGCCTAAACCCAAGGGTAAAAAAAGATAACTAGAAATAAAAAGATTTCTAAGGGCTTAGTGGGAGCAAAGAAAAGGCCCATGAAGAGAAAGACTGCTTCAAAAGACAACACCAAAGGAAAATGTTTCCATTATGGTGTGCAAGGACATTGGAAGCGAAATTGCAAGGTCTACCTTGAAGAAATCTAGAAGAATAAACAAGGTATGGGTTTTCTAAATATGTTAGAAGCCTATTTAGTGGTTGATTCTATAGATACTTGGATAGTAGATTATGAGCCACTACCATGTTTGCAATTCTTTACAAGGGTTTCAACAAAGGAGAAAACTGAGTAAAGGGCAGTTTCGGATGAGGATGGCAAATGGCACGTTCGTTTCAACATTAGCAGTGAGAGCCATTATTCTTCAATTTCCTTATGGTCGTAGCTTAGTTTTGGAAAATGTTTATTACATTCTAGAGACTTATAGAAATATGATTTCTGTTTTTTGTCTAATAAAGTCTGGATATTCAGTTTATTTTAGTGAGACACTCACTATTTATTTGAATAAAGATTTTATTTGTTTTGGAATTGTAAGATATAATCTTTATTTCCTTGAGCCTACGACTTATTCTACAAATGCTATAGAAGTAATATGATTTGAAACTAAAAGAGTCAAAGAATATAGTATAAATCAAAATTATTTTTGGCATTTGTGTTTAGGTCATATCAATCAAAATAGACTCAATAGGCTTATAAAGGATGGTACTTTACAAGACATGGTTGAGTGTCCTTTGCCAGTATGTGAGTCTTATATTGAATCTAAAATGACTAAAGGGCCTTTCAAGGCAAAAGATAACAAAATGCCAAACGTTCTAGACTTAGTGCACACAGATGTGTGTGGACCAATGAACGTAGAAGCTAGATGAGGTTATGAATATTTCATAACTTTTATTGATGATTACTCGAGACATGGCTTTGTGTATTTAATGTACAAAAAAAGTGAATCCTTTGAAAAGTTCAAAGAATTTAAAGCCGAAGTTGAAAAGCAACTAGGCCAGCCATTGAAACAACTTCAATCAGATTGGGGGGTGAGTATTTATCAGATGAATTTCAACAATATCTCACTGACAATGGGATAATTTCCAATTTGTCAACACCAAGAACACCTCAACATAATGGTGTAGCTAAAGGAAAAAATAGGACTCTTTTAGAAATGGTTAGATCAATGATGTCCTATGCTAACCTTCCAATCTCATTCTAGGGATATTGTATGCAAACTGCTCAGTACTTGCTCAATTTTGCTCCATCTAAGGTTGTGCCTAAGACACCAAGGGAGTTGTGGATAGGGCGTAAATCATCTATACGTCATTTACGAACTTGGGGATGTCCTGCACATGTTTTAAAGCCAGAGTCCACAAAGATGGAACCAAAGACTGAGGTGTGCTTGTTTGTAGGATATCCAAAAGGAACAAGAGGTTATTAGTTCTATAGTCCTCAAGATAAGAAAGTTTTTGTTAGTATGAATGCCACTTTCTTAGAGGAAGAGTTTGTGAGAAATCATAAACCTAGAAATGAAATTGTCTTAGAAGAATTGTCTGATCTTGCAAATTTAAGAGTTAATTCTGAAGATGTCATAACACAGTCTGATTCAAGGGTTAAAACAGAAACACAACCTGAACATTAAATAATGGTGCCTCGACGTAGTGGGAGGGTTGTAAGACAACCAGAAAGATACATGGGTTTAGGAGAAAACATGATTGCAGTATTAAACGAACATGAATATGATCCTATTACACATAAGGAAGCTATTAATGATGTTGATGCTGAAGAATGGCATAAGGTAATGAAATCTGAGTTAGACTCCATGGATTATAATAAAGTTTGGACTTTAGTAGATCCACCTGAAGGGATAAAACCTATAGGGTGCAAATGGATTTACAAAAGAAAAAGAGGAAGTGATGGGAAGGTAAAGACCTTCAAGGCTAGACTAATGGCCAAGGGTTTTACCCAAAGAGAATAGATTGACTATGAGGAAACCTTCTTGCCAGTTGCTATACTTAAATCCATCAGGATCCTCTTATTGATAGCGCACATCTTGATTATGAGATATGGCAAATGGATGTCAAGATCGCATTTTAAATGGAGATCTTAAATAGTGCATTTATATGGCTCAACTAGAAGGTTTCATTAAAAAAGGGCCACAAGCATAAGGTTTGTGAATTGCACAGGTCCATTTATGGACTTGAGTAAGCATTTAGGTCTTGGATCATAAGATTTAATACTGCTATCAAATCATACGATTTTCAGTTAAATGTTGACGAACCTTGTGTCTATAAAAAGATACAAGATAAAAAGGTTATTTTCCTATTCCTTTATGCTGATGACATTCTACTCATTAGGAATGATATAGGAATGTTATCAACAGTTAAAGGTTGACTGAACCATCAATTCAATATGAAGGATTTGGGAGAAGCTACCTATGTTCTAGGGATCAAACTTATAAGGGATTGTAAGAACAAGCAGATGGCATTATCTCAAGCATACTACATGGACAAGATTTTGGCCAAGTTTGCTATGCAAGATTCCAAGAAGGGTTTTATGCCCTCTAGACATGCAATCAAACTTTCTAAGGAAATGTCACCTAAAACTCCAAAAGAAGTTGAATACATGAGACGAATTCCATATGCATCTGTCGTTGGAAGTCTCATGTATGCTATGCTATGCACTGGGCTAGATATTTGCTATGCAATTGAATTAGTTAGCAGATTTCAATCAAAACCAGGTGTGGAGCACTGGACTACAATCAAGTGCACTTTTAAATATCTTTGTAGAATGAAGAATTACATGCTTGTATATTCTGGAAGTGACCTTATAGTGACAGGGTACACTGATTCAGATTTTCAATCTGATGTTGATTCTAGAAAATCAACATCAGGATCTGTTTTCACCATTGAATGAGGAGCCATAGTTTTGAGGAGTGTAAAGCAATCTTGTATTGCAGACTCTACTATGAAAGCAGAGTATGTTGCGGCTTATGAAGCAACAAAGGAAGATGTATGGCTTCGTAAGTTCCTTATGGACCTTGAAGTAATTCCAAATGCGGACAAGCCTATTACACTCTATTGTGATAACAGTGGAGCAGTGGCTAACTCAAAAGAACCGCAGAATCATAAAGTAGCAAAACATATTGAAAAAAAGTATCATCTCATTCGAGAGATCATACAACATGGAGAAGTACTTGTGAAGAAAATTCCAACAAAGCAAAACCTTGTCGATCCATTCACAAAGACTCTAACACAAAAGAGTTTCGATCATCACTTAGAAGGTCTTGGAATGAGGGATATGTCATACTTGCTTTAAGGCAAGTCAAAGATTGTTAGGAATTTTGAGAATATGGTGCCTTGGAAAGCAAGTATATTCTCATGTTTAAATTCATTGAATTTATTTGTAATGAAAGTACATTTTGATAATAAGACGAAGAGTTTGTTTTAGTAAGCATTCATTACCTAGTTATTAAGGTACCAAGATTCTATTGAGATATTAAAATACATTTGTATGAAGAGTCATACATATGAGAAATGTATTTTAATTGAATCTAAAAATTGTTCACAACCATATAATAAAGCTGGTCACTTTATTATGTTAAGGCTGTAGCGTCCAGATTACTTCCAACGAAACGAATGCGATTCATTTCAAGGGAATAATGAGTCTTAAATCATCAAAATGGTTGACTTCGAGTAATCACACTATAACATGAACTGGAATCATGTGAGAATCAAATTTAAGTTTTACCGTTACTTGAATCTTGATCTCGCACTTATGCATTTGCTTATAGTAGAACCAAAATCCTGATGGATAGTGGACTCGTGTTTAATCTCCTTATAATCTTTGATTTACCATGAGTATGATCATCATAAAGCGTTGATCTAGACTCCGTATTTTGGGATTATAATTAAGATGAACATTTGGGAACATATATCCAGATAATGGAGTTCATAACATTAACATTACTTCTAGTGACTTCAAGAAGATTGGTGATTAATCTAGGCCCAGTGGATTGATGAATTAGTTACTCATCACATCTGGATACTCAAAAGATTAGATCTAAAGTATTGAATCACTAATTGGATGAAATTTGAGACTATGGAACAAAATTGACATAAAGGGTAAAACGATAATTTCACCTTTTATCATTGGATGGTTATGAGGGTTCATAATATAAGGCTTGCAATTGGACAACTAATAATTAATATCAAATATTGAATTATTTCTTGTAATTATCATTAATCCAAGATGCAACCATGACTCTATGGTGGAGTGATTTCATGGTTAATAAGCTTGAATAATTTTTAATGAGATTAAGAATAATTCTAAGTTTATTGGAGCTTGGAATATCTATGTCCAAATAGATTCCCCACCTAGCTTCGTAGAATTTAACTTGTTTAAGTTGGAATGTGTCAAGCCCAACCCTATAATATACTTGCCATGTCATTCATGTATTTGACAACATGCTTGCATACTTGAATACCTCGAAAAAATCATCAAAAGTCAGTAGTGTAACTAATAGTACAACTAAGTTGATTTAAGCCTCGAACTAGTTCAAATAAAGATTTTAAGATGCAATTGAGAGTTATTGAATCTTAGAATGACTTAATATGGTGATTCAGAGTTCGGGGATTGATTTGGAGTTAAATTGGAATTTTCATAACGTAGGGGCAAAATTAGAATGTTGGATGATATTTTGACTAAATTTGATTAATTAGAGCATTATTTGAATTTGAGAAGTGAAAATTTTCAATTTCGACATTTTTTCAAACATAGGGGCAAAACGATCATTTTAGGTGTCCACGGGGACGTAATTAAAATTTTTGGAATTTTACACCACCTTGACACTTGTCAAACCCATGAAATTCATTTTAAACTTTGGATAATTGAGAGATTTTATGTGGTGGAGAAGAAATGTTTAATTATTAAGTTTTATGTATGGACCTATCACATGGTGACAAGTGTCAAGCTTTAATATTATTATATTTTCCTTTATAAACACAATTAAAACTCTCCCATCTCATTTCTCTTGGCCAGCCAAGGCAAGAACAAAAGGGAAAAAGCATAGAACAAACCCTAGAGAAGAAAATCAAGAGAAAACTCATTGGATTTCAAGGAATTAAGCAAGTAAAGGTAAAATTTCTTAATTCTAGCTTGTGATCTACCTTTCCTATGCATTCTTTTTCAATTACCATAGTTAAAATTCAAGATCTCATGAAGGATTCATGGTTGATCGAAT
Source organism: Theobroma cacao (assembly GCF_000208745.1). Classification (NCBI taxonomy): domain Eukaryota; kingdom Viridiplantae; phylum Streptophyta; class Magnoliopsida; order Malvales; family Malvaceae; genus Theobroma; species Theobroma cacao. The sequence continues at coordinate 18,433,217 of NC_030857.1, read as the reverse complement.
TTAGAGAGAGAAAATTTGATGATTTATTTGGTTAGATTTCAAGGTATCTTAGTGTTTTTAGTTGTTTTGTGATATTTAGCATGAAAAACAAGCAAGAAATTTCATGCCCTTCACCCACACTCCTTGGCTGAAATTTTCAAGAGAGAAATTGGATAATGGACTTTGATGAATTTCATGCTATTTAGGTGTTTTTAGTTGTTTTATGATGTAAGGTGTAAAAATCAAGCATGAAAATTACATGTTCTACACTAAACCTTCAATGGCCGAATTTTACAAGGAAGATATTGATGATGGATTTTTGTGATATTACATATTATTTAACTTGTAATTGATGACTTGGAGTGTTGGAAGTGGAATCAAGTTAATTGGAGTTGAATTGGATGTATTGGCCAATTAACCGGTGTATAGATCGAATTAGGCCAATACCATTTTATTTCGATACATAATTGAAGCTACGTAGAACACCATATTTAGATAATAATCCGAACATTTCGCATCCCATTTCATGCATTCATATAGAGCCTAAATTAGTTTTATAACGGTTTAGTACAAATATAGTAAATTGCTTGTTGTGCATTATGTTTAGGTGGTGAAACTTCCGATAAGGGTAAGGAGATTGTACCCGAAGATCGAGACTAGGAGTACTTCGACTCCCGATATCGTGAGTAACCTTATTATCATCTTAATTATCTAAAGTAGTTTTTATTCGTTTTTGTGATTTTATAGAAAAATGAGTTTAAATGGTAAATCCTTATGTTTTATAAGTAAAATGTGATTAAATGAAATGAGTTTTATAAATCATTTTGAAATTGAATGATGATTTTAGAAATTGAGTAATTGGAGACTGTTTGATTGTGTTGTAAATTTATGGTTTGAATTGAATGGCTTATGGTGATATTGGCATGAATGGTTGAATTGGAAATTGTGTTGAAATTGTTTGAGCTGTTTGTTTTGCCTTAACAGGCTAGGTAGTAATATAATTGCCATGTCATGCTGTCGAAACTTTTATTGATTTGGTGGGATATTGATTAGTCACTACAGTGGCGGGATTCCGTGGATCAGCCTATTAGAGAGGGGCACGGTAAACCTGGTTATATTTTACCTCGAAATGAGAGACGCGGAGGGTATCTCCTGAGGTAAAGCTTTAGAGTTCACTACACGCTAAACCACCACGTGAGGGTGAACTCAACCAACGCCAATGAATGGCTATGCTTTTAAACGTAAAAATGTGTTTTATGCGTATATGAACTTTTCTTTAACAGCCTTGGTGGACTCGATTGGATGCCCTGGCCAAGGTATCCCCGAGAATGAGTTTTGGCATGAACCAAATTTTTAAGAAATTCATAAGCCATGTTGATTATTTGAGTGAAATGAAATTATTTTATTTAGTTGAAATGAGTTTGAAACATTATGAATCATAGTACAATGAACTATTTTAAATTGTCTCCATTTACTCGACTTTAGATATTTTAGATGATGTTTGCTTACTCACTGGGTTTATAAAAACTCACTCATTCTTTTCACCCATTTCAGGCTCAGGGCAGTCTGTAAATCGCTGATTATGTCGAGAGTTTGCTTTTGGGTTTGCACTCTTAGAAATCGAAGGTCTATAGTCTTGTACATATATGTTTATTTTGGGGCCCACATGTCATTGTATAATATTTTGTATACCTGGCTGCGTGTGCCACTGTATGTATGAATTTATTTTGCTTTTACGCTACAAAAATTATTTACTCAAAGTTCTATAAATATTATTTTATAAGAAAATGGAATATTTTTATTTAATATTTTATTTAGTTTGATTAGCCATAATTTCTGTCAAACCCTGTTCTATAAAATAATTACGACGTCATTTACATGCTCAATTGAATGTTTGCATATTTAGGAAGTTCGAGGAATCGTTAAAAGACGATATTGCCCCTAATGGTACCATTAAGTCGATTAAGCCTCGAACTAGTTCAAATAGGAATTTTAAGGTGAAATTAAGAGTTTCACAGTTCATGGATGACTCAAAATGGTAATTCAAAGTTCGAGGATCAATTTGGAGTCAAACCGAAATTTTCACTATCCAAGGGTAAAATGGTCATTTGTCACTTGGAGACAAAATGAAAATTTTTAGAAAAGATTTTTTTGGTCCCATTTGACTTATTGGAGTATGATTTGAGTATTGGAGTATGATTTGAAGTTTAGAAGTGAAAAATTTTAATTTCGGTATAATTTGGAGTATAGGAGCGAAATGGTAATTTTACCACCCCGAGGGAAAATCGATAAATTTTCACCCCCGACACTTGTCAAGACCAAGAGATTTTATTCATCATGGAAATGGATAAACATGAGAAATGTGTGGTGGAGAATTAAAGAATTAAAAGTCAAATATTTAAAATTTGAACCAATAAGAAAATGCCATGTGTCATGTTTTTATTATTTTATTATTTCTTTACATAAAGGAAAAAAATCAGCACATTTCTCCCATAGTGATTAGCCAAACCAGAAGAGAAGAGAAACCAAGGAAGAACAAACCCTAGGTGGGAAAAATCAAAGAGAAAGTGTTGGAATTCAAGAATTTGATCAAGCAAAGGTAAAATTTCTTTGATTTTGCTAGTGATTTACCTTACCCATGCATTTTCCCTTAATTTCCATGGTTAAATTACATGTTTTCATGATGAATTCATGGCTGGTTGGAATGGGTATGGAGAGAGAATGATGTTAGATTGATTTGATTCTAAGTTATGTTAGTGTTTTTAGTTAGTTAAGCATGTTTAAAAACAAAACAACAAGAAAAGAATCCATTTTCCCCATGAACCTTCAATGGCCGAACCCTATGTGAAGTGTAGAAGTAATGAATTGATTTTGTGATCAAGTGAATTAGTTGAAAAATTGATGAAATGATGATTTATGGTGAGAAAATGGAATGAGAAAATATTTAGTGATAGTGCACCACAATGGTCGAAATTTTCAAGAAGAATTGTGAGGGTTGTTAGGCTGAATTTTAGATTATTGGAATTGTATTTAGTGAATTGAAATATTAGAAATGAAATGTAGCAATTTGGAGCCAAATCGAACACAATTGTCATTTAATCAAGTAATAGGCTGAATTAGGTCAGCACCGCATTTAAGCGGTAGTCGGATAAGTTGCATATCATATCATGCATCTACACCGAGCCTGAATTGATTTTATAATGGTCAAGCATTGATGTGGTAAATTATGTATTGTACATTGTGGATAGGTGGTGAGTAAATTACATTGATATAAGTACAAAGATTGTGCTTGGAGACTAAGATTAGGAGTACATCAACTCCTAGAATTATGAGTAAACTTATTATCGTCTTAATTATCTAGAGTAGTTTTATACAATTGTGTGATTTTATAGAAAATGGGTTTAAATGGTAAATTGCTATGTTTTAGGAGAAATTATGATTTTATAAAATGATTTTATAAATTTTCTAAAAAATTGAATACTGGTTTTGAAAATAGAGTAATTGGAGACTGCCTGCTTGTGTTATAAATTGTGTTTTAAATTATATGGCTTATAACAATATGTGAGTATAAATGGCAAAGTCGGTATTTGTATCAAAATTATATATACTATGTATTCAGCCTTGAGAGGTTAGATTGCGATAAATTGCCATATCATGCAAATAAGGATTTTATAAATCAGGTGGTAGATAAAATAAAGATTAGCTACTGCAGTGGCGGGGTTTTGTGGATCAACCTATTAGAGGGGCATGGTAAACTCCTTTATATTCTCACCTCAGTCGTAGATGCGCGTAGGGTATCTCCTGAGGTGGGCTTTTTGAGTGCACTTCACGTTAACGGCCACGTGAAGTGAGACTCAATCAACGCTAAGGAACGACTGCTTTTTTTCAAACTAAAAACAAGTTTTATGATTATATAAAATTTATCACAACCTTGGTGGACTCGGTTGGATACCCTTAGTCTAGGTGTCCCCGAGTACAGGATTTGGCATGAGCCAAGTTTTGAGAAATTCACGAGCCATATTGATTATTTGGTTGAAATGAATATTCGTGTTGTAAAAAATTTACTAAAATAAATTATTTTTAATTGTCTCCCTTTACTCGCCTTTAGATAGTTTAGATGGTGTCTGTTTACTCACTGGGATTATATAATTATAATCTCACCCCTCTTCCTATCCATTTTTCAAGCTCAGGAAGTTTGTTGAAAGTTGATTAAGACGAGAATTAATCTCAGAATTGCATCCTAGAAAGTAAGGGTTCGTAGTTCTATACCTTCTTGGTCAGTTGGGGGCCCACGTGTCACTGTAAAAGTAATTTTATAGTTCAGTTGTCTGATTTAAAGTATGTATGAACATATTTATCTTTTACACCATGTTTTTGGCAGGTTTCAATATTTTTGAAGAAAAATGACGAAAATACCTCTATGAGCTAAAAAATAATATTTTATTGTTTTGATTTGGAAACGACTTATGATTTCTTGAAATGCGAGATTTAATAACTATCGCTCACCGGGGAGATGCGGAAGCTGATGCTAAGCCTTGCGAGGTTTCGATCGGCATTCGAGATAATGAGTGTCTATCGAGACGTCGCGACGATTGTCACTGGCCCGATGGGAGTTTTGGGTCGTGACAATTTCACTTCAAATGGATGATTTAGATAACTAAACTTATTTTTAGATATAAAATGTATATTTTTCATTTATATATTATATTTCTAACAGGTTTCGAAATTTTTGGGTAAAATGACCAAAATACCCCTGTGCAGTAGAAATTACTTTTTGATTGTTTTTTATTTGAAATTGGTCTATATTTCTTTAAAACATGGTATTTAATAACTGTTGCTCACAAGGGAGAAGTAAAACTGATGCGAAAGCCTTGCAAGGTTTCAGTTAGCATTCCGAGTAATGAATGTCAATCGAGACATCGTGGCTGTTGTCATGGGCTCGATGGGAGTTCCGGCTCGTGACAGAATGCATGTTTTAATTTGTTTAATTAAATTGTGTACAAAATTGGCAGCTTTGACATGTTTGTCTTAATTTAGACAATAAAATATGTTTGGTCTTAATTTAGACAAGAAAATATTTTTTGTCTTAATTTAGTCAACAAAACATATTTGCCTTAATTTAGACAAGATAAAATATTTTTTTGTTTTAATTACAGACAAAAGTTGTCTTAAATTAAGATAATTTTAGGAGGATTATTGCAAAATGAATCTAGACATCCATGTTGATAAAAAGAGACTCCATATTTGACTATTACTCTTTTATTTATTATTAATTCTTTTTAAATAAATATGGATAATAATAAAATAAGAGTTATTATTCAATAAAAAGTTTTATTTTATCAAGAACTCTAAATGATAATTAAAGAATTAAATTATTTATTTTTTAATTTTTATTTTGATAATTATGGAGCATATTTGATGCTTCCATAACTCTGAATGGATGGTCAAGATTGATTCAAAGGTGTTTCATTTTTATTAAACCTTTGAAGCAAGAGTTTTAATAAAAAGAGAAGAGATTGGAAGAAAAGAATAGAACGTACTTTTTCTTAAAAAAAGTTTCAGCCATCTCTTCTCCTCCTCCAAGCTTTTCCAAAGAAAAGAGAATAAACTTAATTGTCATCTTGTAGCCTTACATTCCACACCTTGTCCGCTCAAGGTTCAAGTTGAAAGTATTCTTGAAGAATAAGTGGTAAACTTATTTGGTCAAGAAATCATTTATTGGTGTGGTGTTGTCAGAAAATAAGACTCTCAAAATAAATGTATGGTTTTCTTACTTAATAGATTCTTATTTTAATTTTTTTTGGATGTGATTATATTACTTGCAATAATAATAATGTGTGTTTTCGCTTGTGTAATTGGATTGCTTGCTTCCATTGTTAAAGAAATTTTTGAAATCCATGCTTTACACAATCACATTAATCCATTAAGATCCTATTCCAACATTGATGACTATAGGTATATCCTACTCCTCAAAACATTGATTATTAAGATCATGATGAAAGTGAATACACCTTTGATGAATTGCAAGATGCTTATGATGATCTTATGTTTGAGTTTGAAGAGAAAATGTTGAAATATAAAGGCATCATAGCAAAGCTTAAGGTTGAAAATGAGAACCTAGTTAAAACTAGGATTGAGTTGGAGAACAATGTGAAAAACATGCAAGTTGAAATGAATGAGATGAAAAAGAAAGACAAAAGTTTGCATGATGCATTCTCGAGATTTCAGGATAGCCAACAAAAATTGAATGACATGTTGGAGTTAGAAAGAGCCTTCTTTAACAGAGAAAGGCTAGGCTATAACTTTACATAAAAAGAAACCCATCTTAAAAATTTCTTTGTTAAAGAAAATGAGAAGTATGATAGATCCTCTAGATGTCTTTATTTTTTAAAATTTGGACATCCCATTCTATCTTGCCCATTGAGAGTTGTCTCACACGGAGACAAAGTTGTAAAGCATACATGGGTTCAAAAGAAACCAATCCTACTCATGGTGGAGTGATAAGAATTGATAAGGTTCACAAAAGAACCAAGGTTACTAACCATAAAGGACTCAAGAAAATTTAGGTACCAAAAACAAAAGTTTGAGTTTTCTTTTTATAGGAAGAGCATAAATGATCTAAGCCAATAACACAAGAAAGTGGTGAATTAAATCATTCATTGGTGATGAAGATTATTGAGGTATGGCACATACAATTTTGATTATCAATCATTATATACTTGATTTGATACATGTCTTATGAAATTGAAAAATATGCTAGCCAAAGGTACTTAATGAAGATATCATTTTGACAATTGATGATATACTTTTATTGAAGAAATTCTCTCTTGGATTATTATTCATATATGGATTAGAGCATTCTTTCAAAATGATTGATTGATAATGTTTGGACAATGTATGATGAAATTGAAAATTAATGCTTGATGATATCTTGGACATACATTGGAACTAATGTGCATATATTCTTGGAATTATGAGCATTTGAAGCACATACTGAATATTTATTTAAATGTTCATGCCCTTTTAGTTTCTTGAATACTTGAGTATTTGATTACCATGTTGATTAGTCACTTAAATACTCATATATTATATGATCATGATTTGTCCCTAATATGTTTGAAATGATTATCAAAGGGAAGGTAAGATTATGATTAATGTGCTTAACTATTTATTCCTCCCTCTTGATTATTTGACATTTTGTTGTCAAAATTGCACATGCAAATATACATATCAAACAAGTAATATAGATTCTAATTCCTTAAGTTCAAAGCAAATTTTTAAAAGTCTAATTCACCCCCCTCTTAGACATTATTGTTGGTTATTCATTGAGCTAACATTTTTAATAAGACCATCTATCAATCCTGGGAAGAATGGAACAAAGTTTGAAGGACACTCAATGTCTAGGGCACATCATTGGGCTTTGAAAGCCACTTGACAACATTACAACTTTCACATTCAAGAATAAGTAAGTGGGAGGAGCACCACTTGGAAGCAGCATAAATACCGGCAACCTCTTTAACCACTAACAATTCCGCCTTGTTGGAGTCAATAATGCCAACCAATTTGAAGAATAAAGCAAGAACATCTTCAAACTCATTCCTCAAGACACCACCAAAGCTTGAGTCACTTGGGCATCCTCTAAAGGACTCGTCAGTTGAGACTCCCTTCACTTGGCTTTGACCAAGGCACAGTACTTTTACTTTTCCTTATCAAAGTAGGTAGAGTACCTTCATTAGGGAATCATGCAAGATCAATGATAGGTGAAAAGTGGTCGGGCCATTTCGCATGCATCCACCAAGCGACCCTAACTTTCAAGAGCTCAAAGATTTGCTTACCGTCCTAAATCTTACCATTAAAAATGACATCATTCCTAGAAGCCCAAATGACCCAAATTATAGTATACCACACCATTTTCCACACCAACCCATTGTTAAGGGAGCAAACAAACTTAATCCATGAAAGAAAGCAAATCAAAGGGTCTTTATGGACTACCCAATGAATATTCCATAAACCACACCACTTGTGCCACAATATCTAAGACTTGGGACAACCAAAGAAGCGATGGCTCACCGTCTCTAACCAATCACGACAAAGGAGACATATAGCAACTTCTAAACTAATGATGCCCCTATTTGCCAACGTAGCTTTAACTACCAATCTTCCCCTTAAAATCTGCCAGCAAAGTATCTCTATTTTGAAGTTCAAATTTTATGGATAGAGATAAAGTTCATATGGAAAAAGAAGTAATAATAATTTCTCATTGGAAAAGTAAAGACTCAATAAGTTTTCATATGAAAAAAACAATAAATATTCATATGTAAAAGAAAAAAAATTGTGCTATTTTCAAGCTATCAAATGGCAACAGGTGAAGGTTCAAATCATAATGCTATTTTTATGATAAACAAATAAAATTAAGTGGCAATATATTCTACTTGCTCCAATAGATTCTGGTTTGGAAGCATCCAAAGAAGAATAAGAAATAGTTATTACATTAATTTACTAAGTTTTTAAAATACAAAATTTAATATTAGACATGTGACCTCTAATTTCATTTATAAAGTTTAAGAACTCTACAACGGTGATTAAAATAATTTTGCAATACTACTGACGAAATAAAATAAAAGATTATGGGATTTGATTAAACTGAAGTCGTGGTAATCCACATTCCATGATGTTAACATCTTAATTAAGAACAAAACCGGTGGACGTGCTTCAACTTGGATTTGAATATATCATAGTTCTCAAAGGATTAGGTAGGTGATCACATAACAACACAATGAAATGAACCAATGGATTAGAAGTAACATGAGATGACAAGATGAAACACGTGAGACTGATGAGACAGTGGAAAGGTATTAAAGAAAACTTGCTGCTTATTTTATACTTTCGTACTAACCGACGCCTTGGTAACCATTGGGGAGGATACTTACATGCTTATGTAAAATATTTCCTTTGAATCTTTCTTAAAGTTGATCATTAATTAGTCAGAGATTTCATTCAGTAATTTTTAAGGGATTTGATTCCTTTTTATTATTTTGTAATACCCATGTTATCATGTTTCAAAAACTTGTTTTAGTGGAGTTTACTATCAATATAGCTGGATCCTATCCATCTATTGACATATTCTATATAAAAATTAGTGACACTTATCACCAAAAGATGAAAGGGTTTACAATGAATTTAAAAGATGAAAAAAAATTCATATTGCGGATAAAATGAAAAATTTTGAAAACCATATGAACTCAAAGTGCAGTTTTTAAAAAAAAATGAGGATGATGAATGTAAGTTAAATTATATATTTAGTCTTTGTAAACTATTAAACTGGTGAATTTAATTTTTATATAATAATTTATAAAAATTTAATTCTTGTATTTTTTAAAATTAACAATATGAGTCTACGTGGAAAAAAGTTGCAGTGAAGGATGAGTTAGCAATCAGAGGTCTTATTGCAGAAGATAAAACAATGTGTGTTTTTTGTAATTCTTATAGAGAAACGGTATGTCACTTGTCCTTCTCATGCAATGACTCTAGGAAAATTTTGTGCCTATGGTGTCAATAGTGGGAAATTCAATGGGTGTACCACAACGATCCACGTAACTTTTTCATGCTTTCGAGGGCTTTGATCTTGGGGGGAGATAGAGGTAATGTATGGTTATTATCCTTTTATGCCATTATTTGATCTATTTGGAAATTTCAAAATGGTATGATACTTAATGGTAAAAAATGGGATGCCAATCAACTTTTGGATATCATCAAGTTGAGAGTTGATGTGTGGTTCAAGTCTAAATGGTCACATTTAAAGAACTCCATTCAAGACTTAATTCGGTGTCCTAAAAAGACCTATAGGGCTCGGCATTGTGTAAACAGTAGGTTGAATGTTGTGTGGGAGGCTCCTCCTATGAGATGGTGGAAATTTAATATTGATGGTGCTTATTTGAGTAGTTCTGGATTAGTTGGGATTGGTGGTGTTCTCCACGATAACCAAAGTATAATCAAAGTTAAATTTTCTAAGGCGTTGGGGATGGGAGATTCTAATTCGGTAGCAGTGTTAGCAATACGTGAAGCTTTTAGTATTATTAATAATCATCTATTGAATAATCCTTCACAATTGTGGGTTGAAAGTGATTCAGCAAATGTAGTTTTATGATCCAATAATCATTAGGAAGCTCCATGAAAATATAAACAGTAAATTATTTGCATGGAAAACTTTTCAAAGTAAACTTGATTATTGGAAGATTACACATGTACTGCGTGAAGTCAATGATTTGACTGATGAGCTTGCAAAAGATGGGATACATGGAAGTGTGGATTTTTATTACAATTTTATGAATAGGCTGACTGGTGTTTGGCGGACGCATATTGGGTGGATATCTCTCATACAGAAGTTGAAGTACTGTAGTAGGACTCAAGGTGTGAATAGAGTTCTTGTGGGGGTGAAGATCCTGTTGTCTAAGGAGGCGGTTATTGTGGGGAGCTGAGTGCCTGCCTTATCTTTGGAGGAGTCCTAATTCAAAATTTATTTAAATCGCTTAGTTGATGGCAATTTTTTTTTATAGAGGAAGCAAAATAGCCAAATTACTTAGTTGATGGCAATTTAAGATATGTGGATTCTCACAAATTGAGCGCAGATTCATTACCATGCCCTAGGCGAGATTTGTGGATTTATTATTGCTTGGACAGCATTGCGTTTGGACAAGTTTATTCTTTGATTGACTTGGACATTGATTCCATTAAACGTGGAATTTTGGTCTAAAGATCAAAGGATTTGGTAAATTAATGAAGACCTTATGTCTGTGCGGGATGAGAGAAATAGATGATTTCAGATTTTATTTACGGCCTTGATTGGTTAGGTCTCATTTAAAGTTTAGATATCCCTATATTTAAACACTATGAACTTAGGGGTTATTTTTCTCTTTTTTTAACTATTATTTTTTATTCCATGCAAAAATAAGTTTAAAGTTTTATCGTTGACAATTAACAATAAAATTAGGTAATTCTAAAAAAAAACACTATCAGTCTAATTATTAACGATGGTAAAATATAAAAATAGGGTTTAAACATATTTATTTTAATTGGATATTACTTCCAAAAAAAATCAATAATGCCTCCCTAGATACTTATGATGAACGTTTCTGTCTTCTTATGCAAAACGACCCGTCGCAGTTTAGTTTTAGAAGAAATAAGGAAAGCAAGAGAAGGGCTTGCAGTACAAAAGCTTGTACTTCAGTTTATGTACTGCAAGAACAAATCCTAACTATAAATTCATGTGAGCTTGCCTAGCAAAAACAATTGAACATTCATCTAAGCCTTATCTCCTCCAGCACCTAAATTCTAACAGGTTTTCGTCTCACTGATTTGCGAATTAAATTACATTTTCTTTGTTTCTTGTTCCCCTGTTATGCCTTCTTACACATGAATGAAGAAATTGTCTCGTGTGTTTTCTGTCTCATTAATCTCTCAAATCAAGTTTGGTTTGTTTATTTGTTTATTACTTATTAACGCTTCATTCGGAATGGTTTATTCTTTCGTTTTTTAAAAATTTTTAATTTTTATTATTTATTATTTATTTTTATTTTTTACTTTATTTTTTTATGCAAATAAAAAGTAAAGGCATCAATCAGGTAGAGCTAATTTATTAAAATTTTACTTTTTTAAGTTTCTAAAACAGATAGATGAGAGCTTTTATTTGCAACCTGTTAAAATTCAAAAGTGTGTGCTGTCACCTTTCTTTGTGTAAAAAGGTAAATAAACAAATAAAATATTGTATATATCCGTGGTGCATAGTTTGAAAGAGGAGTCTCGTAAAAGACCTATATAAGTATTTTTTGTTTTGGTTGAGCCAAAGATTATTCTTACTATTATTATTATTATTATTATTATTAGACTTTATGGTCTTATAATGTTATAATTTTTACAGTAATTGATTTTGTGCACCATCATGTGACCCCATTTTGATCATTTGTCTTTTCAATATGTATAAGAGTATAAAGTAAAAGCAGGATTCGATCTTTAAACTTTATTTTTTTATAAAAATGTTAACTATCATTAAATTAAATTTGAATTATTCACGTTGGTCAGCTTTGTTTATTTCTTTTGATCATATGACTTTAATTTTGATAAACAATTAAGTTAATTATGATAAAGTTCTTAAGCCAATTATTCTTTTGGTATAGTTTTTTTAATAGCAATTCTTTTGGAATAGTTTAGTCAACTCTAACTAAAAGGAGGAAAACTCCAAATAAATAAAACCAAAGAAATGAACAAATTATGTACCTTGATTGATATAGTCAGGTGGTTCATTTTTTTCTTTAATAATTTTTTGTATGACGAAAGGAATTTTTTTTCCTTTTTTTTTTTTTACAGAATCGATGTTGCTCTTACAACAAACCAAGCAATTGGGTGAAGCAATAGTCTAAGGATGCCAATTTGGAGCGGCTTCCCTCGTAAACTCTGGTTTATTTCCTTTTGCTTGGTTGCTATGAGAAACAGAAAATAATACAAAATTATTGTTTTACTGTTTCAATCACAAATCTTAAACAGTAAAAACCTTTAGAAACAAACTCATCCAGTGAGAGTTTGATCAATTTTATATTGAATTTTTCAGTTATATAATCTGATAAGCAAATATAGTAATATTTTTTTGTGAGGTATATAATTATTCACATGTCCTTTCTGAATACAATTGCTGATCATGAAGAAATGCCAAAACTTTTAGGTTCTAATTAACCAGGGATTAATTTAACTTGTCTCTTGCGTTATCAATGCTAATTGGGTACGAGTCAAGCCATGATCTCTTCCCTCTGCATTATGAGTTGTAAAGCAATTCCATCAACGTATGGGAGCATCCCAAGCTGCTGTCAATCAAAAAGACAAGTACAATTTCTCTCTCTGGATTCTTTAAGAGGATTAGAGGAAAGTCGTAAAATTTTGTATGGGCTCATCTCTGCTGGCTCTGCAATATTCAACTAAATTGTCATGTGCCTGTGTTTCTGTGGACCCCAAAATTAAATGCAGGGAAACTTTTCTTACCAATACGTTTCCTGATACATTTTCCTTTCTTATCCTGCTTTTATTACATTCAATGGCTTGTCTATGCTAGTGGGATTTGATAGCAAAGGGATGTTACAGGCGTCAAATTATTTCCATAGAGTGATAGTGAAATATATATATCGAGATAGGATCAATTATGTCGACATTTTCACTGTGAGTCCTATTAACCAATTAATACAGAATACAATGCTTTTAAAAAATAAGTGACATTGAAATTTAAGATTTAATTTAACCTGAATGTGATTTTTTATAAAATAAATGTTATTTTTGTTCATACAAAAAAAAACCCTTTTCTTTTTTACAAAAGTTATATTCACTTTAAATTTTTTATATAACCATAAAATGATTTTTTAATAAAGTAAGTTGATAGTTTAAGAACGCAATTATGTCTTGTAATATATTTAGGAAAGTTGTAAGGGAGATCTTTATATATGCATTATTGCATGTACAAATTAAGCGTGCATTGTCATTGTACTAATGGCTGTTGGGGGCCAATGCGTAGGAGATGATTAAAGAACAAGAAGTGGAGGGCACATGAATTAGGTTAGATAATTGACACGTGATTTGCCATTTCAATTATTATGGAGATCTAATTCATCACATGGGTGATAGCTAAATTCAATAGGGATTGATTATTTAAAATAGTAAAGAGGGGACAGAAGCTTCCTTTTTGTTGTGCAAACCTTTGGATTCTTTCTTTAGCATTCATAAAAAAATTGAAAATTTTTTACATTATTTAAAATGCAACCATGTGGTTTTGAGATAAATGGCATGAAAGCCCGTACCAAGTTTCTGTGCCATGGAAAGTCGTATGCTAAACAAGTATGAGACTGGAATGGCACTTGATTATGGAAGCCAATAAATTCACTTTAAAAAAAAACCTTTATTGGAGATGCATTTTCTAATCTGATCCCGAAGTCAACTATTCAATTCGAAAATCAATTCTGAGAGCTTGTTTACTCAATCAGTTGTGATTTTATTAAGTATCAAACAGATACAGTAACTGATCAAGAGAGCATGATCAACAAAGAATAAAAAGATTTATGCTTGTCCAAGAGATAAAAATACAAACTATCATTTTCTCTCTAACATAAAGAGTCAAAAATAAATAGAGTTTCCCATACAATGAACAAAATAGTCGAGTTTAGATGAGAGCTTGCTAATTCCTATGGACTTGATATATAAATCCTAAATTAAGTTTTCTTTTATAAATATAAAACATTTTTACGTACACAAGTTATTTGATAGATTGTTCATGTCACATGAATTTTTGTATATAAAACAAATTAAGATACAGTTTATCTTACATTGTCACCTCAACTACCTATCAATTTTCATCTATACCACTTCAATTCATCTTTCTATTTTATTTAGTTGATAAACTATGTATGAAATATGTTTCATAGAGCAAGGCAATGATTCAAAATACATTCAGAAACTATTTCTATGTCAAAGATTTAGGGTTTTTGTACACAAATGCACAAATGGTATAAACAACATCACGTATTAACTAGGAATGGTAATATATAGATTAATCATTTATGAACAAATTTGATTTAATTTTGATTTGAAACATCATATGGAACAAAAATGCTGGCTTTGGATAAGTTTCCGTGATGTAATCTTGGAAACAATAATAAGATAGGAAGGTTTTGGCTGGAAAGAGATTGCAAGGCTCATAAGAAACAAATTTAATAAGTGGATGAAAAGGCCAAAATAGAAGAGGAAGAACAGAGGCAACTTTTAGCAGTAGCCATTACCATGCAAATGAGAGAAAGTGAACAATTTCATTCTACTTTTGGGTTTTAGTACATAGCGATGATGCATCTACGTATGTATAATATGACAAAACATGTCACATGTTGCTATCATAGTGATGGGTCACTATTATCGATATCTCTTCCCGACTAGGTCCAGGTAAGAAAGCCGCTCGAACCAGTTAACATAACCTACTTACTGACATCTGTCTCTTTCTATATATATCTCTAAATACATATTTGTACGTATTTTCAGGGACGAAGCATCCCTTCACAACCGCGGCCACTAATTTTAAAAATTTTTATATATTATATATGTTTTTTAATGAGCCTTTAAAATAATGTTTTATTAAATTATTAACACAAATAAAAATTAATAGAATGACCTTATAAACTCATTTAATTTTACTGTAATTCTTAAATTTTTTATAATTTTTTTTAAATTTCTTTATACTTCTTTCCATCTTTCTCTTTTTATCTTTCTCTTCTCTTTTATCCTTTTATTGAAAATTACAAAGAGGTAAAATTTTTTCTATCTTTCTTTTTTTTATTTATATTATTATTTATATTTAGTATTTATGCCTCCCGCTCCCGTAAGTTTTTTTATTGCCAATAATAGGATAATTACGACCACAAAAAGATATCATAGGCAAGTAATCCATAACACTAAATATAAATCGAAGTATTTTAATCGATTTCTAATTTTCAAAGTCTTCTTTAAAACACAATCCAATTAAAACTTGACTTTTATGAAACTATATAGTCATGTTATAATAATATGTTATAGTGAACCTTGTTACAATACTTTTTCTATAGCGATATTGTGCTTTGTAATTAATTTCATGAGGTTTTTAATGTAGAAGATTCACTAAACTGACAACCACAGAACATATTATTTATTTCATTATTTGCTGGGTATGAGAAGTGTCACTACGTTATAGTCAGAGGCAGAGGGGAGGGTGCTATTAGGAGCCCTCGCCCACAAAAAATTTTTAAATTTTTATAATTCTTTTTTTTTTAATTCTATAATTTTTTACCTACAATTATTTTATAGCATATCCTTATTTTTTAGAATTTTATAATTTTACCGCTACAATAATTTTATAATTTTATTCCTTATTTTATAATTTTTATAACATACTAATATGTCAGTTGAATTTGTATTTATCTTGCATCTTACGAAGAAGTTGTTAGAGATAACAAATGACTCCTCAAAAGCTTTACAACTTAAGTGCCAAGACATACTAAATGTAATTTGTTTAGAATCACTTACTAAAAAGCATCTCCAACCATTGAGAGAAAATGGATGGGAACCTTTGCTTGTGTCAATGAAGAAGTTTTGTGAGAAATATGAACTTGAGATTTTTGATGTGAGGGCTAGATATAAATTAGGTAAAGTTTGTTTTTAAAAGGATCATGCCACAATTGAGCACTTTTACCAAGTTGACTTACTTCTAATTGCCATTGACTCACTCTTGCAAGAATTGAATTTCAGATTTAATGAGAATGTGATGAAGTTGCTCACTCTTAGCACATCTTTGGACCCTCATAATGATTTCAAATTGTTTGATGTTAGAAGTATTTGCAATTTTCCAAATAAATATTACCTTAATGGCTTTATTGAGTGTGATAAAATGTATCTAAGCTATCAATTGGATTTATTCAAACTTGACATTCTTCATAATCATACTTTGAAAGATGTATCTATACTTTCTAAGTTATGTCAAGTATTAAAGAAGACGAGAATATAAAAAGTTTACTTACTTATTGACAGATTAATCCAACTTGTCTTGACTATTCTAGTTTCCACTATAACATCAGAGCGTGCATTTTTAGTTATAAAAGTCGTTAAAAACGAGACTTGTAATAAAATGTCTGATGATTTTCTTAAAAATTTGTTACTCATTCTCATTGAAAAGGAAATCATTTAAGGTTTTGATATTGATTCAGTGATAGATGCCTTCAACTCTATGAAAGATCGTCAAACTCAATTAAAGATGCCTAATCTTAGCTTGCAATAGTTGTTAAAAAAATGTCTTCATTTTGTGCTTAACACGTAGTTGGAATTATTTCTATAATTTTCAAATGAATTTTTTCCATTTAAGTTATTTTATATGTTTGAACTTCTAATATAACTATTTTATAGACATTGTCTTCACCCCTCAACCATAAAATCCTGACTTCGCCACTAATTCTAATTAAGATGATATTTGAAATATATATAATATGAAATGAAAAAAATACTTTTTAAAATAATATTTTTAACTATCTATAAACAGCATTATAAACACTTGTTTGTTGGACCCTTCATCACCTTAAGATCTTTTATTTAAACTTGAGGCATCAAATCCAAATTATTCTCCGTTATAAAATATATAATACTCCTTCCATTTCAGATTTAATATCCACTTCACAAGTTTTTAATTCAAACTTAACCAATTTGACAACAATTTTTTATATTACAGTTTTGGAATTGAAAGTTCAAAAAATAATTAAGATTTGAAAATTTTGAGTTTAGAAGTTTTAAAAACTTACTTCTAAAAATTTTAATTACCAATAAAATTATAATAAATAATGGTCAAAGTTATTTTTGTTTGATTGGAAAAAAAAGTGAAAGTGGATATTCAATTTTGGAAAAGAGGGAAGTAGTGAATTTTTAATAAGAAATATGTTTTGAGTCGTGTTAATTTGTCTTACATTTATGATGGCAGCATTGTGTCCAACTAGAAGCATGACATAAATTATAAATAAATCAAATCTCAAGAATAATAATTATATTTTATGTGATAATAGTAACATCAATGGGACTTTCGTCGGTGGCATGCACTGCATGTGTTTGGAAAGTTGGCTACCCTTCTTATGCTACAGAAGTCTAATGTTAAATTGGTGTGTCGTGGTATGTGTTTCATTGTGAGATTGGGGATGAAGTCTGTCTGTCTGGCGACTGGTTGGTTTTACTGGATGCTGAATTGTATGGGTGTCTGACAAAGGGAATAGGGGACACGTTTTTGTTACGGTGTCTTGATGTAAACAAGATTCAATTCTGATTATGGTTATGCATTTTAGCATTTAGCTCATTGATTGATATACGATCTCTTGTTTAAAAAATAGAGTTCAAATTTCCTTCTTCCAATTAAAAAACTTCGATTATGGTGAGATGATTCAATTTGTTCTTTGAGTTTTTTTTTTTTAAATCGGATTGCTTTCATTGCAATCGGATTGATTTATTATTTGTTGTATATATTGCAGGTCAAGCAAAGAAGGGAGTCTTATGTCCATTCTTTAGCAGTGCACCATCACTATCGTTTTTCAAATAATTTTTATAAATTTATTTTTTAATAAAATTTCGTATGCTTTTCAAAAAATGAATAAATAAAATATTGTTTATATTAATATATATATATATATATATATATATATATATATATATATATNTTATAATTTTTTATAAAATTTATTTTTTAATAAAATTTCGTATGCTTTTCAAAAAATGAATAATAAATATGTTTATATTAATATATATATATTATAATATATATATATATATATATATATTCTTTTGAATAAGAGAAAAGAAGATGTACTTAAATATTTGTTTTAATGATAAAATTGTACATGTATCTCCTAATTAAAGAACTTAAATTTGAATCCCTCATATTTTTTATACAAAAATAAAGGAAATACCATACGCTCACACTCAATGACATTTACAAATCCATGGAGAGATAATGATAAAACATAAGACCAAGGTGCAATGACAACCGCCAAGAGATAATATTTTATGATGGAATATGTTGGATTCTCTCTTCTTCCTTAACTAACAACAAAAAAAAGAAACAATTAGTAATATTGCAGTTACCATCACTATCATTTCTCAAAAATAAGATTTAATATTTGAAAAGTATAATTTGATTGATTACTGATACTAAATACATAAGTACCAATTTGAGTTTGCTTCCATTAACGAGTAGTTATAGACTCGTAGCCACATTACAATTACGTCTCAATTTGCAGATTCTTTGTATATTTAACTAATAAATCTTGGCAAAAACATTTTGTCCAAAAACTTAGTTTATGGATTAAATTGAAGATTTTTCATTATATTATAGTTTAATGTTGAATTTTGTCACTATACATTCAATATCATTCATTTTTGGACAAAAAATAATTGAATGAAAATATTTTATGGAATATTTCATTCATGCAAATTGCAAATTTCAATTGATTCATTATTTCTTATAAAAAAATTAACGAAATTGAAAGTATAATAATAAAATTGAACGAATTAAAATAAAATGACAATTTAAGATTGGCCTATACCGGAAAAAATTTGAAATGATAAATGATGAGAAAAAATCACTGATAATATGTCAAAAATCTCGAGGTCTAACACTCAAGAATTTAGGTCTATATATGAACCAAAAAATTAACAATTAAATGACTGGCTGTTTCAGTGGGTGAGAAAAAATGGGGTTGGAATTGATGAGTATATGTAGTGGGAGGAAAAAACTAAGGAAATTAAAATTTCATCAATGGATTCAACAACATTTTCCCACTATTGCACTTTGCCCCAAGGCCCGAAGTTAAATATCTAAATCCCCTCTAGGTGAGAAAGAGTGGAGATGCAATTAATGCGCTTCAGATGGCCTTTTGGCTCAAGTTATGCAAGTGGCAATAGGTGAAAGTTCAAATCATAATGCTATTTTTATGATAAACAAATGGTTCAGATAGGTAGAGTTATTAATTATATAGAAGGGATTCAGCATCTTGAGAAGAATCTCAAGTGAATGACTTGTCTTTCACCTCACACATGAAGTTACTTAGAATTACAGTTATTTGCTTGAGTTGACTTGTAGGCAGAGCAAGTCTCCTCTTCAAGTTCACACCATAAAAGCATTACCAAAGAAATTAATTTTCTTTCAGGGATTCTCCATGGAAACTACAGTGATGGACTTTCTCTTGAACCTCGCAGGAAGCGACTTCGAGTAAACAGGAATTGCTCAAGTTTAACTTGTACGCGGAGAGCTAGCTGGTTTCCTGCTTAAGTTCACACCAGAAAAATGTAGCCTTTAACACGGTTTGGAATTTATAATATTTTATTTGCTTGTTTCAAATTGAAACTTCGAGGTAATTAGAGCTTATTTTATAGAAAGCAAGATGATTATTTCGCGTAGACTTTTCACGTGTAAACTGGAAAAAGATGAAAAAAGTAATGAAACCAACGTACATAGGGCTATCTTTTTGACAATTTGTCCCTGTATTCAATGTCAAAGTTACAGGGCCCCGATGTCCAACTCAGTTAAATTTGCTGCAGAACAATATTATTATTTATTTAAATTACAATATCTAATTAAGAATTATATTACATTACTGTTAGTTAATTAGAATATAAATTACGAATATGATTAGCTTTATATATACACCTCACTCACCTATGTAATATACACAACTTCAAAATATAAGAGTTTTTTTGCTTGTCATTCATCCATATGAAAATATCGATAATTATTAGAACATGTTCTCTTATTAAAAATGGAATGGGACGTTGCGTAATGTCGGTCCAATGTTTTCATGATATTTTTTTGTTGGAAGATTTAATTACTATTGTGTTTCCCCAACCCCAACTATAAAAAAATGATAATAAGCATCAAACTTTTTCTATAAATAGCTCATACAAGTAAGCTGGAGATTAACACAAACCGTAGGTTACAGTTCACCAAAGATGGGTTTAATCTCGGGGGTTCTAGGGTTTATGTTTCTTGCTTCTCTGCTTTTCAGCAATGCTGAGGGTGCTATTCATAGCTATCACTGGGTTGTAAGTATATAGCTACTCAAGATGCTAGTATTTATTTTTGTCACGTTTGGATCACAGCAAAGTCCTAGAATCTAATACAAAGGTGGGTTTGATAATCTGTGGGGGAATAATACTTGCAGGTGAAGGAGACTAATTTTACAAAGCTGTGTGAAACATCCACAATTCTTACTGTGAACGACAGATTTCCAGGGCCAGAGATTCATGCTAAGAAAGGTGATACCGTTTTTGTCACTGTTCAGAATAGCGGACCATATGGTATCACTATTCATTGGTATATTGATATTTTCTCTCAAACAATCTCTTATGTTTAAATTCAAGAAGCAAAAAAAGGCGTACCAGATTGAGAAAATTTTGATATCTGCAGGCATGGAGTTAAAATGCCGAGGAATCCATGGTCAGATGGTCCAGAGTACATTACACAATGCCCAATAAAACCTGGAGGAAATTTCACACAGGAGATCAATTTGTCTACAGAGGAAGGAACACTCTGGTGGCATGCCCATAGTGACTGGTCGAGAGCCACGGTTCATGGTGCCATCAAAATTTTTCCGGCCAAGGGAACCAGTTATCCCTTCCGTAATCCTGATGGAGACCAAACAATCATATTCTGTAGGTGAAAGACTGATGATCAGCATGATTCAGAGCCTGCTGATAAGTTTAAATTAATGAAAAGTTTTTCCCTATCAATTCTGTTTTTGTTGACAGCGTGGTGTTTGTTGCTAACTGTTAATCAACACCTTGTTCTTGATGGCAGCCTCATGGTACAAATCGAAAGTGATGGATGTATTAGACGAAGCTCTGTCAACCGGCGGTGATCCGAACGTTTCAGATGCTTACACTATCAACGGTGAACCTGGAGACTTGTACGACTGCTCTAATGGTATATATATATATATAAATCAAAACAATCCGAACAAGGAGAATCATATATGTTTCTTCTTATATCCATGATTTTCCTCTCAGGATTATCTCTGCTTTTGAGTCCTCACAAGTTAATATTAGTATGACTTTAAACATGACAGTACTATTGTCAGATAATTAATGGCGAATTAGGGAGGAATAGAGAGATTCTTGGACCTAGAACTGTGTAGACTGTACCTACTACAACTGGCTGGTTATTACTAAGCTGATGGGTGGTTGGGTCATATGGCACTCTTTAAATTTTTGCATAAAATGCATTTTACTACGGAAAAATCAGCTTACCGTTATCAGAGTCTATGTATAGTATTGTGGTTAAGATATACAACTTGTGTCGACCTGGATCCATCTTACTTTTAAAATCTCCAGTTCTGGTAATCTAGTTTCATCTAACTATCCAATTATAATACTTTTGGCATGAGTAGTGATTTTGGTCAAGCTAGATTCATAATTTTAATTATCAAGATTTTGCTAGAAGTTAATTCAAGTTCAAAAAGGCACTACCTAACAGTCAACTTGATGCAGGGACAGCATCCTTCATTTTCTACTATTTGAATTTGGCTCAAATTAGAATTAATGCCAATATGATTCGTCTCTGGTTGCAGAAACAATGTACACTTTGTTGGTTAAGACTGGCAAGACTTATCTCCTCCGCATTGTCAACTCTATCCTGAATGAAGAAATGTTCTTCGCGATTGCAAACCACAACATGACGGTCGTCGGATCCGATGGAGCATATGTCAAACCCTTTTCCACTGATTATTTGTTCATAACCCCAGGCCAAACAATGGACGTTTTGGTTACAGCAAACCAAGCAGCAAGTCACTACTACATGGTTCTTACTCCTTTTCTTGATACTGACTCTTCATATGACAACACCACCTCTAGGGCTCTCATCAAATATAGTGGAAATTATACAACGCCAAGCACAATTCCTACTCCAACGTTTCCTAATATCAGTGACTCAATATCTGCACAACTCTTCGTTGTTCGCTTGAAGAGTTTAGCAGATAAAGCTCACCCAATCAATGTCCCCAAAAACATCACTAGACAAATCTTCATGACAGTATCTGTGAATCTATTTGCTTGCCCCAATTCAACAGGTTGTACCGTTGATGGCAATAATAAGCTGGCAGCAAGCTTGAACAACAATAGCTTTGTGATGCCATCAACCGCTCTGCTGCAAGAATATTATAACAACAACTACAATTTGAACCATCTTGTTGATGATTTGCCAAATAAGCCGCCCACTCCCTTTAACTACACGACAGTGGCGAACATGTCTGCATTTACAGAGGAAGGAACGCAGGTGATAACATTGAATTATGGTGATGAAGTGGAAATTGTGTTCCAAGGGACGAATATAGGAGCCACGCAGAATCATCCCATGCATCTTCATGGCTACAGCTTTTACTTGGTTGGAACGGGTTCCGCAGATTTTGACAATGGCACTGACCCAGGCAGGTTTAATTTGGTTGATCCACCAGAAGTCAACACCATTGCAGTCCCTAGAAAAGGATGGTCTGCTATTAGATTTAAAGCTGACAATCCTGGTATATATTTCTTCTCTTCTCTCTTCCTACTTATATACTTACACATTTTCCTTTAAAAGCAACTTATATACTTACACATAACATAACATATTTGATTTATGCAATAACCCCATGTTTATTAATTTTTCTTTTGTATCAGGGGTGTGGTTCATGCACTGCCATTTCGAGCGGCATACGACTTGGGGAATGAGCACTGCTGTTATAGTGAAGAATGGAGGCACCAAGGAAACAAGCATGCGTCCACCACCTTCCTATATGCCTCCTTGTTCTTAATTTTTCTTCAGTTCAGTACATTGGGTTGTTAACATGGAGTGCATGGCTTCAATAAAAGTCTTACTGAGTTTGAAATAAAATTTCCTGAATTTAATTATTCGTCCATTGTTTAACAAAACCTATATTAAAATGGCTTTGGCTAAGAGCGAAAGACTTGTCCATTCCTTTGCAAGATGCTAAAGGAGGAAGCTTTGAATTAAATCTAATGTTTTTACTTCAGAAAGAATACGAAAGTTATAAGCTAGCACTTAGGCTAGTATTTCCCAAGAATCAAAAAAAGTTAAGCTAGCAATGGCTTTTCTAGACAAGAATAAATCTTACAAAGGGGCACATAGACTTGACAAGATGTTGACATAAGAACCGTGGCTCTCGGATTAGAATTGGTATCTAGGTTTTTGTTTTTATTCCGAGGAATGAAATGATGATGCTACATTTTTTGGTACCATTTTTAATATCTATGATGTAGCTGTTTACTTTTCAGGGGCTTCATTTTTTTTTTTTGTACCTAATGCTGTTGGCACTCTGCTGTATGATCACATGCATTATTCGCCTTCTTATTATTTGAAAAAAAAATATTTAAATTCAAATATTTTTAAAAATACATAATATTTGAAAAATTAAAAAATTATTAAAAAAATTTAATAAACCTTTATTATGTTCAATCAAGTTTATATATTTTTATTTTATACGAAATAGATTTTTATAATTAATGGATCAACATGTCACTTGTCATTTTATACTCATATAGTGTTCACATGAAAAGTAAAAAATATCATACAATCATGTCATCATCTCACACTAGCATGCCACATTATTATCTACAATGACATGTCAACAAAGTGATATTTTGACTAATGATAATTAATCATTCGTTAATTATAAAAATTTATTTGAATTAAAATAAAAGTATAAAGATTTAATTAAATACAATAAAAGAGAATTTTTTAAAAATAATTTAGGAATTTTTGTAGATATTATGCAAATATATTTAGTTAGTATTTATATGAATGCTGATATGCTATTATCCATTTCTCTTTCCTTTCTATTTTTTATTGAAACTTTTACTTTAAGTATTTCTAAATTTAAAAAGAAAGGATATAAATATAAATTTGAAAGGGGCTAAGAGTTGAAACCTTTTTACTCCATAATCTTAATGCCAAGTGAAAAGCATTTAACCAGCTTAAACTAGAAAAATGACTTCAAATTTTGGGTTACAACTCATAACCCATACAGCACCTAAATAAAAATTTTCAACTAGGATACATGATTTAAATATTCTTTCCTTATCCCAACTCTTTTTTTATTGGTAATAGTGTGTGTGTGTATTTATATATATGGCCTAAAGAGTCATTGATTTCCATTGCTTTTGATTTATCAAATTTTGGGTTACTACTCATAACCCATACAGCACCTAAATAAAAATTTTCAACTAGGATACATGGTTTAAATATTCTGTCCTTATCCCAACTTTTTTTTTCTATTGGTAATAGTGTGTGTATATATATATATATATGTGGCTTAAAGGGTCATTGGTTTCCATTGCTTTTGATTTATGCAACGCGGTTTCCCATATAGGCAGGCCAGTAAAGTTGTAGAGAAGGTTACAGATCATAGTAATGTAATATAGCAATTTCTTGGTGTCGTTTAATGCTACAAAAGTAAATAAAGTAGTCGTTTATTTTTTATTCACATGACTTTCTTGATGACCAATGGCACGTAGGGGACGGTTTTGCCTTTGACGCAAAGCCATATGATAGCTATGCCTAAATTACAACATGGTCCTCATGTATTGTAAAGTATCTTGTCTTAGATAAAGATTGAAATTTACCTATTTTGAGATTAAAATTTTATCCATTTTTAAGACAAAAGTCGATTTAATTTGTTGGGTTAGTGTGGAATTGGCATGTTTTCTTTCCCTTTTTTTTTTGATAAAAAAAGTAATTTAGTTTAATTTTCTTGAAAAAAAAGTAGGGAGTGTGGAATTTTGGAATGATGTGGAAAGTTAATTTTGATAAAGACTATAAGAATGGAAAATGATTTACACGTCCTAATGATGGTTGGTTAGGCAGGTTAATGATAAATTAGTTAATTATTCTTTTGTTCTTCATTTTAGTTTAGTTACTTAAGATCAATCAATTCTCCACTAGAAGATCCTCATTCCCTTTATTTCCTTCACCATACATATCATCGTGTACTTGTGTTAGTCAAACCTAAACTCAACTTGACTAATTATGTTGCATGGAGTCGATCATTTTTTCTGGCTCTCTCAATTACGATTAAGTTTGGGTTTATGCATGCTCAATTCAAGAGCCTAGGGCTATAGACGATTTGAATGTACCTTGAAGGTATAATTAAAAACTTGGTGGTAGCATGATTATTGGAATTCATCCCACCAATTGCGATTATTTTTTTTATATGAATTCAACATCACAGATTTGAGAATCTCCAAAAACAGTTTTCATAATCGGATGATACAAGGATTTGTAATTTTCAATTATCACTATGCAACATTTCACGAGGGAATAGTCAATTGATGAATTTTTCACAAAATTAAATGCCTTGTGACAGGAATTGAGAAACTATAAATCGTTACCCTATTGTAAATGTGACAACTGCAACAATGACAATAATGTCTCTTACCCCACTAAGAAGTTATATTAATATATTGATAACAACCTATAGTTTCTCAATACAACATTTACAATATAATAAGTTATAATAATATATTAATAACTTAAAATTTTTATATAATTTTCATTATGTTTAATTTTATATAGATGTTTTATATGATTATATCAATAATATTAATATCTAAATGAAGATTTTATAATACAAATTGATCTTTTTTATTGAAAATTTAAATATAGACATGGATTAAATATTTATATACAAAAAAATAAAAAAATTAAATATTAATGAGATTATGTTATATATCTATAAATATATATTTGTCCAAATCCTTAAGTGCATACATGTAAGACAATTCTTTAAAATATATTAAATTTAAAGTCAAATTGATTAATCGATTTTAAAATTTTTCAATCAAATCAATACGATTTAATCAAATTTTTTTATCAATTTAAATTATACGAATTAACCAAATTTTATCCATTAATTTGATTAAGTTGATTTTAACAAAATTTTACTCCAATTTAGTGGGAGTGTAGAATATTTGTTAAGGCAAGGAAGTGGAGATTAGTGATTGAAAATCTTAACCATGAAGTCCCACGTCTCATACGGCAAAACCGCGAAAATTGTTCTTCCCTTACTTTTGCATCCTTCCACAGGCGTGTCCAAAATTAATGGAAAGAAAAAAAGAAAAGAGAAAAAGCAAAAAATCAAGTATTAATTTATTAATTGATACATAATTATATATTTAAAAAATAAAATTTAAATCTACCTTTTTTAAATAAAAAAAAAAAACACAGATTCACCTTATATTGAATATAATGGGCACAATCAAAGCATTAATTGAAGCGAGATTTTCACCGGTGAGCATGTGAAGACAAAACCTACCACGACCTTTTCCAACCTACCTTCCCCTTTGGGTAAGATGTTGAACATGGCCACTGACTTGGACCCGCAACTGACATCTTGTCATTGATAGCTGCTGCTATCTCATTAAATGCCAATAATAGTGATGTTGAGTTACTTTTCTTGTCCACATTTGAGGTGCTCATCTACGACCCACTTTACATCTACGGTTTATATTTACAAATAATTTATATTTTATTCAAAATTTTTATAGTGAGATTTTAAAATACAAAACATATTTAATTTCTGATTTATTATTTTGAGTTTTGATAACAAAAATAGTGTTGATTAGATTAACTGTAGGGTATTTAGTGTACTATGATTTTTCTTTTTTTTTTTGGTAAATATTTCATGGATGATAATTTTGTATTATTGTAAATAAGAGGGGAAACTTAACATTTCTTTTATACGGTAAATCTTCAATTTTATCTATTACGGAATTTAAGGTTTTACCTTAAGATTACATTTTTAAATTCATATTTAATATTGAAGCCTAACCCACTTAATTAAATCATATTAGAGACTATAAAATTATCACTATATCAAAATGAAATAAACTTAAACTGTTTTTTGATAAAAAATAAAACAAAATAAATAATTTAAATTCACACTTTATTTTTGAGGAAATCTATCAGTTCATTCAGCTTTGTGTATCTATGCAGTTTTCTTTTTACTTAAACTTATTTCCACTATTTGATTTTTGCCAAATTCAAGAAAAAATTTAATTTTATTATATTTATGTTAAAATTTTAATTCTTTTATAATTTTAATTCTTTTATAAATTTGATTCTTTACGACTTTTAATGTTAAAGAGTTAAAAAAATTATACAAGATAATTTTAAAATATTAAGTGTTTAAAAAAATATAGATTTAGATATCTAAAAAAATAAACAAACAAAATGTAAAAGAGTTGAGATTTGGGAACATGAATTTTATTTAGTTAAATGATAATATTGGGTATGGTTGGGTCAGATTCAGATTGAATTCCAAGCCCAAATATGGCGCAAAGGGCTTGGCCCTTGGAGGGTAATCAGGTGATGGACAGGTCTAGTCCATACACACTCACACCATAATTGAAGTAATTTCTAATATTAAACACGAGAAAAGAACCACAATCCCTGGCTAATTAGAGCTATTTAGGCACTTAAAAGAAATAAAAAAACTAGGTTGCGTTTGAAATTTGAATGAATTTGGCTGTAAAGGCCAATCCACATGACAATTATGCTATTTTAGTGCAAAATTATATAAAAATTATCCAAAACATAATTTTCATTATTGAAAAATCAAGTAATCAGAAAAACACAAGTTATATGGTTTGACTTCTTTCAGATGTTTATGAAGTGAAACAATTCTCCTATTATTGAAAATTAAAAATACATTAAAATATCTCTAAATAGTTTTCCAAACAATTCTTATACTATTTTAGAATTTATTATAAAATTAGATTTAGAGAATAATATAACAATAACTATTATTGATTTGTGGTGACTTACAAACGGATATGCATCCCTCAACCAGTATTACAGTTTGACACTCTATATTCGAGATCTTAAACTTCAAACTTGAAACAAGAGGAATGGTTTATAAAAATGAAGAGGACCTAGCTTTTGTTGTGAAATTCAAAATCTTAGTGGGGCTTGACATATAGTAAAAATAGATTATTAACTTATAATCTATCGAATAATATTTAAAAGTAGGATAAACCCTTAGCTCAGTAGAGGTGTCCTTAGGTTTATCAAGCTTCCCTTTTAATAATTTAAGCTTGATTCAGATCTAATTCATTTACATATTATTTTATTATTAAAATTATAATATAATACTTTTATATTAATATGTAATATCTAAAAAAACTTTAAACTATTTACAAAAAAATTAAATTAATCTTTATTTTTTAATCGCGTTAAATTAGACCATTGTAGTTTTATTTGAAGCCAAATAAACCATTATAAATAATGATTAATTAATTATTGTTAGTTAAAATATCACTTGTCATTATATGATACACTTGTTATTATATAACATGTAACGTTGACATGTCATAATGAATGATAATGTGATATGCTAATATAATATGATAATATAACCATGTGATATTTTTACCTTTCACATTACTGTCACGTCAATACCATGTTAGCCTCAAGTGATATTTGAATTAATAATGATTAGTCAACCGTTAATTATAAGAGTTTATTTAACTTAAAATAAAAATACATGAATCTAATTGCATATAATAAACGAATAAGAGTTTATTTAATTTTTTAAATAGTTTAAAAAATTATTCAAATATTATACTTAATTGTAAATACATTTTAAAATTTAATTAATAAAAATATTATTATTTATTAATAAAATAATCTCATCGAGGTGGACCTGGTTGATCTAGATCTGAAAAATTGATACCCAAATGTAACTTGAGTTAGGCCGAGCTTATAGACCAGACAACAGAGACGAAAAACTTGACATGTGGACATCTCTACTTAGTATCTAGACCTATCCTATTTAACCTCTCATCTCTTGCGAAGAAAAAGAGATTTAAAATTAGAAGTTCTATTTCACATTGAAAACGCCTATTAATTAATTTTCCATATTTCGCATAACTAATTATGGCCGCCCCTTCGTTTTTCTTTACTAGCCCGGCACTACTACGATTTAAATACAAGTGCAGAAGGTAATAAAAACGTGGGAACATTATATAATGTAGCATAAAACTGTCTCTATGTTGTTGACTTGTCTTTAATACAGGATTATACTCTATTTGTTTGCATAAGGACGAAAGATTAGCAATTATTGATGCGACACGTTATGCATGTGCATGTTGAATAGACTCAACTAGGAATATTAAGTGTATTAGGTGCATGTCGGCCAAAAATAAATTATATTAAGGTGCACGAATTTACATAAAGACTGTTTTTAGCCTTTGTCCCATTTAACATTTTCTGGTACATGGCGGAAAAGTGTCATTCAAGGTTTTTCTCCCGTGTATCCCACGCTCAAAGCTAAATTTTTTTTAGTTATAATATTTTAAAAATTTTTTAAATTATTTAAAAAATTTAAATAAAATTTTATTCTTTTATTATATCTAATCAAGCTCTTATATTTTTATTTTGATCTAAATAAACCTTTATAATTATATTTTGACTAATTATTAGTCAAAATGTCATTTATCATTTTATGTCACGTGGTATTGATGTGGTACGTTGAC
The DNA here is from genome assembly GCF_000208745.1 of Theobroma cacao. NCBI lineage: Eukaryota > Viridiplantae > Streptophyta > Magnoliopsida > Malvales > Malvaceae > Theobroma > Theobroma cacao. The sequence continues at coordinate 18,403,136 of NC_030857.1, read as the reverse complement.
ATATCATAATAGATGATAACGTGCAATGTTGATGTGATATGTTGACATGGTTATACAATATTTTTCATTTTCCATGTTAGCATTATATGAATATAAAATGACAAGTGATATTTTGATTAATAACAAGTAGTCAACCATTAGTCATAAGGGTTTATTTAATCTAAAATAAAAATATAAGGGTTTGATTGAAAGTAATGGAAGAATAAAAGTGTCGTAACGTGCAGGTTTAAGAACTCGACTGCTAGACGTAGAGATTTAGAAGTCGCCACCAATCTTTTTTGTTTAGGTGCGATTGGCCACCTATTAAATTTATTCAATTCGACGAAGTTTTAAATTGATTTTAGGTCCGTCTAAAGAACAATAGTCTGGTCTGTAAATTTTTAGAGTTAGTTTGAGAGTTCGATTATGCATGGGGAAGGATTAACACCCTCAGTGACGCCCGTTCCACGAACGGTACCATTTATTCATGTGTTATCCTATGTTAACCTTAACTTTTGATTTTATTCTTATATTTCCTTAATATTTGTTTATTTATTTTGAGAATGTTATTAATTGCATTGATGGTAAAAATACTTCACCAAACAACCAACAAGCCAAACATTCTCTGTAAATTTAGCATTTGCAGGTATTATTTCAAACCATCCATGCTTCAATACTTCAAATAATATGCCACCTAGATTTAAGCATACAAATAGTCTCATGATAAAACAAGATAATTGGATCATGGACTCAAGAGTAACTAATCTTAAATCTCATTCCTTGAGTAGTTTCATTTCAACTAGACTTGTGAAAAACTATTTTGTACAACTACCAAACAATGGTAAAACTACTATTCCTCATATAGGAACAATTAGATTGAGTCTTCTCTTAACTTTTCAAAATGTCTTGTGTGTTCTTGTCTTTAAATTTAACCTTGTCTCAGTAGGTGAGTTGACTAAATCAAAGAAAACATTTACTCTTTTCACTGACACACATTGTATTATTTAAGATATTGCCACTTGGATAGTGACTAGGGTTGTTAGAGTATCTTCAAGCTTGTATCTAATGCAGGATATCAAAGATGTTTAAGATCCTTCATAATTCTGTTTTGAAAAACTTGTCAAGTTTCCTTATAGTTTTTTTGCTAATTCCTCTAAGCCAAGACATAGAGATTTTGATCTTTGGCATTTTAGGCTAGGACATGCTTCTATGGAGAGAATTAATGTAATTCATCAAACTTTTCAAGATATTAAATGCACAAATGATTTGTTATACGAAATTGGCCCTTTGGCTAAGCAAAGAAAGCTTTTTTTTTTTTCTTTTTCATGTGCAAAGCTCAAAAACAACTTTTGAATTAGTTCATATGGGCATTTGGGGTCTATATGAAACCACTACTTTATTTGGTCAAAGGTATTTTTTGACAATTGTTGATGACTACACTAATTTTATATGGATTTTTCTAATGAAAAATAAGTAAGAGGTTTCAAGAATTATACCGATGTTTAGCAATCTAGTTCAAAGGCAATTTAATGCTTCCATTAAGTGTCATAGGTCTGATAACGAACAAGAGTTTAGGTTAACTAATTTTTATGCAAAATTGGAATAATTCATCATTTATCCTATATAGATACTCCACAACAAAATGAAGTTGTTGAAGGAAGCATCAACATATTCTAGTTGTAGCAAAAGCTCTAGTACACCCATCAAATGTCCCGTTGTATGTATCGGGAGATGCCATTCCCACTGCAATCCATATTATTAACAAAGTACCTACAAAATTTTTTTGCACTTTAAGGACTTTGAAGAAGGACAAATACTCTAAAATCCTCCAAACTTGAGTTATAATGCAAGGAAATTGATGTTTTGAAGTTGTTTTGGAGTGGGTGGGTGTTGAAGGGGTCAAGGTTTTGCAAATTGGGAGAGAATGGTTGAAAAATCTGAGGCTAGGGTTAAAAAATGGAGCAAAGGGGGTTTTTATAAGGCCATGGGCTCAACACAATGCCAAGACGTCGGACTTGGTGCGTTGTGGCGCTTCTCCAAGCCCTTTGCCTTTTACCATTTTTTTTTAAATGTATAGTGCTGCAACGTTCCATGGATAGTGTTGCAGCACTCCAGCGTTGGGTTCCACTATGGAACCAGAGTGCTACTCCAACGTTGCAGTGCTGGCTTTAATTTTTTTTAAATACTAAGCAAAAATAAAAAGAAAAAAAACCTAAAAAAACACGAAAAAGACAATAAAATTTATAAACAATAATGAAAATACAATAAAACTAAAAATAAAAGTCCACTAAAAACAATTGAATAAGTAAGAATTATCTAAGTGTAGAAAACTTAGATTGTTTTCACAAGCAATGTTTTCTTTATCATCTTTAGCTAAACTCTCACCCTATTTGGTATTTCATTATCCACAACAAACGATTTGAGGCTTAATCCATTGACCATGAATGCTCCAGTAGCAACATTCTCAATTTCCATTATCCCACAAAGATAGACCTTAGTCAATTTAAAAGAGCCTAACCATATTGTTTTATGTTTCCATGGAAAAAGCTTGAAGTGGGACTTAGAAAGTAACGAGACTTGTTGCCCAACCTCAGAATCAAGATAGGTTGAAGGTGCTAGTTCAGCACTAATGCTTGGTGCTCACTCAAGTGGCAGTGGTGGAGTAATCTTACCTTTACCTTTATTGGTTAAGTCCACTCTATAACAATGAGCTATAAAGGAAGGGTACTTAGTTGCATTGAAGATAGTAAATTCAACGACCTCTTTTCTAATTCTAAAAGTTATTCTACCTTATTTTACATCGATGAATGAGCCTACGGTGGCCAAGAATGGACGTCACAGTATGATTGGAACCTTTCAATCCTCTTCCATCTCTAGTACAAGAAAGCCCACTAGAATGTACAATTTCCCCATTTTAATCAAGACATCCTTTATAAGCCCAAATGGGTGCCTTATTGTCCTGTTTGCTAGCTGCATGGTGACTGTAGTAGGTTGAATCTCTTTCAGTCCAAGTTTTCTAACATTAGACAAAGGAATAATTGAGACACTAGCACCTAAATCACACAATGCTTTCAAAAAAATTAAAATTACCAATTAAGCAAGGGATAGAAAAACTCTCTAAGTCTTTAAGCTTTGGTGGAAACCTGTTCTGGATTATAGTGCTGCACTACTCAGTAAGTTCAACTATCTTAAAATCTTCTAATTTCCTCTTCTTTGTCAATATGTCCTTTAAAAACTTAACATATGAAAGCATTTGCTCTAAAGCTTTAGTGAAAGGAATGTTGATGTGAAGCTTTTTGAATACCTTGAGAAAATTTTGGAAGTGCCTATCAAGCATTTGTTTCTGAATGTGTTGACAAAAGGGTGGTGGTGGTAGGTTTGCCTTTGCATTATTGTCCTGACTCTACTTGTAGGAAATCACTATCTCTGTTTCTTTCTCATCAGACTTGTCTAGTTGTTCAACTTGCTTGGAATTACTTTCAACTTCTTTACCAATTCTCAGAGTGATGGCCTCGACATGTTCCTTACTTTCCTTCCTTGGATTTACCTTTGTATCACTAAGCAAAGTCCCCTGAGCTCTGTTGCTTATTGAGCTTGCCAATTGTCCAACTTGCATATCAAGGTTTCTTAACGCGGCTACTTGACTCTAAATTAGGGAGTTTGTTTTGGCCATGTACTACACCAATAACTCCTTCATTGATGGTCTTTTATCCAGAATGGAGGCTCTTGATTGCTGTTGAAAACCAGGAAGAATGTTCGACCTTGAAGTTGATGCTCCTTGATTGTTTCCCTATTAGAAGTTTGGATGGTTTTTTCATCCGGGATTATAGGTGTTGGAGAAGGGGTTGTGTTGTTGTCAGTTCCACACAAATGGAGCATTTTGTGTTGCTACCTGGACACTAATCACTAGTATGTCCATCTTCATAATATTCATAAACTACAAAAGGACTTTGAATGAGATTAGTGCCAAAAGAATTGAATTTTTAAGTCATAGCAGTTACTTGTGAGTTAATGCCATGATGGCATCCACTTCGAGAACTTCAGCTACTTTATTATGCATAGATCACTCTGATGGCCATTGGTAGTTGTTTGATGTCATCTCTTCCATTAGGTTGTATGCGTCATCAATGGACTTTGCCATGAGAGCTCTTCCAGTAGCAGCATCAATGGTGGTTTGCACTTGACCACTTAATCCATTGTAAAACGTTTGCACTTTGAGCCACTTTGGAATACCATAATGAGGATAGCGCTTAAGTAGGTTTTTGTATCTTTCCCAAGCTTCGTACAACGACTCACCATTAAATTGTGTAAACAAAGTAATATCATTCCTCATTTTTGTTGTCTTTACTGGAGGAAAGAATTTGGCAAGTGATTTCTAAGCAAGGTCATCCCATATTATAATTGAGCCAGTTGGTAACGAGTTTAACCACACCTTCGCCTTGTCCAACAATGAGAAAAGGAATAGTCTTAAGTGCATCGCATCATCTGTAACTCTGTTGTGCTTAAATGTATCACATATCTCTATGAAGTTTGATATATGAGCGTTTTGATCATCATTTGGAAAACCTCTAAATTGAATCAATGTCTAGATCATAGTGATGGTGGCCGACTTGATCTCGAAATTATGTGCTTGAATGGTTGGCCTTCTGATGTTTGATGGTTAACCTTCTACCAAAGGAACAACATAGTGTCTCACCTAGCGATTTTCTTCAACTACTCTCTTTTGGACTTGTTGTTGTCCCTGTTGTTCAGCCATTATATTAAGAGAACCAGAACCTTGTAAATTTTTCTTTCGAGTAAGTCTTCGAAATGTTCTTTCGATTTCTGACTCATAAGAGATAATTTCCAAATTTCTTGTTCTTCTCATACAATGCCAAGGCGCACCTGAAAAACACGCACAAAACAAGGAAAAACTTGAAATAAGACAATTTTGTTTAATTTAATATCAACAAAATAAATAGGAAATGCGAACCCTAGCAACGACACCAAGAACTTGTTGTCCATTTTGTGCACACAAGTTTTTGTATCATACAAGTAATATAAAAGTAAGTCAAGTATCGTATCCCACAGAGATTTACCCTTAAACTTTTACTAGGTATTAAATTTTAACAAAATTTATCCTATCCAAGCAACTCGATTTTGAATACTTAGTTAATGTAAAATTTACTACTAAAACTAAGCTAAGGATATAAATTTTAATTTTACTAAAAAAACTATTACTTTAAAAACCTAGGGTCATGGCGTCTCTCAATATTTCATTTCAATTTAATCTTTTCCTTTAAACTTAGATTAATGGGGTGAACAGCTAACCTAGAATTCGATTTTATGTACGAGTCTCTGTCAAGATTCTGGCACACATACCTTTCAAAATTAATCCCATATGTCTATGCATATTAGTTAAGAAAAGCTTATTAAGTTTATGTTCTAATTTAGCTACCTACGATATTTAGGTATATGCTTGTCCCAAATATGAATCTATCACTTAATCTCTAAGTGAATCAAACTTAAACTATTCTAATCAATGGTCTACTTTAAACTCTCTTTGTCAAGTTGCATTTAGAGAACCTAATTATTTCAACTGGTGATCAAGCAGTAAAAACATTGCATATAGATTTGAATAAACCATACAATACCCATTAATACTAAGCAAAGAAAAATCATAGATTCAAACTACATATTGAAATAAACCATAATCCTAGAAAAAGACTTTAGTTCATCATCATTTCTTCAGAAAACATCACAATTTCAAGTGAATAAATCATTTCTACAATAAATGAATAGGAAAGACATGAAAAACTAAAATAAAGAACAAGGTTGCCATCGATTCTAATCTTCAATCGTCTTCATTTTTTTCTAGTTTCCTCTTTTGTAAAACTTTTTTTCTTTCTCTCTAAATTGTCATTTGTTTCCCTCTAAGACTTCTTTTTTCAGTTGCTGAAAATCACATATTTATAGCAAAAAAAAAAACCCTAAAAATAAAATCCTGAATGATTCTGTTTTAGTAAAACATGTCAGAGCACTGTGCCTTTCCTCTTTAAGCGCTGTGGCGCTTTGCACTTCTTTTGTTTTTTTTCTTTAGACTTTCAACCAGCACCGTGGCCCTTCTTCATGGCTGTCGTGATGTTGAGTTCTTGGGAATTTGATGGAAGCAATGTTGCTCCTTTGGGCATTGTGACCTTGAGTCCTTTAAGGCCGTGGCACTACTTCTTTATGCTGCCTTGGTGTAGAAACTATTATACTACCTCATCTTGCAACACGATTGTCTCCTACTTGAGGCTGATTTAGGAAAAATAGTAAATATGAACATTGTAGGCTTGCCTCTTAGCTTTTCAATGGTCTAAGCATCACCTTGATTGAAACTCTATAGCTCGCGTTATGCTACAATTACGGCATCATGTTTAGTGGAAATCTACACTTAGTCTCCGTTGCATAGTTCATCACCATTTAACTTTATGCATTTGAAAACCTGCAAAGACAAGGACTAAATCAATAATGGCTTAAATTAAGACTTTAAACATGAAAATGAACAAGAATTACTTGAATTGAAACAAGTTAACATGCTTTAAACTCATTAACTAAAAACATAAAAACTATTTAAAATCGACTTAAAACAAAAGGACTTAGCTATTTTATTATCCAAAATGTGGCTAAATAACTCTATATAATAGAGTTCTCATGAGGTTCTAGAAGAAAATATTCAAGAGATAGAGGTTGATTGGGCGAGTAACTCTAGTGATGTGGGCAATAAAGATAAGGTTCTAAAAAATAGGTAGATTTATGGGAACTATACAAAATGGATGAACGATAATGGAAATAGCAGTAGAAGATTAAATGGGTTTCTAAAGGGGATTGGAATATGAAATATTTTCTTAGTATGGCTTCAAAAAGAAAGCATTCTAATAAACTTGAAACCATTATGGTGAAGAATATTGTAATTGAAAAACTTGTGTTAATAAAAAAAAAAAGTTGACAAATACTTTCAAAAACATTTTTCTAATAGAAGAATTGTAAGAGTGTAGATTTTCAGTGTGGAATCAAATCTCTGAACGAACAACCAGTGCTTGAGTTGAAAGCCTTTTTTCTTGAGTTTGAAGTATGGGAGGTACTAAAGGAGTGTGATGGGAATAAAGCACTTGGTCCGAATGGCTTCAATCTAAACTTTTTCAAGACTAAATGGCTAGTTGTGATAGGGGAGTAATGGCTTTTATTACCAATTTTATAATACTGGTTGTTTGGATCGTGGTGCGAATGAAAGTTTTATAACTTTGGTTCCAAAGAAGAAGAATCATAATAAAATTGGTGAATTAAACCTATTAGTTTAGTGGGCTGTGTTTATAAAATTGTGGCTAAGTTATTGGGAAATAGATTGAGAAAGGTAATTGGTAAGGTTGTGGGTGAGCACCAATTTGCTTTCATTTCTAGTAGGCAATTGCTAGACTCAGTATTAATTGCAAATGAATTAGTGGATTCCATGAACAAGAACAATAAAGGTGGACTATTACTAAAAGTTGACTTTGAAAAAGCCTATGATAGTATTTGCTAGAATTTTCTAGAGTCCACTATGAAAAGTATGGGTTTTGGTAGAAGATGGGTGGATAATGGAATGCTTGACAATGGCCTATGTCTTTGTTCTGATAAATGGGCCTCCCACAAAACCTATAAAATTGCAAAAGGGCTTGAGATAAGGATGTCCCCTTTCCCCGTTCTTGTTTAATTTGGTTGGTGAAGTTTTCAATTGTTTGATGCTGAAAGCTAAGGTGAGTAATATTTGTTGTGGTGTTCCTATTGGTGTTCAAGGTTCTCATCTTACAGACTTACACTTTATGGATGATATTTTGTTGATCTGTAAACCAGATATCGAGGAATTGATAAACATGAAACGTGGTCGGAGATGTTTTCAGATAATGTTTGGGCTAAAAATTAATTTTCAGAAAAGTTGTCAATTTGGTGTTGGTGTTAATAATGATGATTTAAATCATTAGGCAGCCAAAAAAATTGCAAGGTTGGTATGTTTCCTATTACTTATCTAGGATCACCACTGGGTTGTAATTTATTATCTTTAAAAATTTGGAAGCCTTTAGTGGCTTGTGTTGAGGAAAAATTGGAGGGATGGAAATCTAAATTCATATCTCATGGAGCTAGAGTCACCTTATTGAAGTTAATAATTAATAGTTTACCCATTTTCTTTATAACTCTCTTTATATTGCCATGTGGGATTAAAGATGAGTTGGATAGGCTTCAATATAAGTTTTTGTGGGAAGGTGTAAATCTAATAAGGGAATACATTTTATTAGTTGAGAGAACGTATGTTGTTATAAAGAAGATGGAGGATTGGGTTTGGTGGATCTGGAAATCAAAAATAGAGGACTACTTACTAAATAATTGTGGAGATATGGGAATGAAAAAGATGGCCTGTGGAGAAGAATCATGGCAACGAAGAACAACTATGATTTATATGTTCTGTTACCTAAAGTTGCTATTACTCGTAATTGTTCTAAATTATGGAAAAATAGCATATCTCGTTTAGTACCTACTAATAAGTTTTTTTTACAGGTTATTGCTAATCTGGGTGTAATTGTAGGTGATGGTTCGTCAATTTTATTCTAGCATGATATGCGGTTGGAGGATATGATGTTAAAGACGGCTTTCCCAAGGCTGTTTGCTCTAGCTATAAATCAAGGTGGCAGGCTATGTGAACACGAAAATGGACAGACAATAGGTGGCAAAGGAAGATTGCACTTAGATGACAATTGTTGGAGTGGGAATTTGAGCAATGTTCTTGTTTATGAAGCTACTTAAGAGAATATTTTCTAAGAGATGGCTTTAAAGATGAGCTTATATGGAAGGCTACTCTGAGTGGCAGGTTTACTTCTAAATCTTTTTACCGTTTGGCTTGCTATTTTGATTCTTCAATTTGTTGGAAGAAAATTTGGTTATGATATGCTCCATATGTGGTGGAGGTTTTGTGTGGCAATTAATGTAGGAGAGAATTACGGTTAAATCTGAACTAGCCAAAAGATAACTAATCAGAGAGGAATAAGCTTTACATGTGTTATGAAAACAAAGCATTGAGAGTATTAATCACTTGTTTTTTTTCATGTGTGGAGATTTGAAGGGTATGGGGGTTGTGGTTTGTTGAATGGGAGATTGATTGGATTTCTCCCAATAATCCGAGAGAATTTTTCTTGAGTGGAGGTCTATATGTGCTTATGTTGATAAATGGAAAATTTGGATCATGGCTTTCTATGCTTTTACATGATTTATATGGGTGTTCTATAGTGATATAGTTTTCAAGGGCAACGCTTAAGATATGAGGTAGTGTTATGATATGATTAAAATGTGAATAACTATTTGGAGCAAATCTAAATGGCCAGAGTTGATGGAATTAATTAAGGATATTTTTGAAAATCCGAAGGTTGTTTCAATTGCTATTAAATTGAAGCTTGATAGACCATTAGTGCATTGGAAGGCACTAGAGTCAAGATGGATAAAATTTAATGTGGATGGAGCACTAGTTGGAAACTCGAGAGAGGCTGGCATTGGCACAATTCTTTGGGATCCTATGGGATGAATCAAAATGTGGTTTTCTATATCAGTGGGAGTCTATGATGCTAATCAAGCTGAGGTAATAGCTATTAAGGAAGCATTTTTCCTATTTAATAAATTTTTGAAGAAGGAAAATGTTTAATTATGGTTGTGTCTGATTCTCAAAATGTAGTGTTGTGGATTAATAATACTTCTAATTAACCTTAGAGGTTTTGAAAAAACAAAATGATTCACATTGATTGCCTTTAATCATCCATTGGTAATTGGCGGGTGAATCGCATTTTAAGGGAATCTAATTGTTTGGTTGATGGTTTAGCTAAGGATGGAATTTCAAGAGAGTAAAATTTTATCCAAGTAGTAGGATTGAAAGCTTGTTTGGCTTAGTTTTTTTTTTTTTTAGTTTAAAAGCTATTATGAAGCTCTTATGAAAAATAATAGTTTTTAAAATTAAGTTAAAACTGTTTGGTAAGCTGTATGGAAAAATAAATTATATAAACTCTAATTTTAGTTACAATTATTATAAAAGATATTCATGTCATCTTCAATCACCAAATAAACCAAAGTCAAACAAGTTTGCTTCAAGCTTATATATAATTTCAGATGTTAAAATTAAAGAAATCTATACAGAAACAGAACAGCTATAAAACTTCGTATGGTAGTAATAGAATTAGATTTTTGTTGATCTAGCAAGCAATTAGATTATGATGCTTCAATTTCCTAAGAAAAAAAAAAGGAAAATGATGTATTTAATATTAAATTTTTTTTTTTGTAAAGAAGAGAGAAAACTTTTAAATAGTATCTAAATGTAATTTTGAATTTTGAGTTTTATTTTCTCTTAATTTTTGTAAGAACAAAAAAATCTCATATATGACTATTCTATTGTTAGGTCTTCTATTTATTTTTGGTAAACATTGTAGAGAGAGGTAGAAGAGAGGAATATCACAATTCGCATTAAAGAAGATGATTTGCAAAGAGAGGAAGAGGAAAGGTAGATCGATTGAGGGAGAAATGGATTTTTTTTTAAAGTTAGTGTGTTTTTAAAAAAAGAAAAAATAGTGCTCCTCTCTAAAGCTTTTCTTTAAGTTTTTTTTTTTAATTTTTTTATTTAAAAAAATTACTTTTTTAAATTTTTTTTAAATTTTATTTAACCTGATTTTTACTTTTAGTAGATAGATAAACCAAAAAAAAAAAAAACTAAGCCCGCAATCTGTTTTTGGAATGGATATGGAATCGAAGTCTCTCTTGTGAGCCGATATATCTTTTAGTCCTATCGGTGAGTTTGCGGTTGAGAAGGACTGCTCAATAAAGTTATATTTGACTCGGACTCAGCTAGGATAAAAGAGATAGATGGTGGGAATTGATCCGGCGGTGACGAGTTTGGACGGTGTTTTAATCTTGAGGATGTTTGGGACATGCCGAGGTTTGGATGGTTCGTGTCTTTATTTTGAGCCCAACAGCATAGACGGTTTAGCATTGAGGGTCTCTATTACTAAAGACGTGGATTGCTATTTCACCTTAGATGATTTGATAAGAGCTGGGAGGATTTACTTAATTCTCTTGGTTGTTTTCAAAATTAGGAGGTAGGGCTGAGTTTTGTTTAACAGTCCAACTGGACCCAATTATCCCCAAAATGGGCCCTAATTTGTATTGGGATTTCTCTTTTTATTTTATGTTTCTTATATACTCCATAAAGCTCATGGTTATTTGGCATATGGCTCAAAGTAATAAAATTACAGACCTTTCAAAAAAAATTTACAAATCACTTTTCCTAAAAAAAAAATACAATTTATATAAGAAAATAGGCAAATCAATTAATAAAATTTCAAAACTTAATTTTATCACTTTAAAAAAAATTAGAATAATTTTTTAAATTTTTGATAAAAAAATNAAAAATATAATATTTTTAGAAATTCAAAAAAATTTTAAAAAATTCAAAAATAATTTTTATTTTTTAAAAAATTTCTAGATTGATAAAAAAATAGAAATAATTTTGATTTTTAAGAAATTATTAAAAATTAGAAAATCCATAAAATAAAAAGTATATTCAAAATTTTTGAAAAATAAAAGATATTATTTTTTATGCTCATACTTTCTTAAAGTTATAAAAATTATTTCCTCTCTGTAATTTTTAATAAAAATTTTAAAATAAAAAATATTTCTTTTACTTTCAATTTTTTTTTCAAAAATTATCTTTTCGTTTTTTTTTTATTTTTTTTTAATTTTTTTTCAAAATATTTTTAATTTTATAAAAAATTTTCAAAATAATAATACATAGGGGTAATTTTTCAAAATGATAATATATGAGATTAAAAATTTATTTAAGAGATGATATCATATATCATATAAAAAATTACAATAAAAAAAACATACAAGTATATAAAACTTGTATTTTAATATATAAGTGTAATTTTAAAAATTAACATTATATTCTCAATAAAGTGTTTGTAAACCAAATGCTATAATATTATCTTCCCAACAATCACATTTTCTACAATGTAATTATATTATAAGACATCAAACGTCACTTTAACGTAATGCATAACATAAAATTGTAAAACTTCAATAGAATGCTGCTGAGAATAATTTATCATGAAATGATATATGGGATCTTTTGTAAAGAAATGATTTAAAAATTTTACAAGGAAGGGCTCAAAAAGGTCAAAAGCTGTGGTTATAGAGTTAAATGAGAGACCAAATTTTATAAAGTGATTTTCAAGGCATAAAATAAATTATAAGCAACAGTGCGAAAAGGAATATGCCACCACTGATATTTCCAAGCTTAATAATGCAAGCTATTGCCCAGCACCAACACCTGCAGGATCTCAAAAACCAATTTGACTTAGTGGAGTGGGCTTGAAATCTAAGACGTATCTTGTGAGCCATAAGTGGCAGTGCCTGCATTTACTGTCCTAATATTTTCGTCCCTTGGACATGGTATTCTCGACTCATTACTGCAGGACTCCACTTCTCAACCAAAGCCCATATTTTTCTCTGGATGCCCTTGATCCAACATTGATCTCGTGTGATATTTAGAACTAGATTCGGTCTAAAGCAATCAAACACTCAGAAGAGCCTTAAAAAGGTTCTAAGCAATTAATAGCGGTTCCACATCTTTTCTTTCTCCAGAAGAAAGCAATATCCTCGACCTGTTAAAGATGGAGACTGCGCTGATACACTTAGGACTTCCTAGAACCAACAGTTATGATGAGAAATTGAAAACAGTAGGAAACGAATAGGCAGCTGTTTCAACAAATCTAGCTAATACAGGCGTGAAAAGGCACGAGAAAGAGCCATCATTTTGATAGTGAGTAGACTCCCAAGATAGCTTCTTAATGAAAATTAGAGCTGTTATTGCCTAGGCACTTGTTTTGAATTTCCTTCTCTTCTGTTCATTGATTGAGAGTAGAGAGAAAAATAGCAAGACAAGGCTTGGCAGAATATTTGGGTTAAGAACTCCTGAATAATAACAAAACTAGGTTTTTTTCTTTTTAATCGCCCCAACCGATGTCGTTTAGGTGCGCTTCTTTTTTCTTCGGACTCGGTTTACTGTCCAACTTGGATGCCTTACTCCAATAATGAATTTTTTTTTTGTTACTCAGTAGCTAATATTGTCCATTACTTATAGAAGTTGGTTAAACTAAAATGTAACATTTTTCATAGACGGATAGATAGCATGATAACAGAATCCCTTAAATAGAGATTGATAAATTGATAGATTTTAACACATAAACCCTAAGAAATTGAAACATATCGACTGATAAAACTAAAGCACATAGACTGATAAATTGAAGGGTTCTTTTTTTAAATAGGCCTCATACATAAAGTATTCCTGACAATAGACCTCCCTATAATTTTAACTATTTTTAGCCAAAAAAATTAAAATTTGGATAAAATTACTCTTAATGAAATTGACCCATTTATTTGGCTTCGCATCTCAATCCAAAACTTATTAACGGGTCAAGTATGTTTAGGTCTGTACTTCAAACCGACTCATATTCTTCGAACTTTTCTCACCAGACGATTTATCTGTGGAGTATTCTTTATCAGAAAGAAAAACATTCAAGCATTTTGAGCATTTTGGAGGAGATCATCTTAACGAATCCGATCCAACTCATCAACACAGGCATCTCCATCGCAGCACACGTTTCGAAGCAAGTCATCACCAGAAAGCATCTAGTTACCACATCCATCATGCTGCTTGCAATCACCATAGAAGAGCAAAATCGTTGTTCATTGTCCTTGAGAACCCCAAGATCCACCATTTAAAAAAATAAAACAAAATAAGAAAAAGCTTGATGTCATCTCTACTCTTTAGATGGTGAGATAGATAGTATTTGACCAGAGAGAGAAATCGAGATTTAATTTTGAAATTTTTGTCTGGATGGCGGGATAGAGAAAACTGAAACTATTTTAATTTGTCTGAAATTGTTTAAAGGGTATTGTTGTTAAGTCATGCCAAAAATTGGCTAAAAATAGTTAAAATTATAAAAAATGATATTTTTGAATTGGGCTTATGAGGAAGGTTATCTTTCATAATTTCCTCCAAATTGAAACACATAGAGACTCATAAAAACTACTTCCTTTTTCTAATCCAACTAATATTGGCCTTTACAGATAAGCACCACTTTCTTCCATCATTTCTAGTTATCAGTCTTGTTTAAACAAACTAATTAAATTAAGAAATGGAGATCAAAAACGAAAAGAAACTTGAACTAATTAAAGAAGTGCTAAATATAATTCTAACCCTTTGAATAAGAATAGACCTGGTTTACACCATTGTATATGTTTTTTTTTTAAGTTTTAGATTTCAATGATAATAGGAAAAGAATCCCCGAATATACAAAAAGAAGGTTTGAAACCTTTATAACTCATAAAATATAGTATATGGGCATCAAAACTTCAAGTATACCTTATGAATATCATTATTTACAATTGCATTACCCTCCCACCAATGGTATCTAAATATTGAAACACTTATCTACTATTGGCATATCCCCAAACCAGATAAAAAAACAGCCATCCCATCTAATCCTATACTACAATTAGCCCATGAGAGAAAAACTAGTACACCATACTAGTTCTTTTGCTAGTTCCAGCAGCAAGTGTAGACACTATAAAAAAGGAAAATCATAATAAATTTTATTAATTAAAAATAAATGAAAAAATGAACAGCAAGTAAAATAAAATAAAAAAAGGGAGAGGGGTACGACTGGCAGGGTGCGAACGCACCCTGCCAGGCACCTCCCTCACCTTGCTAGACGCGAAAAATTCACGTCTGGCAGGGTAATGGAGGCACTACACTCGGCCAAAAAGCCGAGTGTATAAAGCCCCACTGTAGCAAAAGCAATTGGAAGCCAAAAAAAAAACGGGCATTCAAACCCTAAAAAAAAAAATCCTAATCTCTAGCAGCCAACAAATCCCTAACCACAAGAACAAATAATCGGTAAACCCAAAAATCCTAAGCTAAGCTTCCTAGCAGCCACAACAATCCACAAAAATCAAAGAAATATATCAAAATATATACCAAAAAATTTGGAAGATACACACAGTGAGAGAGGGAGAATTTTTTGGGTGAATTTTTGGTTCATTTTTTTAGGGGGGTTTTGTTGCTGTCGACTAGGGAGGGGATTTTTGGGGTATCGTCGGTTAGGAGACCAATCTTGGGGGTTTTGCTGTTGCCGATTAGGGAGCCTGAGTTGTAGTGCCGTCGTTGAGCAATGGGAGAGGGAGAAGAGACAAAACCGATCGGCGCCCAAAAGGAAAGCCGAAGGGTGGGTTGGTTGCGCCAAAGGGGAACCCGTGAGGCCACCTGCAGATTGGTGACAAAGAGGAGTTTGCCGGTGTGAGGGTGAAAAATTCGGCAAAGAGGAAACATTGGAGTTTTAGAGAGAAAGAGGAGTTCGACGACTTTTGAGAGAGTAGGAAAAGCTGAGTAAAGGGGAAGGGAGAAAGCTTTATTCTTAGGATAGTAAAGCTCAGAACGGTGCCGTTTTTAAGAGGAGTAAAATCACTCCTTTGATTTTCCAACCGTGCTATTGGAAAGAGGGACTCCGGCAGATTGCAACAAACCACTTGGGTTATCTTCTAAGCCCAAACAAGGTAAAATTTAAACCTCTTTCTTGCAATTTATTGTGTTTTCAATTTATTGGGCTTAATCTATTATTTAATGATATGCAACAAGGCTCAACAATCATGGTATAGTGCTTTGGAATTTTCAAATTATATTTTAGGATTAGGAAAATTAGTGTGAACAAAGATGCAAAGATGAGAATAATAGTATGATTTTTCTTTAAAGTAATTAGCTAACTAAAATAAATAATAAAAAATATTATGTCAAGTATTAAAAATGGAAGAATCAGTTAGATAATTATAATAAGATAGGTAAGAGAATCAACCTTAGAGAATTAACTCCTAAAAAATATCATGACATTAAGGACAAGTAAACAACACCAATGATGGGATGATCGGTCGGGACGCGAGAAGTCGCAATCCTGGGCCAATTTTCCCTAGGTTCGGAATCTGAATCAAGGTTCCACCAGCACGATGGTAGAGCCTCGATTTCAAGATCCCGAAATTTTTATATATGTAAATTTAACTCTACAAAAATCATATTAAAAATATAATAAATAAAATAAAAATAATAATAATGATTCAAATGTATATATATAAAAATTGTATGGAAAGGTAATATCCATGGCATTAAATAAATAAACAAGTAGTATAAATTATCAACAAGAAAATTCCAAAACAATAAATATTTTCTAAGTTAAACATTAAATATCTAGTGATATAAATTATGGATTAATAAAATGTTATATAAAAAAAATAAAATAGAAAGTAAAAAATGGAATTAAACATAGATATAAAACTTTAGGTATTAGGTTTGAATAAAAGATTGCTTACAAAAATAATAATAATAATATAATAATCAAAATATAAAAAATATAAAAATAACAAATAATATAAAAATACGACAATAAAGAATAGTAGAAAATAATAAAATTTTTGTCTACTAAAATAACATGGAACCATAAATAATTTATAAACGGGAAATACAAGAGAAACTTAGAATAAAAAATGTAAAGTATAAAACAAAATAATAATTAGAAATATAAAAAGAAAATATGATAATAAAGAATAAAATAATAAAAATGACAAAAAAAATAATAAAAATAACAATAAAATAGATAATTGTATTATCATAGCATATATATTGCATCATGCATATTATTGCATATAAATATTTCTGTTTTCGAGTTTAAACCCCGATGATGAGATTTTTCGAAGATCTTGCGAAAGCGAGTATTTCTCGAAAAATTTTCTAGGTGAAAAGATGCCCTAAGTCCCACCAGTATGATGGGAGGGCTCGAGAAATATCTTTAATAAAAAGCTTTTGCTCGTATTAGGTTCATTATGCACAAAAATATTATTTTAAAAGAAAACGTATGATGACCCCGATGACGGGATTTATTCGTCGAGTTTGCAAAGGTGAATTTCTCGAATAATTCCCTAGGTGAGAGAACACCCCGGATCCCACCAGTACGATGGGCGGATTCGAGAGAACGTCCTCAACAAAAGGTTATTCGTCCAACATTTTTATCTCACGCCATGCATCTCATCTTGCCTCCCATTTGTATTTCATTTTAGGTTAAATAAAAGATAAAATAAGAGAATAATAACTAAGGAAGTATAGTGAAATTAAAAATTAAAGCCTAATAGGATAATCTAAAAAAGGTACCGTTCATAGAACGGACGTCCAGGGGTGCTAATCCTTCCCTGAGTGTAACCGTACTCCCGAACTTAGATCTAGAAAAACATAGACCAGTTTAAGGTTCTTTTCGGTGGGCTTAAAATTAATTTAAGACTTCATTGATTAAAATCGAGTCAATAGGTGGCCAATCGCACCTGTAAAAAAGATTGGTGGGGACTCCTAATTTTAAATTTTTTAGAGTTTTCACATTCACGTCTGACGGTCGGGTTCTCGAACCCGCACGTTACGACAGCAAGTTATGCATCTATATAACAAACCCCAATGAGAAGGGGAAACTTTTTCCTACATAATAAACTAGCAGCAAAATAGTAACTTACTCACCTCCCAACATGAAACAAAGTACCAGTAATTGTCACCATGAGTGCACTCGTAATGAATCAGCAGTAATGACATACTCAAAAACAGCAGCATAACCCAAAACAACAGAGTTCTAATTCCACTAACCATAGTTCTAGTATCTAGAGTCACTTTTTTGTGCACTCCTGCACCTCAACAAAGGCAACTAAATACCAACCACCACATAATCCCAAGATTCAGACATAACCATTTTTATAGATGTGTAACTTTTCCACCATAACAAAAAAGCTTTAATGGCCTAGAAAGATGACAAAAGATACCATCAGCCACTATCCCAACATAAATACATTGAAGGAAAGACATTAAGTAGATAAGTTTCCTTTCCAACCCCTTCCTTATCCAATTCATCAACCAAGTGATTAGCACCCCTAAGTGTATGTTGTACATTCCATGCTTTAACTCTCTTATTTGAACTTTCTACCTTTAAGATCAATGTTCGGTATTGCCACGGTGCTAACTTAGGTGATGTAACCCATTGGACAACATTCATGGAGTCACTTTCCACCATGATTGCATGAGTCCCATCCCATTTTGAAGCCACAAAAATAGTAAAGGCTTCATTAATGGATATTAGCTTAGTAAAATTAGCATCTTCAAGGCCAATTGATTTAGAAAAAGTGGCTTTTACCTCTAAACAGTCTTCCTCATCACCCTCCCCGATATTGGCAACCCCTGGGCATCCTTTGATAGTAGTGTCAAAGTTGAATTTCATCCATCTCGCAATGGGTGGGCTTCACTCCACACTGCTCCTGGTCTTCTTAACTCTCTTCGGTGTCTTAGCCAAAGTTCTCTCATATCTGGCCACTCAGTTTTCTCCCAATTGGCTACCTATAGCCTCACCAAATCCATCGCTCGACTTGCATACCATTGTTTTTCTTTAAAGATGATCTCATTACGCAGCAACCATACCATCTAGACCAAAGAATAAAAGGCCATGTCCCAAATATTTTGATCACCCTCATTTAAATGAGCTCTATTCCAAGCCACGAGAAAAGTTTTGGAGTCATTTAGTGCACTTCAAGTTACATTCCACCCTCTACTCCATGCCCCCCCTTTCCAAGACTTTTTAAAATGGAAAAAAAAAGATGTTCAACAATTTCATAACCCACTTTACTCAATACGCACATAGCATTACTTCTACTCAACATACCCTTTTTAACAAGTTCATTTTTTAGAGCACAATCTATCGATAGATGAAGGTCAACGCCTAAAATTGTTAGAGGAATATATCGATAGATGCCTCTCATCTATCGATAAATGATTCTGTAAACAAAACAAAATGAAATAAAAGGGGTTGAAGGCGTCATTTGCCTTAAAACAAAAGAGAAAAACCCCTTGCTCTCTAAACCCTGAACTCTAACCTCTCAAATCAATTTTTGGAGCTATTTGTCGTAGATTGAAACTTGAGAAATGCTTCTAGAAGTAAGATTAAGCATTTTTACAAATTAATTTTTAATTTAATTGGTTAATAACTTAACATCAGTTTCGTCGAGCTTTGGTGAGATTTTCTCCATTGAGTTGTTGGGGATTTGGAGTTGAGATTTGGACAACCTAGCCACAAAGGTAAAGATTTGAGCTCATATATTGAATTTGGTTATTTTTTAAGCTAGATATTTTCGAAAGCTAGGAAATAAATATTATTTGGATGTTTTGATGTGTTTAAGGGGAAATTGGAGCTACCTAAGTTGTTGGTGAGCTGAAAAACAATTAGAGGCTAAGAATTAGAGCTTGGTGGTGGAACGCGCCTTCGATTATCTTTGTGAGTGGGTTTTGTTTAAAAAGCATGTGATACTTGTCGCATTGTTAGTGTGCTGTCGTGGTACTAGAATAGTCTATATGAATATAATTACCTAGATGAACCTGCCTAGGTTAGAGAACAAATATATATGTGAATTTGTGTGCCTTAGTGCAAGCCACATAGTGACTTATATTGTTCGAGCCTAGACTAGGAGGTCAAGTGGATGTGATGGACGTCTAAGAGTAGCTCACTCTAGACTTTGAACCCTATGAAGGGTTAGAAATATTTGATGCCTTAAAGAGTTAAGCACTCCTAGATGAAATATTAAGCTAGAGACGCTTAGAGTCCATAAAAGTAATCCTTGATGTGAATTGTGGGATTTGAGATATCTAAGGCATGATGGCCTTCTTGTGGATTTGTGTTCCATTCTAGGTTGAGAATTCTAGACATTGATTTAATTTGAGGTTGAGTGGAGTCCTACGCCTTGAGACTATGTGTGCCTGCAAAGATGGTGGTAAATAGGGACGATGATATTAGTCCCACCTGTGATTCCCACTTATAGTCCTTTGATGCCATCTATTGAGATTACTTCGAATGATGACTATGTTTATGATGCCACCAGTTTAAGACTACTTTGAATGATGACTTTGATTCTTCGTTCGTTGCCTTGGCATGGACGTGATTTGATTCTTCGCCAGTAACTTAGCCCTGAGCATGATTTTATTCCACCGATTGGTCACTGTATGTGATTTGATGATGTCTAGTGGAGACCCACTTTATGATTATGGTTTGAATTTATGAGTGATTTGACATAGCCATGGATAAGCTTAAATAAATTTGATTTGAATTTGATATAATACTCTAGAAACTACGGTGTGCCTATGGAGAATAACTTTGAATGGCTTTGAGGATATGCCTAGTGGTATACACTACTTGTGAAGACTCCTTAGGGATGATTGATATACCCCTAACCTTGGAGATGTTTGTTAAAATATTTGATTGCACTGATAGTGCATTAAATATATATTTGTCTAATATATTTGTTTGATTTATCTGCACTCCTCACTAAGTATTAGATGACTCATCCACTTATTGTACCATGTGTAGATAAATAGGCCACAAGATCGCGTGGCAAGAGTTGTCCATCAACAAACCAATTTTGGCATTCGGCAAGTTCCCATCCTGACATTTCCACTTCGCTGAGTCTATCATGAACTCTTGCCTTTGGAGTTTAGTTTAGTTGTTATGTATGTAGGCACGACGTGCCATTTGAACTTGTGTTAAAGGTTGTAAAGTACAAACCTACTTATTGGCCAATGTATGGCCTTATGGATAATGTATTAAATAATGTATAACTTTTGTGCCAAGGGGCAACATTTATGTATTTGAATTTAAAGATTATATGAATATGTGGATTAGAAACCCTTAGCTATGTGTGTATGATTTGAAATTTTGAGGCTTGCTCGGGTCTCATTGGTTGGTCACAAACTTTCGAGTTCGGGTCGTCACATCTTACTTACTACCTACTACCATGTAAGCCCATTATTAAACCTACATTCTTCTGGGCTTCCTCCTTTTGATTAATAAGCCTCTTATCCAATCTCTTTAATGAGGTCCTACATCTACTTCCAATAATAGTAAGCCTAATACCACACCCTTTTGCCCCATTACACTCATTGGCCTGGCTCTTTCCAATTAACCTTATCTTTGTCCTAACTTCTATTAGTTCTAGGCTTGCTTTTATTTTGTTTAAACTTTCTTCTCCCATCACAGGCCCTTTAGGCTTTTCAATACATTTCTTAGGCCCAATTTGAAGCATGTTGACCTTCACATTTGAATTACAAGACTTTCCTTTCATATCAAGAGCTGTCCTTTCATCTCCACCTTTCACTTTCACCAAATTTGGACATGTCTCCCATGGACCCACCCTTTGTATGGCTAGAGATAGAAAGCTTGTAAGTGGAACTTAAGAACCTTAAACTTGTTCCACAGTCCTGCATCAATGTTGACTTTTTAAACTTTCCTATACTACTTTTTTAGGGTCATCGTCACATTTCAACGGAGAGTCGTACTCCTCAGCCTCCTTTCACCACCTCTATATGTTGCTGTTAGACACCTCAGCACTGTCCCCTAAGTCTTTGGTTTCTTAACTCTTTGGAACCACTATCTTTTTTGCCTCGATAATGAAAGCTTTAACAAAGAAAAACCTCTCATTGCCTAAATCTCTGTGTATGTCGTGATTTTCCTTAGACTCTCCATTCTCACTTATAATTTCCCTTAATCTAACCTTATACTATCCTTTGTATCCTTATCAATCTTTATGAGCTAACCCCAACTATCACCCACAACCTTAAAGAGTTAACGATGCCAAATATGTATCGACACCTTTTTAAGTTTCACCCAAACCATGAATACTCTCAAGTGAGTTGTATGGCTCAATTTCATTGAACCACAAATCAAAGATCTCTCTTTAAATGGATAATAGAAGGTCTACTCTTTTTTTTATCTTTGAAAGTTACTAACACATGTAACCTTCCTACTATTATGACTTGGGCCATCATGCCCTCCCTCTTTAGACCCTTCTGCACATGTCTAAATAAGGAAACTTCGTGGAGAATTCCAATTGCACTCCTATTAAGCCACTCTAGTTTCATATTTCGATATCCAAACTTTAATTTTTTTTTGTTTACTCTTTACACTCTTTATGCTTTTTTTCCTTTCTTTTCGACAACCTTTGTTCCCATATGAACTTTCCATCTTCTCAAGACCATTCTCCTTTCCTTTCCCACACCAATCTAAACTTTTCGATTACATTCTAGTTTCTCAATTTGATTATCAATCGATTATCTCACAAGAATACATCCTTAAAAGACCCAACATTGTAAACTCTATATGCTTTCTCGTGTTGTGAGTTTCTTAACTTACCTCTTTATGTATATCTCCCTATTGCTTATCAACAACTTTCACCACAACTTTCTTACCATCTACTATCCTCCAATGCAATATGAATATAGCCCAATCCATCTCCTCATCTACAACTCATAAAAGAAAAGTTAATCATCCTTTACTGATGGGCCCTTGGTAAGGAAACATTCATCACCACCCTTGCTTGATCAAAGATCTCTTTCAATTACCTCAACATAACTCTTGGGCTCAAGTTATCTACAAACATCGAATAGAGGCTCTTTCTCCATTTCTCTAGTCTTATCCAACCATTCTGTCCATTCTTACGAGCTTACTTGTCTCTCCTTTAATCGCCTATCCTAGCACCTATCATTCAATTTTTCCACCATTTTATATGCCCTCACAATGATTGGCATCTCCAACACTAAATTCGTTAAGGTTGGAAAATTTAGCCCATTGAATTTTTTTTTTCAAACGACAGCTTTCATTTGTGCTATATCACACCACTACCTGATCAGAATGATTTAGTGCATATAAGTTCACAATCCTATCAACTATCTTGGAAAAAGATAATTAGTAGTTTCTCCCACAAATATCAACTGATCATTCATATCAGTATTTGTCCAATTCTTTGTAAATAGATATGTTAACTCCCCATTTTGGGTATAGTTTTGCATTTAATCGAGATGAGGAGTGTTAGTCATTTGCTTATTTTGTTGTATAAGATAGGTGTAGAGAATTCATTTTGTCTGAACAATTTTATTTTCATTCATATAGTTTATTTTACATCATGCTATATGCTATTAGGTCAAGTTGGTTTTAAACCTAATTAAAATTGAGCCATTTTGAGCATTTGAAGCTCAAAATCAATCTAAGTGTGATTTTAAATTGGACACTATTAACCTTTAAAACCCAAAGGACCTTAAACCAAAAAAATCAAAATTTTTTTAAAAATATTAAAAATAATAAAAAATAAAAAATCAAATAAAAAAAGGAAAATGTTAAAGACTTTGACCTTGTTGCCATGCTTGGCATGGCAGCCAACTTAGCTGGCTTCCATGACAGCCTTCCCTCTTCCCCAAGAAGAGTTTACCTATTTCCAAGCAAGCATTTTTACCGTTGCCATTTTACCTTCCCCGATTTGTAGAGGAAGGGAAATTTTTTTAAAGAAACAAGGGTTTGGTGACAAGGATGCTACAATTGGTAGCATCCAAGGCACTGCCAATGGTAGTAGGTATGGGACGAAGGTTTTCAAAACCTTCATTCGGCCTATAAATAAGAACATAGAGCAACAAAAAAAAAAAGGAAAGAGAAAGAAAGAACTCAACAACAAAAAAAAAAAAAAAAGAGAAAACAAATGATACAACTTAGATCTAGCAACAAATTACCACAAACAAAAAACTAACAAAAATAATTTTAGCTTCGTTTTTCTTAGATCTAGGATAAAAAGAGAGTATTTCGTAAAAAGTAATATGATAAAAGGGTAGGGGAGATTGAGATGAATTTTTTGTAAAATTTTGAAATTTTTTGACGTCGATGAGCAACGGTCTGTGACGAAGGGTGATGGCAATAGCTAACGGGTTGCCATAATATGCAAGATTTTTGCTTCACCCCAAGGGTAGCCCAACTATGTTGTTGGTAAATTCATGACTTTGCATAAAATTCTTTTTGTCCAACTATTAACCCTGTTGTTCATTAAGTCCCACCCTATATAGGTTACTCTTAAAGAAATTTATTTTCAGCCTAGAAATTACTTGAAAGCACCTTAGGATTCTTTTGGCATTGAGTAAACTATCCTACTTCGATCAATAGAAAATGATTGTATTGTTTACGTACTGTAAGTGTGAAACGAACAAGCCATTATTGCTTATGTCAACTCCTTTACACAATGTAATTTCAAACGCTTTGTTTAGGAACAAACTAAAGACATCTGTAACCAAAGTATAGAGAAAAGGTGATAGAAGACATTGTTATCTCAATCCTTTACCCATTTTGAATTGTTTGGTGGTGGTACCATTAATCAACACTAAAATCGAGGTTGATGTAACACATGTCATGATCCATTTCCTCCATTTGATGTTAAACCATATGTTCTCCATAACCATTTCCAAAAATTTCCAATCAACACTGTCATACACTTTCTTGAAATCTACCTTAAGCACCACTCCCCCCTTTTTTTATCTTTCCTTATCTGATCAATTACTTCATTCGCAATGAACACATAATCAAGTATTTGTCTTCCCTTGATGAGCCCAAATTGCTTTCTTCCAACCATTTCATCCACCACCCCCCTAAGTCTATTAGCAAGTACCTTGGCATTTATCTTGTAGATATTACTAACCAAATTTATGGGTCTGTAATAATTTAAACTCATGGGAGACTCCCTTTTTGGGATAAGAATGAAGAAAGATGTATTAACTTTATGGTGAATACTCCCCATCTCATAAAAGCTATACTTGTACTACATTATTGCACCTTTCATTGTCAATCATTGTTGTTTGAAGAAATTAAAAGTATACTTGTTTGGCACAATTGCCTTATTTCCATCACACGATCAATTAACTAATTAAAATTACTTTCAAAAGACTTGTGGCATCTTGTAATAAAATTTCTCCTTCTACAAAGAGATTTATAAAGCAAAAGAAAGGAAAAAAAGGAAGGAAGAAAGGTGGAAAAGAGAGAAAGAGAGAGTGAACATCATTGGCAACGACTGTCGTAACGTGCGGGTCTGGGAACCCGACCGCCAAACACTAACGTGAAAAACTTACTAAAAAAAATTAAACTAGGAGTCGCCACCAATCTTTTTTTTTGCTGGGTGTGATTGGCCACCTAATGACTCGATTCTAATCGATGAAAACTTAAATTAATTTTAAGTCCACCGAAAAGAACCTTAAACCGGTCTGTGATTTTTTAGCTCTAGGTTCGGGAGTACGGTTACGCCCAGGGAAGGATTAGCACCCTTGGGACGCCCGTTCTATGAACGATACCATTTTTAGATTATCCTATTGGGCTCTAATTTTTAATTTTACTATATTTCCTTAATTATTATTCTTTTATTTTATCTCCTATTTAACTTAAAATGGAATGCAAATGGGTGGCGAGATGAAGTGCATGACGTGAGATAAAAATGCCGGACGAATAACCTTTTATCGAGGATATTTTCCCAAATCCACCCATCATACTGGTGGGACTCGGGATATTCTCTCACCTAGGGAATTATCCGAGAAACTCGCCTTCGTAAATTCGACGAATAATTCCCGTCATCGGGGTCATCGTTCGTTTTTTTTTTTAAATAATATTTTTGTGCATAATGAACCTAATTCAGGCAAAAGCCTTTTATTAAAGACGGTTCTTGAGCCCTCCCATCATGCTGGTGAGACCCGAGGACGTCTTTTCACCTAAAGAACTTTTCGAGAAATACTCGCCTTCGCAAGATCCCCGAAAGATCCCATCATCGGGGCTTAAACTCGAAAACAGAAATATTTATATGCAATGATATGTATGATGCAATACATATATGCTATGCTAATGCAATTATCTATTTTTTTTGTTATTATTAATTATTTTTATTAATTATTTTATTATCATATTTTCTATTCTTATTTCTTATTATTATTATTTTTTATACTTTACATTTTTTGTTCTAAGTTCTTATGTTTTCCATTTATACTTAGACAAATTGCTTATAATTC
>NC_030857.1:18247396-18375536 GCF_000208745.1 Theobroma cacao | reverse complement strand
CGTCTGGCAGGTGAGAGAGGTGCCTGGCAGGGTGCGTCCGCACCCTGCCAGTCGTACCTCTCTCCTTTCTTTTTCATTTTTTTTTTAGTTTTTATTATATATTTTTTTAATTCATTCATTTTTTTTTTTTTGCTTATGATTTAGTGTCTATAACAACGTGGTGTAGTAGAAGGAGTTGTAGAGAGAAAAGAAAGAGTTGATTTAGTAAGAAAGAAAGGAAGAGTAATGAGAAAATAGTTTTTTGTTTGTTATGTTCATATATAAAATGACTAAATGCTCAATTAGGGGCCAAAACTTTTGAGTTTTGTCAATTTAGGGCCAAACGTTTCAATTGTAACAATCAAAGGCCAAACATTTTCGGTTCCTTACAATTAAAGGCCAAGGTGAGAGGTGTCTAGCGTGTGTATAACACGTACATGACGTGGATGTTGACTTGGATTTTTGCCTTTGACGTGGCAAGTGAATTGGATTTTTGGCAAACGACACCGTTTTGTCCAAACAAAAATGATTCTGTTTTCCCTTATTTGGTTACTCTCATTGGTTATATTTTCCACTATTTTAGTTTTCCCACCATCGACCCAAATTACCCACACTCTACCTCCTCTCTTTTCTAATCGTTTTTCCTCTCCATCGTTTCACCGTTCAGCTGGGTATCTGTCGTCGTCAACTTATTAGGTGTCGCTTGTTTGTGGGTTCTCATCATTGTCATCTTGTCGCCATTTGCTAAATCCGAAATAGTTAGGCTAGTTTTGTCAGAAAATTTTTTCTGTCAAGTCAAAATGGTTCAAATTATGGCATGACGTATAATAACTTTTCCTTCATGGCGTGTAAGAACTATATTTTTCAACATGACTTGTAATAACTAAACTTTTAACATGGCTTGTAATAATTACATTTTTTAACATAGTGTGTAACAACTACATTTTTTAACATAGTGTGTAACAACTACATTTTCAACATAGTGTGTAACAACTACATTTTTCAACATGATGTGTAATAACTAAAATTTCAACATGGTGTTTAACAACTAAATCTTCAACATGACGTGTAACAATTAAATTTTTCAACATGGCATGTAACAACTAAATTTTCAACATGGCGTGCAACAATTACATATTTCAACATGATATGTAACAACTAAATTTTCAACATGACATGTAACAATTACATTTTTAACATGACATGTAACAATTATTTTCAATATGGCATGTAATAACTAAATTTTAGAATATGGCGTGTAAAACTATATTTTTCAAAGCTGTCATGTCATTAGCTCATACGATTTTTTGTTGCGTGTGATACATGTTCTATCTACCTGTCAACTTATCCCTTAATTGTAAGGAATCGAAAACGTTTGACTTTTAATTGTTACAATTGAAATGTTTAGCCCTTAATTAAAAAAGTACTCAAACGTTCAGTCTCAATTTAAGCATTTAACCTATATAAAATTCAAAACCACCTAATTTTGAGAACAGGAAAAATAAAAGCAAAAATAGAAAAAAAATGTTTGGACCGTGACAGAGCTAGCCCAAGTGGTTTTGCCTAGACTTATTAATTGGCCCAAATCAATAACCTCAAGCTAAAATCTAAACTCGGCTTCAAAAGAGATTTTTTGTGGAATAGTCCATATAAAAATACTTAAGTAATTGATTAATTAATAATTTTATTGGGAAAATATAAGGAATAAATTAAAAATTATATCAATAATAATGTCATTAATGTGAATAAAAATAAAAAATATAATTAATGTTAAATATTAATATATAAATATTGTGGATAATTTTAAAGGCTTACATTTGTTCTATGCTATGTTACAAATGTAATACATTTATACATAATTATTTAAATAAATAATAATAAAGTGATATAAATTTTGATGTGTTATTAATAATTGTTTTCAATTTTTCAATGAAATAATTTAATTTTTAATATTATGCTTTTGGATGATGATTATGTTTCACCATTATGATGTTATCATCAAAAGAACTGATAACATAAACATTGTTATTGTTTACAACACTAATATTGTATACATTAAGTTATACAGAAATGAAATAGCAATATGTTAAAAAAATAAAAGATATATCAATTACATTTGTAAGTACGTTCATGATATAAATTATGTAGGCTATGAATAATTACTTTTAATAAGTTTGATTTTCTTAACTTTAATTTTATTTCTTTATTATAATTATCATTGTTATCAAAACATAATTAAATTTTTATTAGAATATTGAATAAAAAAAAGTAATACCATTAAAACCTTCTCATTCAAAATAAAATAAAACAAACACCAATTACAGCTAACCAACAATTTCTTAATGGTACGTTTCCAATTATTTATACAGCTAGCAAGAATTGTTCAGAGGGCATTGATATATAGTTTGCCCCATAGATTCTCTTATTCGAGCAACAACCTGGATTTAACATTGGAAAAGTATGTAATCAAATTAAGAACCAGTGGTGGTATATTGTATAATTCCGGTGGTAACATGTCCGCCGGACGAAGGACGAGCAGTCATGTTATAATGGCCAAGATTTTGGTTTGCACAGAACAAGACGTCAAGTGTTTGGCCTGGGGCTATTCTTAGAGAATTGGCGAAAGACCTCCTGGTGTAAGCCCCATTCTGTCCGATAATAGTGAAGCTGTGGAAGGCGATGCTGAACACCATTGTTTCATTCACCGCAGCATTTACCATGCGAAGAAGGTATACACTCTGGTAATCTACTTGTTGATGGTATATTGTGTCTGCAACATGATATTATGACTTGTTATTGCATAGGGGGATTAACAACAAAAAAATTAGGATGATAAGGTGCTGCATATAGATTACATACGAACACAGACACGTGCACACACGAGGTTTCCCTAGTCTCTATTATTTGATTGTTACTTTTACTAGTGTTATTATATATTTCTTGTTAATTGTTACTAATTAATCTTTACCTTTTTCAGATTTCATTATTAAATAAAAACAGAGTACTTAATTAAGAATATCGTGACTATTATCTCAAACTCAAGGAAGAAAATTCTTGCAATTTATAAATAACAAATGAAAAGAAGGCTTAATTACCCAATCACATCCTAACATAAAAAGTATGCAAAAACAGTGCATACGTACCGTCGCGGCATCCGTATGTGTCTCCAGGATGGCCGTTGATTGTGTAAGCATCTGCTGCGCCAGGGGCAATGGGTTCATTAGCTTCCGTCAACTCTTGTCTAAACCATGATCCTGACAGAAGAATATACCAAAGAGGTTAAAGATTTATAATCTTTAGAAAGTATAAAGCAAAAATAAAAAAGAATTACCAAATTATTAACAATACCGAGTATAATTGTTTGATCTGAAGTAGGGGCAGGAAAAGGATAATCTTCATTGGCTGCAGGCAAGATGACAAAGGCGCCGTGGACGGTGGCGCTGGCCCAGGCACTCTTAGCGTGCCACCATAGAGTTCCTATTTCATCAGATAGTTTGATCTCATAAGTGAAGTTTCTTTTAGGCTGAATCAAATCATCTGAACCTGCAATCGATTCCTTAACGCCCTCCCTACCGAAGTTCCAAGAAACAAAATCCAGAAAAAAAAATTGATATCTCATCATAAACTTGATAGATCAAAAATTGATCATGAGAGGGAAAGCTAGTGGAAGTACCACTCCATGGAAACAGCTTGGCTTCCTTGATTGTGGACATTGACGAAAACTGTGTCCCCTCTGCGAACCCGAATATCTGGACCTGGAAAACTACCGTTTACGGTCAAGATGCTCTTTGTGCTACAGAGCTTTGTAAACTCGGATTCTTGTAGCTGCAACCAGATATCAGAAACAAACCCAAAATGAAAATTCAACACTCTGATTGACAGAAATTAACAGAAAAGGGTAAAAAGAAGCAATAACTTACAAAAAATTCATAGGAATGAACATCAGCCCTGGAAAAGAGAAAGATGTTCAATAACAAAAGCCCTGATAACCATAAGATAATTCCCTGCTTCTGTGAACCCATTTTTTCTGAATCTGTGTTCTGCAGTTCACCCCTTGCCTTTTTACCCTTTTGGTTTTATCCATTTTTCTTATTTATAAAAGCAATCTTTGTGCATGCTTTAGTCATTTCCTTTCGTGAATTATTGACTAATAGAAAAGAAGGTTCTCAAAATACTGTACTCAATCCAACGTTCTTCAGTCTCAGCCGAGAGGCTACTTTTCTAGACACGCGCAAAATCTGAAAGCCAAGTCATAGTCAAACACGATGAAATAGTCAATTATAATATATTTGTCTTACCTAATTGGTCCCCGAAAATGAAGTCTGATTATGAAGGTACGACAGGTTAGGTTGAGAAAGACTTTTCTTTTCTCAGATGGAAGGTAACAAAACGTCGACGGATATAGATTAGGATGATTACAGTTTTCTTACAATACAAGCAACGACCAGGGAAACAGACACGAGAGAGACTCTAGCAGCCTCTTTCTGGATTTCGTGGGTGATTCCAAGTTTATCAATTTGGACACAACTTGAGTACACATTGTTACGCATGGTGATTTTATTTTTGGTTGGGTCAAATTCTAACGTGTCAAGTTATTAAGCAAATATAACTCTTAACTGTCTATATTGTAAGAGAGATAAGGATAAAGAGCCAGCAATGCCAGTCTTTGTCAAGTGTCTGGATGCCTTATCTGCAAAATCTCCAGAGTCAGAAATGGTTTGCTGTTCTCCTCCTTCACGTGACCGTTTTCTGCCATTTTCTTTTCTGGCGTAATTCCTTCCAAAAACTTGATTGTCAAGTGTCAACGTTTGAGGAAGCTTCTGGGAAAGTCTTAATATCATGATGTTCACATCCAACTCGATACCGAAGATATAGTTGGTCATGAATACATTATCAAAGAGTAATAATGAAATTGCCCAAAAAAAGAAGGGTGGGTTCTTTTTTTCTTCTCTCCTAATCAAGGAGTTAATTAAAGCTGCAACTGAGGAGATTGTCACGGCATAATTTACAAAGAATGATTAGAATTATTGTACATAATTTACTTGAGTTAAACTGGTTTAATCTTTGGTCGTAATCTTCTTGTCCTTCCTTTGACATGAATCCAATTCTATGACATTAATTCATCTTCAATTTGAGACATTTTAGAACTTTTTTGTTCCCCAAAAAAGAGAAGTAAGAGTGTTCTTCTTCATTCCTTGCACCATTTGAGGTAAGCCTGAATGCCATTGTATCCAAGGATTTTACTAGTTTAGCCAAGTGATCAACTTAGGATTGGTCTATATTTCTTTTCAATTATCAGCACCAATGGAGTGAAGGTCGGTAGTCATCACCCTTTAATTTTTTATTTTTTTATTATATATATAAAACGTGATATATATATATATATTAATCACCTCTCATGTGAAATACTAGATTCATCATTTTATTAACGGAGAAGGGGAAGGAATGCTCATGACATGAAAGTCAAAAACCATCCACTATTTCAGACTTTAATGGGTAGCTAATAATTTCAAACTTGGACCGGTTCAAATGTATTGTGCCGTAACTAACTGATTTCTTATTCAATAAAGTTGCAATTTAATTATAAAGGAAAGTTGAATCCGTTTTTCCTTGGAGCAATTTCAGGCGCCTTAAGAGATTAAGACCAAAGCATTTTATGAATGTATGTCAATCATTTGTTCAACAACAAACAATTAATCTTAATACAGTCGAAACGGTGGGCTTATAGTCTTTCTATATACTTCTTTCTTAACGAACCAACCCTTCCCATGCATCTAATACAAGCTTTAGTTGGTAAAATCATCAAATCTCTTATATTCAATTCAAAATTGGTTGAATGATTTTTATAGAAAATCAATCACTTATAAGATATTTTAGACATAATATCTAAAAAAGCCTCTTAATTAGTTAAAAAAATCCAAATAAATCTTAATTCTCTTATAACATTTGATTAAACCCTTACATTTTTATTTTCATCCTCCATATTAGCGTTATATCGACATCATGTAATTATAAAATGACAAGTAATATTTTGATTAATTATAAATAAAAATATAAGAGCTTGAATTGATGCAATAGAAGAATAAGAACTTATTTAAAATTTTGTAAATAATTTAAAGAGTTTTTCAAGTATTATGCTAATATTTTAAAATTTTTTCTTGATAATTTTCATTAAATTAATAAAAAAAATTCATGTATTGAAAATTATTGACTTTGTTTGAACTATACATATTTTTTTTTCTTGTTGAGTTAACTAACAATTTTGAATATTTAATTTGTATTTATAAAATGAAATTTTAATTTTCGCCGTCAATGTGTTCATACATGGAAGACTTATGAACGATCTTATCTCTCTCACTTGACAATGACTTAAAATAGTATTGAAGAATGGCGGCAATGAAGAAACCTTGGTCTGATGAGATTGAGGCACTTAATTTGTTAATCTTAAGACAAACGTTTTCCCAATACTATAATTAAGATAAAGAAAATATTTTAGCGTAGGCTGATATTGACATTATTTTAGGTGTATAATCCGACAGAAGGTGTGGTCTGCTGTCTGAAATTTAATAACAAGGAATCCAACTTGTCCGAAATAATGAAGGTCTGATTGCCCAAAGAAACTTAGTGAGAAACACCGACATGTGGCTAGTTAATAGCAAATTATTTATTAAAATATTGCCTAGGTGCCATGTTTGACGTCAGGTATGTGTGTATTTGGAAATATTCTTTTTCTAAGTCAACATCTTAATACCTTCCAAGAAGAACCATAAGAGCGTACGCGCTTTCTTTCTTTCATTCTATAAATGGTCGAATTTATGACACAAAAAGATAAAAGTCAAAAGTCTAGACATGACATGAGAAGCAATGAATGGATAACCACAAACGGATAAAGTAATGATTTTTTTTTTTCAGTCGGCTAACGGTTTTTGCTACTTGTTTTTTACTTTTTAAAAATCGATGTAAGTCAAAGGAAATTTTCTTATACATTTACTATGAAAATTTTAAACTCCACAAACGGATGATATCATGAGTCTGTAAGTTATAATTAAATACAATAATAAAGTAATATAATTTTTAAACAAATATGTGACAGTCTTATAAACATGATTGTCGAGTTAAAAAAATGTCAAGTTCAGTATATAAGTTAATAATCCATAAATCTAAAAGAAAATTGTTTTATATACTAGGTCTTTTAACTATACAAGTGATACAAATAAATTCTCACATGCCCATTATCATGCCACTTATCAACTTACCACATCATTATTTATTTTAACATATAAATATGCTATGTGAATATCACGTTGTATAAAAACGACGCTACGTTATTACACACTTAAATCCAATCCAATGTCCAAATCCAACAACAAAAACTGAATATGCGGTCTATATATAAATCCAAATCTGCTTCGTTACGTGCAGCCAATCTCCTTAAATTGCTTGCCTGTCTGTTTCAAAGCCTAGCAATTTCGAATTTGAATTCTAGCTTCTGCCCTGATAAAGATTTCCACACCCAAAGTTAGAGTCCTTGTCCAACGCATTAGCAGAAACTAAGATAAATTCAAATACTCAAAAATTAATTAGCCTTAAATACTTGGACTCTGAATATACATCTATCCAACCGGCTTCTTAATCCTTTAATCCCTCGAATTGAAATAAATCCCTATCACAAGATTCACCCTGTTTGGCTAACACATCTGCCTCATAGTTGGCATCTCTTTTTGCATGAGTTACCTTCCATTCGATGGTTAAAGTTTGTAGCCAACCAATTTGTACCATATGCTGCCTGAAATGCCAAGGGACTTTTAATGGATTATTTAACCATGTTATCGCATTGTGAGAATCACTTTCTATCCACAGCTTCAAAAAAAAAAAATTCAAATATTTTTCAAAAATTCCTACTCCATACGAAGCATATGCTAGCCATATCTTCTTCCATATTCATCACAATGAGAATAAGAATTATGAACCAGATGACAAAAAGAATTAGCGGAATACATACCACTAGGAGTAGCTTTCCATATATCTCCATCATAAAAACCATTACGCAACTTGTGCGCCCTTAAACAACTCCATAAACGAGTCAATTGTTCACACTGCTTCCAAACAGTCTCCTTCTCAATTCAATTTGACATTGCCATCCAAAATCAGTGCACTATCCATAGTCACATAATCTTCCACAAATGATAATTCTTTGAGTTTTCTATTTCTGCTAATCTCTGACACAATTCAGAAAGTGTCTTAATATTTTCAAAATTTTGATGATGATGTATTAAGGTTTGGTGGTTCAAGTGTAGAAGAATCATTTGAGCGATCTACCTCTTTTTTTAAAAAAAATTTGTCAATTGTTTTCAACTTACTCATATTTTAATCAAACTTGAAAAAAAAAATATAGTCAACATTCAATATTCTTATTTATTTATATTTAAACTTAAAAAATAAAACATAAAACTATAATGAATAAAATATAAATAATTAAATATAAAATACAAGATTTTATATAATAGTTAAATAATATAAATAGAAAGAAGAAGGTAAAAGAAAACTTTACATCTTCTTAATTTTACACAATGGTGGTGGGTGATCTCTGTTTTTCTTTGTCCAAACTCACAAGCTTATAAATCTCTTTTGAAGAATAAGATGTGTTTTAACGGTGAATTACAAGAAAAGAGAAATAAAAATAAAAAAACACAAAAGAGAAAAGAAAAAGAGAAAGAAGTACAAAGAAACTTAAATTAGGGTAAAGTTAAGTAGGTTTGTGAGGTTGTATGATTTTTTATTTATAGTAATTATTAAATAAAAAATTTATTTTAAGTGGGTCATTAATAATATATAATAAATAAAAAATTTTAAATATTTTGGGGGTTATTGATAAAATATATATAAAAACTAAATATTTTTAAAAATTATGGAGGGGCCACGGCTCCCCCATTATTGTCTTACCCTCCGCCCCTGCATGTCAATCACATGTTTTTCCTCTAACTAACCCGGGAAAAAGTTGACAAATATAGTCGTGCATGGCAGGCTGATTAAAGTAGTGACATTCAAAGGGATAATGATAAACTTTCCGCCTGTACTTTTCCTTGAATACTGTTTCTGATGCTTGTTTTTCAGTTGCTTCAGGAAGCTTCTGTCTGAGCAAACCAACCTTAATTTGGTTCCCGGGCAGATAATACAAGCTTTAGTTAATTAGTTGGTAACATTGAATTCAAAATTGATTGAATTGGTAAAAGATATCAGTTATAACTTTTCTTTTTGGAGAATTTTTGTTAGATTTTATATATAATAAATTCATACTAATTCATGATTTATTATAATAAAAATTTAAAATATAAAAATATACTTGACTTTTGATACATGATTTGTTAACATAAACAATACCAATCACATCATTGTTGGGATTCCATGCATTAGAATCTTCTTCATCTTTTTTTTAAGTAACTCTCGTGAGACTTTAATGTCATTGTGAAAAGGAAATGAGATATTATAACCTTTCCTTTATATAGTGAATATTTAATTCTATTTATTACAAGATTTAAAATTTTCATATTGAGGCCTATATTTTTAAGTTTATATGTAATATTAAAATCTAGCCCACTTAATCAGATTATTGTCAAGACCAAATATGCTAAGCCTGTTTTTATATAAAAGAAAATTCAAATTAAATAATATAAGTTCAAATTTTACTATTGACAAAATCTAATATTTTCAGTAAACATATAAGAAAAAAAATCATGTATTCAAAAATATTGACCTTTCTGTGAAAAAAAAAATGCTTAAGACACCTGATCAAATTTTAAATAAATGCTTGATCCCAAAAAAAAAAAAAAAAAAACAGAACCACAACGAGCAACCTCACCTGAGACACCGAAACCTATTTATTAACCTCAAGACAAGCGTTTTTCCTCAAGCACAATTAAGATAAAGAAAACTTCAGAAAAATATATTAACATGGGCAGACTTTTAAATATTTTTATGTATAATCCGATGGATGCCTGGTGCCTGGAAACATGTGGCTGATATTTATTGACTGAATGCCATGTTTGAGGTTAGGTACTTACTTTGGAATTTTTTTTTACCCAGTCAATAACGTAGACTTCCAAGAAGAAACTTAGGAGCACACGTTTTCTTCTATAAATTGTCAAAAATTTCTAATCCCAGAGATCACAGAAGACAACAGGAGGTGACCTGACGAACACATACTTAGAGAGAAAAAAGAAAAGTTTGAGAGAACAGTAATGGGTTTATTGAAGCAAGATTTAGTCTTATCGTTGCTAGGGGTTTTGTTTCTAAGTTCCCTGCTCCTTTGCAGGGCAGACGTCCACTACTATGAGTTCTTTGTAAGTGCTTGTTTACTCCAACTGATTATGCATCAGGTTTTTCTAATAATAGTAGTATATGACTCCAAGAATCATGGCAAAGCTCCTGAGAGTGAAGATTAGCAGTGATTGAAAGATTGAGATTTAATCTAGCTTGCGTCTTTGGTTGCAGGTACGAGAGACGAACTTTACAAGCCTGTGTAACACCACCAAGTCGATGTTGGTCGTAAATGACAGTTATCCTGGGCCGGAGATTCGGGTTCACAGACAGGACATTGTGTATGTTAATGTCCACAATCAAGGGAACTATGGCCTTACCATTCATTGGTAATTACCAATCCGCTCTCTCTCTCTCTCTCTCTCTTACTTCTTGCTTTCATTAAATATTGATTCATTGAAAATTACTTTGATAGGCACGGTGTGAAACAACCAAGAAATCCATGGTCAGATGGCCCCGAATTCGTAACGCAGTGCCCGATTCAACCAGGAACAAACTTCACTTATGAAGTTATACTGTCTGATGAAATAGGAACCTTGTGGTGGCATGCCCACAGTGATTGGACTCGTGGCTCCGTCCATGGTGCCTTTGTCATTTTACCTGCTGAGAATGAAACTTATCCATTTCCTACGCCTGATGCAGATCAAACAATCATTCTTCGTATGGATTTATATCTTGTCAAATTTGTTTTTTTCATAATTGACTAAATGGATGGTCATGAAATTATACGAATAAGAACATTCCTCATCGTTTGTCTTATTTAGATTATATGAGAATATTAATCTTGTTTCTTTACTCTATTGACAGAATCATGGTATAATAGAGACTACAAAGAACTTATTGATGAAGCAACTTCAAACGGTACGGCTGTAGCACCAGCAGATGCTTACGCTATCAATGGGCATTTAGGAGACACATACGCATGTGCCAATGGTACGTATGCCAATCATTAATAGAAGTTCTTCTAGCGCTCAAATCAGGAAAAGTTACTCCTTAATTTGAACTTTCTTGCTGTTATTTTTGTTTCTAAATTGACCTTCTCGTAGTCACAATTCACATGACCTGCTGCAGAAACTTTATTCCGTATGCAAGTTGATTACCAGAAGACATACCTTCTCCGCATAATCAATGCTGCAATGAATGAACAGAAATTCTTTGCCATCGCAAACCACAGCCTCTCGGTCGTTGCACAAGATGCTTCCTACGTTCAAATTTTTACAAACGACTATATAATGATAAGCCCGGGGCAAACCATGGATGTTTTGGTCTTTGCAAACCAAAACATGGGCCAGTATTACATGGCTACTAGGCCTTTCTCTGATAGCGGTGCTCCACCTCGCAATAATATCACGAGGGGTGTTTTCCAATATACAAACAGTGTTAGTGGATTGAATGCTTCCTTAGTAACGCTGCCCGCAATGACTGATTTAGATGCTGCAGCTAACTTCACCAGACGAATTAAAAATTCAAACGTCACACAAAATCCGCCAATGAAAGTACCGATGGATATCGATAGGCGTGTCTACATTGCAATTGCCTCAAATAATTTACCTTGCGATAATTGTCCTATTCTGCCGACTCGATTAGCTGCAAGTTTGAACAACGTTAGTTTTGATTTTCCACAAATTGACATTCTCCAAGCATACTACAACAGGTATATGGATAGCATTTGTATTACATTTAATTATTACAATTTGTTGTTTGGAGCTATTGCCATTGTGGCCTTTCTATCTTTTCTATTTCATTACTAAAGCTAATAATTATCATTTTTCTTATGACAGGAGTATCAGTGGTGTTTTCACCGAAGACTTTCCCCTTCAGCCACCCGAGTTCTATAACTTCACTGGAGACTTGACTGGTTTGAATCCGAATGCTGATCTAGGGACAAAGGCCATTGTGCTAAATTACGGTGAAGCAGTTGAGATTGTTCTCCAAACAACCAGTACTGGTCCTGCCGGAAGTCATCCAATCCATTTGCACGGTTTCAGTTTCTATTGGGTCGGGACTGGCTCGGGAAATTTCAATAATGTCACCGATCCTAGCTCTTACAACTTGGTTGATCCACCACTAATTAACACTGTCCATGTTCCTCTTAGAGGATGGGTTGCCGTCAGATTTTTTGCAACTAATCCCGGTAAGTTCTGAATTAAATGAAGGAAAGAGAACTCTTCCTCCTCCTTTTGCAAGTCAGAGAGTGAGTTATTGATACGAATGACGTATATATTTTTGCAGGGGTATGGTTTATGCACTGTCATTTCGAAAGGCATAGTAGCTGGGGTATGGACACTGTTTTCATTGTGAAGAATGGAACCACCGTTGACACAAGCATCCTTCCGCCGCCTGCCTCTGGCATGCCTCGTTGTTCCGGAACCTAGAAGTAGGATAACCTATGTCGTGTTGTGCTCTATATTTTTAACAAGTGAATGGAAAAAAATTATTTGAAATACTTTCAATAAGATTGTTTCTTGGAAATGTAACCTTGTAGTTCATATGCCATTTATGTAATCCTTTGAAGAAAGAATAAGAATACATGTTTGAATTCTTCTTAGTTTGACCTTGTTATGTCATGATTTTGTTCAATTGGAGTATGGCTTTCTGGACTTTTGAGACGACAATAAACAAAGATCTTTCGCTCCTTTTGCCTCTTTTTTTTAGGGAACTTTTTATCATGGTAAATTCTTCCATTTTTTTCAATAAAATTTACGGTCTTGACTGAGAAAAGATAAAAATTAACTCTTACATCTTATAATCTCTCTTTCTCTCTAAATTAAAAAAAATATCAATTATTTGGTTCTTTCTATTTTTCACTTTTCATACTAAACACAAAGAATGAAAAATATATCTTTCTTTCTTTCTCTTTTCCTTTACTCACCCCTTTTTTTTTTTTTTTAGTTTTCGAATTTTTCTTCCTTGTCATTAACAATAAAATTTTTGAAAATTAATGAATAAAACATTTTTTTCTTTTCATCTGTCTCCCCTCTATCTCTCTGCACCTCTTTCTTTTCTTCCAAAGTCTTTCCCTTTCCTTCGCCGCACTTCTCCTCTCTAAAACCTCTTTCTTTTCTTTTCTACTTCCTTCATTCATTGCTTTTCCCAATTAAGCTAATTTTGCTCGTAAAAATCTCACCTTTTTAATCTCATCTTCTTTCCCCCAAGAAACTAGGGTTTCGTCAAATGTTACCCCTTTTGGTACAAAAACAGGGCACTCGATTCTCAAATCTCTGTTTTTTTTAATTATTATTACACGATTTAAGATTTCTTTTGTAGGACTTGATTGTTCATTGATTTGATTCTTGCTGGCATGTTAATGACACTGAACCTATTTCAATCATAATATTTTTTTTATTGGATTGATATGGTTAGTTGTGTGTTTTTTAATCTCATTTTTTATTTTGTGTGATGATTTAGGCAAACAGGCACACCATTGTTTTGATTCAAACTTCGCAAAATAGAGCACCTAGAACGTTTGTGGATTATGATTCTATCAGTCAAAGCTATGGACAGTATGCTTTTTGTTTATTGTTGCTTATATTATCTTTGTTTTTGTTGTTGCTCATATTATGATTTTATCAGTCAAGCTATGAATAGGGGTTTGGAGGTGGAAAACAAAGCAATTAAAATTGAGCTTTATGATAGGATACATATACATTTCATACATTTTATAGAGTTCCTATTGCATTAGTTTTCTTGAAAATAGTTTCTATTGCAGGCAATGGTCTATACCTTTTGGAAGTTGGCTTGTGGAGTTGAGAATGATCTTTAGATTTGATTGTGCATATGTCTTTTTTTCTCAAGAATGTATGTCCAAAATTGTTTATATTTCTGAGTTGCATTAAGAGGAAATGAATTAGTGTGGTTTTAATATGATGCACTAGATGGAATCCCTTCTCTTCTTCCCTTCCATCATTTAAAAGATTTGACAATTTTAACAGTATATATTATTTGCCGTGTGCAGTTATACGTGAACTATATGAAAGGAAACTTAA
Source organism: Theobroma cacao (assembly GCF_000208745.1). NCBI lineage: Eukaryota > Viridiplantae > Streptophyta > Magnoliopsida > Malvales > Malvaceae > Theobroma > Theobroma cacao. The sequence continues at coordinate 18,361,254 of NC_030857.1, read as the reverse complement.
AAAGCTCAACCCAGCAACTCAAAGCATAACGTATGACGTTGGTGTTCTTTACAATTTTATTGATGGCCTTGCAGATATGATTGCCCTCGTGTATTACTCTCTCTCTCTCTCTTCCTCTGCCTTTTTCTAGTATGTTATATTGTAGATATAAGTGCCATGTATTGTCTGTTATATTGCATGTTTACTGAGTCATGTGTCAATCAAGTGTTACGATAACTGTCTTTCAAAGGCATGAATTTGTCATGTAAAACCTTGCCTTAAGGAATAAGTATGTGTTTTCAGTCCATGAGTTACGATGGATTATTTCTTTTTCTGTTGAAACCCAGATTGGTTCGTGAATGAGTTTTGTCCAACTTATAACAATAGATATGCCTTATAACAATGAAGGGATGATTGCTCTTGGAGGCTTCTTGGCATTAACCCTGTTTGCCTACCTTTGAAGACTCGCGGGGGTTTTGACTGGAATGATTCATTTGTTCGATTAGGGAGTTTGTCAATCTGGGCCACACAGGCTACTCACCTTTTTTCACTCTGGTTGAGTTTTACTTGTATTAGACTTTTGTTTAGGGGTTTTTTTTAGAACTCTGCTTGTTTTTTGAGATTATACATGTTGAGATGCCGCCAAGTGCTCCTTGAGTAGCTGCTACTTTTGTAATTGTACAGAACAAGCTCTTCTCAAGATAGCTTTATGCTAACAGGAGTCTCCACGTTTGAGACTCCCCATGGCATTACAGCTTATCTATAATAAAAACTCATCTTTCAAACAAAAAAAGATATGCCTTATTGCTATTAATTTATATTTTAGAGAGATAATTAGAGGGTTTTTTTTTGGTTTTGTTTTTGCTTTCTTGCTTTGGAGACGGCAGTTACAGTTCCTCTTTGTACTTCATCGCAAAAGAACTTGTTTTTATCTATTTAGGAGAACTTACATTAGTGGCCATAGGTTAATTTGTCAATTTGTCTTCATTTTGAGTATTGTTGTGACTGCAACCTTTTTTATATGCTTGCTGAATATAAGTAGGCATTGTTGCAACTATGTAATAGCATGATATGTCTTCTTCTCTAGTCAGTATTAGAGTATTACACTCAAATTTTTCTTATTTCATCTGGTCTTCTCTCTGTAATTTTTAAGGCACAAACACTAAATATGCTATTCTTGAGGAGTCGTAGAAGTTTTCTTGTTGAATTATTTGATACATATGACTTGAATTTGAAAATATGGTGATTTACTGAATGCTGGGATATTGATGTCGAATGATATAAATAGTGCCAATTCATTTACCACTTTATGGAAAAAGTTCCACTATCTTGAACGTCCTGATCCCATGATTGTTTGTTGTGGACAATTAAGATTACTGTGGTGGAATATCTAAATACTTATCAAAGATCTTGAAATTGATTGATTTTGCAGTCAAAAGGGACAATTCAAATGGATGCCTTTTCACCATGTGATAAAAGATTGTGATTTTAGGAGGACATTCACAAGGCCTTGGAGTCATTGAAGAGTGGACATCAAAAGGGAAGCTTTTATTTTCTATTGCAACTATTTTTTATTTTCTTTCAATTCTCAAGTTTAGTTACTTAATTATAACAATTTACAGCTTAATCAATCATCATTGATTAGTTGCCAAGAAATGGAACAAATAATCAAACACCAAATATTTGATAATATATCTGTAAATCAGATTTGTAAGGTTAGTTACTTGCAATCACTTTAAGAGTTTTTACAATTTTGAGGTGCTAATTTGTCATATGATTTATGATTTATGATTGCATTTTTATTTTTTTTTAAATGGTGGAAGTCAATGCTCCTCAACTTCTCTTTGAAGAATAAAAGCACAACTTTGAACAAATGAGCCTAACAAGATACTTGGAAGAATTGATTCCAAATGCTACTGTCACGACCCGGAACCTTCTTCAGGCTCATGACAATCGTCGCGACGTCCCGATTGACACTCATTATCCAAAATGTCAATCGGAACCCCGCAAGGTTTACATATCAGTTTTTTTCCTTTTCTGTAAGCAATCGTTGTTAAATATCGAGTTTTTAGAGAATATACACTATTTTAGATAAAAAACAATCAAAAAAATTTTTTGCCACACATGGGTATTTTGGTTATTTTTTTTCAAAAATTTTGAAACTGGTTAAAACGTAATATGCAAATACAAAACACATAATTCATATTCAAAATGAGTTTAAAAGTTTAAAATCTTTATTTAAAACGAAATTACAGTTATTTGAATATAATAAGAAAATAAAAGAAATATTAAGGGAAATATTTTATTTTTTTATAAAACAATATTTATAGAGTTATATGTGAATAATTTTTATAGCGTAAAAGCTAAATAAATTTATACATATTGAAATACAGTAAGTCAAAATATTTAATTTAATTTATAATAACAAGAGAGCTCCCGAATAAACAAAAGTAAAGAGAACTGTGAACCTACGGTTTGAAAAATGTAGATCCAATGGTAGTTCTCGATGAAATCAGCTATCTACAGTCTATACTGAACTTGAAATGGGTGGAAAGGAGGGTGGTGAGATTATAAAATTTTAATGAGTAAACAGACATTATTATAAATATCTAAAGGCGAGTAAAATAGAGGTAAGTTTAAACAATAAATTTCAACCTATTTCATAATGTTTTCAATTTATTTTTTAAACCATAAAATATTTGTAATTTACCAAAACAGTTGTTAAGGCTTATGTCTTTTATTAAAACAAGACTCAAGTCAAAACTAATCTTTGGGGATACCTTGACCAAGGCATCTAACCGAGTTCACCAAGGGTGTCAAAATATTCACACGTGAAACATATTTTTATTTTTAAAACAAGTCGTTCATTGGCGTTGGTCGAGTTACACATTCACGTGGGGGTTCGACGTGAAGTGAGCTCTAATACTATCCCGGGAGTTACCCTCATCGCCTCTACAACCGGAGTAATTATATAACTGGGTTTATCGTGCCCCTCTAATAGGCAGTCCATGAAAACCCGTCACTGCAGTGACTAACCCACCAATTTTAATAAAATTTCGACAATATAACGTGGCTTTTATTTATTTATCCAGCCTGCATAGTAAAACAACTTACATAAATTTCCCAATGCATTCACAAAATATAGCCACATATACTCATTTCTCATAAGCCATTCCTAGGAAAATATATATTTTTCAAGTCAATTTGTAGCCTCCAATTACTCAATTTCATAATCAATACAATATATTTTTATTTGTCACATTTATTCCTAAAACATCAAAAATCTCGTTTTAATCTCGTTCTCATTTCATAAAATATATAAAGGGTATTTAAAAATAAATTCTAGATAATTTACAATAATAATAAGTTTACTCACCGTTTGTATAAACTAAAAGCTTTTTAAGCGTCCCGATCACTACTCGTTGGGTACGATTTTTTTGCCTTTTTCGAAAGGCTCTCTTCCTAGATACATTACAAAAATTTACACAATTTATCACATTGATGCTAAATCACTATATAATTAACTTAAATTCTATACTAATGCATGGTATGAAATGCAATAGCCTAAAATAGCTTAAATGAGGTATTAATCTATTTTTGGCACTTTGCCCGATAAATTGCTAACGCACTCCATTTTAGCTCTAAATCATCCCATTCTCTCTTCAACATTTCTAACCATTAAATATCAGTCAATAATCTTCTAAAAACAACAAAATCAGCTCGCTCCCTTCCTTGGAAAATTCGACCAAAAATGGGACATTAACTCGGTAAATTTTTTACTTTATTTTTCCATCATATTTAATCATTTTTCATCATTTTCTCTTCATTTCTCTTAGAATAAATTTCAGATCATCATCATTGTACCTCATTGCAGATTCAGCCAAGGGTGGGTATTGTAAAAATTTAATGATTCCTTACGCAATTTAATTTCTAAATACATTTAACTAATTAAAACTATCAATTTAACTAAAAATCAAAACCTAAAAATTTCAATTTCTCTCCCCTAGAATTTCATCCAGCCCTTGATATCACTTTTTGATCTCTCTCCTCAAGCATGCTAAATGGAAATAAAGGCATAGGAAAGGTAGAAATCAAGTTAAAATCGAAAAATCTTACCGTTAAACGCGTAAACAGGCGAAAAACGTGAATTTCCCTTTGAATTTTCTTGTTTCTCTTTGGTTTTTCTTTTTTCCTTCATTTCCTCTCTATTTCCTCTCTTGTTCTTCCTTATGGCCGGCCAGCACTTAAAATGAGGTTTAAATGGGCTGATTTTTTATTAAAATAATATTATTTCATTAAAAAATGTCATGTGTCACTTTCCCATTGGTCCATTTTTAAAATTTCATCCATTTGTTTTCAAATTTTCACCATACATTTATCCCACATATCCATAGCTTAGATAAAATTCTCAGACTTATCCAAAGTGTAGGTGGAGTAATTTTTAAAATTTACACTTTTGCCCCTGTAAAAGTGAAAAATTATATTTTTGTCCAAAAAATTGAAAAATTACCCATAGACATATTTTTCATCCCTTATACTCATACCATTCTCCAATTTGTCAAATTTGATCTAAATTCTCTCAAAATCTCAAAATTTGTCCGCGGGTGGTAAAATTACGATTTTGCCCTTACACTCCAGAAATCACCAGAATTAAACTTTTTCACTCACTATCATTAAATTATACTCCAAATAGTTAATCTTGGTAAAAAATTTTACTCCTTGATCAAATTATTATCTTAGGTGGCAAAATGACGACTTTTACCCCTGAACATTAAAATTTTCAATTTTACCCCTAATGAACCCTCGAACTCCGAGCAATCATTTTTAGTCATTCCTTGACTATAAAATATTAAATTTCATCCTACAATTCCTATTTGAACTAGTTCGAGGTTAAATCAATTTAAGTGTACCGTTAGGTACAATATCGGGTTTCGTCTATTCTTAGGTGCTTTTCTAGCGTAATAACATGCTACTCAGTGCATGTATGTCATGACATGTGTTTATAGGGTCAAGTTTTATAGCTACTCTTGATGAATCATATAAGTCATTTTATGTTAATTAATTGATTGTTCATGGCTGGACATATTAAGAATTTTGTGCTGCTTTTTGAATTATTATTTAATTAAAATTCTTAAAGTGTTGCATAATTTATACATGTATGGAGTTTTGGTTTTTTTTTAATTTTTATTTTAGAAAAGCAATAATTCTAGAAGTTTAAAACTAATGGCAATGTGATGTTAAAACTCGGAGTTAGGGTCTCTTATGTGTAAGCTGAATTTATAGGATATCTAGTATAGTTACTCTAGAATAATTGAGATAGCATGCATTCAAGCTATATTTGATTCATAGGAGGCCTTATCGTAGATGTTAAAACATAAGACACCTTTTTTGCTTTCCAATCTCCAATGTTAAACTATGCATCATTTGAAACTTGTGTAGTACCATGCTAGAAGAGAGTTAGATATGAAAGAGAACAAATAATGAATCTTTTATAATTTTAGCAGTTTTCTATGGTCTTTTTTTTCTCCATTTTTTACTTTGTTTTCAAATCAAATCAAATCAAATCAAAGAGCACAAATAAATTTTGTTAGTTGGTCAGTGAGTATGCTTTGTCTCATATTACATTATGAATTACTTGCAAATTAATATTATCTTGCAAATTAATCTTTACAGGTAAGGAAGGCTGGGAACTGCAATGTCAGATGGTTTTATTAGGTTGGAGAAGGGACAAACAAATATATACAAAGAGGAATTGGAGAGAAAAAGAGAGAAAGAGAGATTACCCCATATTGTACACGTTGTAAAGACCTTGAGGGTCCATGTTCCAAGTTGGAAATGGTTTTTGAGACATTTGACTTTTGAGGCATTAGTTGCTGCAATTTGATTTTAGAGGCACTTTATGGTTTGTGAGCATTTTGTTTCTATCATAAAACTTATTGCATATAAGAAGGTTATATGTGTCTCTAATTTATAGCTTTTAGCTGCACATTTTATATGCTACCATATGATTTAAGATTGCAGTCATATAGTATACAACTGCACTTTAATTTTGCTGTTGAATCTCATAAATAAGTGCAGCCATACTTTTCCATACATTGGCTAAGGCTGCACTTAGAAAATGTGCAACCTTAACCTAAGGCTGCACATTTTTCACTAATAGCTGCAGGATTTTTTTGCACCAAAGGTGAAAAATATTGTAGTGATTGTTCAACTTAAAGGGATATCAAGATAATTTTTACTTGTTGAATTTAGTGATTTTTTTAAATGATTTTTATAATTGATTTAGAGTTATAATGTGTTAATTAATTATTTTTTTAAATAAATAAATTAGAGTTTAACTTTTAGTTGATTTAGGGTTATAATGTGATAACCACTAAAGGTAAATGAAAAAAATGGTAAAAGTAATTAACTAACATCAACTTAATATCAAATTAAAATTCCAACACAAGTTGTGACAAAATTTTTTTAAAATTTTTCCAAAGTTTTTCCAACACTAATACTACCCCATAGTCACAACTTAAGGAAAGATTTTTTTATCACAATTGGTGGTCAAATTGACATATTGCCCACCCCATTAGGTTTCAATGCTAACTAACAAAAGAATTACTTCCTTGTTGAGCAACAAGGCGTTTTGGTTCAACAATCCTTTTTCTCTCTCTTTCTCTCAACAAAAAGAAAATCTCCATACCAAATTCTTCACTTTTTCTCTCTCTTAGGGTTTAAGCAACACACTCTCTTAAGAATTCAATAAGATTTAAGTTCGAATGCCTATGGAAGAATAAGAAAATGAGGTGAAAGGTTTTGAGGAAAAGTGAAATATTTTAATTTTTAATTTTAATGGAAGAAGAAGAGAGCAGAAGATTGAGCTAGAGAGAGATAAAAAAGAAAACAATAAAAAAAGTTATGAGGGAGTTGAAGAGAGAGAAAAAGTGATTTTTATGTTTTTATTTAATTAATTATTAATAACTTTTTAATATTTACGTTTAACTAAAAATTTTTTAATTTTATCTCGTTAATGAGGTGGCAACATTTGGTGAGTTGACAATATATAGCTTCTATACACTGTTAATGTATCAAATATAAATCCTTTATATATTTATTAATTTTTTTAAAGTTAAGCTCACAAGTGAATATCATGATATAGTTTTCAAATTACTAAATATTTCCAATGTTTATTTATTTATTATTATTTTTTATTTTTATATTTTTGTTGGTTTTATTATTACCATAAAAATGAAATAATAAATAAAGAGAAACAAACAAACTAAAAATAAAAATAAAAATAAAAACCAAAATATAATGATAAAGAAAAGAGAAAATAAGCCCATACCTTCTTTATGTGAACTAGGTTTACCCTCTTTTAGAGCTTGCTATTTCGAATAGACCATAGGCTAAGATTGGACTAAAATTGACCTCAATCAAAGCAAACTACAGTCCAACCAACCAATCAAGCTATGGCATCAACATAAAACTACAATCTAACCAAGCAACCAAGCTATGGCGCAAATTGATTATTATTTTTTTATTTTGATTTGAACGGTGTCGTTTAGTACTCTCACTATATAAACCTAAAATAAAACCCTAGCTCCATTTTTACTAAAGCTTTTCTCTCTTTAGTGGCGCAACACCTTTTCTCTCTTCTTTCCCCTTTCATCGATTGGAAACCCTTAGATTTTTCTAAAACCAATCCCTTACCACTAAAAGTAAAGTTTTTTGCCTATCGAAAGCATTTCTTTCTCTATTTTTTTCCCTCTCCATTCTCTCCGTTGACTCTTGGTTGATGGATGGGTATTTATACCCATTTTTGTGTCAATCTTGGATTAGATTCTCTGAACTTCTTTAATGCTGTTGTTTATGATTGTTACAAGAATCTTTTCACCTCAAGAACCGTCTACCATGGCCGGGTAATTGATCTTAAAATCTTAAGAGAGTTTGGTGTCCTTTATATTGAGAACTTTAGAAATTTAGGCTGGCATGAATATTTGAGTTTGAACATCCCTGTGTTTGAAAAGTTGGTTAGAGTTTTCTATAGCAATGCAAATGTAAATTATAGGGATGAGAATGATGCACTTCATACTTATAATAATGCTTTCACCACTTACATCATGGGTAGATTAATCAACATAACTCCTAAGCTGATTGAGGATGTGTTTGGACTTCATAGTGCACTTGGTGCATTGACTTACATTAGTGATAATCTAGTAGTGCAAGATTTAGAGAGAGAGCTTTATGTGAACAATATTGGTGCTCTTGAGTCAATTACTAGGCTGTCCATGATGGATAGAATTTTGCACTTGATTATTAGTTAGACTTTAAGGCTAGTACTTGGTAACTCTATGATATAGAGTTTTTTGGTTTTAATTTTGGTTAACAATTTGCCATGTTCTTGAGTTTTATTTTAAATTTTTAGCTGTTTTAGCTATTTATTTTAAAATAAGTAAATTATGTTGGGTCAATTGAATTTAGATTATTTTAGGCTAAGTTAGTTGTTGATTTTTCTAAGTATGGCCGTTATTAATTAAATTGTGCTTTTGTAGGTGTGTTATGATAAAGGATTTTAATTGAAGTAGGAGAGTGCATTCTAGGTGCAGACTTTCATTGCACACGTTCTGGTATTTCAAGTATATCTTCCACTATAGAGGTCCAAATGATGTGATTCTTAGACCCTTGGAAACATAAGAGACAAATTTAAAAGTTTTATGTTTACTATGTCTCCTAATTCAGCCTCCAAGTAGGATAAAATTGCATCAAACTTATTGTAGTGGAACCTAAAAATTCAAAGTGCACATTTAGTGGCTGCGAGCTTCACCACTTAGTGGCTGCGTCCCCTCGACTACACCATCATGCTTTGAACCTTCAGGAGGTTTGTGGACATGGCCCCCAACTGCCCATGGCCATGGCCATAAACAAGGAAATTTAAAAAATAAACGTCAAGCTTCGTGGCTAGGCCACCTAGCTCCATGGTCGGGCCCCCAACATAGAGACTAGAATTTGAGTTGATTTTGACTTCTATTCTCATTCAGTTTTGAAGCCTATGTAAACGACCCTTCCATAGCAAGATTTAAGTAAGTATTAAGCAAGGTTTTTTTTGAAGAAAAAGAGGCATTGAAGTTAACAAGAAAGCAAGGAAAGCAAGGAAAATTACAGATCAAAGACTTGATAAATATTGGAATTCTTTGTTTTCTTGTTATCTCTATACTTTCTTGTTTAGTTTTGATGGTTAAATTTCTTTTTTTGATGATGTCTTTAGGAATTATGTTGAAATAATTTTTTGATCTAGAATCGTAATTAAGCCCAATGTGTAGTTTGAATTTTTAATATTCTTTCTTGTTAATGATTGATAGTGTTTGAGTTGTTTATTTTAATCTTGTTCTTAATGTGTCTGATTGATTGGCCATCAATTAGATTGATTTGGAAACCTAAACAGAATTAGAAAAGAAAGTTTAGAGTAAGTCACAGATGAAATAGCATATGTTCAATATCAATTGCATAAAATGATTAATTTGATTTGCATGTAGGGTAGGAATACACTTACATGTCATCTGTAGCCATAATTAGAGTCTGAGTTTAATGAGTCTTCCTTGATTTCAATTTTCATAGGAATACAGTAAATTGCTTAAGGAAGATATTTTTATAAGAACATCGGAAGAGACTTATAAATAAATTAGAACTCTAGGTTAATAGCTTAGGCTTATCTAGTAAGTAAAGAAGGAATAGAAGAGACTCAGATGAAATATTGAGGGTATATTGTGGTTTTAGACTTTTGGTTGGTTGATTAATTAGTTAGATTGTTATTTTTGCTTTCAGTTCTAGTTTTAGTTTATCTAATTTTTAGTAGTGTTAAAATTCAGTTGTTTGAATAAGATTAAGTTATTTTAATTTTAGTACTTATCAAATGGATTTGGGCAATTCTCTATGGGAGTGAACTGTAATTTTTATTATATTACTTGTTAACGATGCATGCACTTGCATGGTAAATCCAACAATAAGTTTTTGGCACCATTGCTAGGGAATTATTTTCATAATTTTTGTTAATATTAATACCAAAAAATCTTAATCTTAATTCAAACTTTCTTTTTCTTTGTTTTCAAGTACTTTTTGGTTGTTGTATGTGAAGAGTTAGAGATTTGGAAATTATTCCTTATGATACTTAGGCAACAATTTTATGAACATATTTGAGGAATTCAAAGGTTTGATGCTTAGATTGAAGTTTTGATCTTATGTTTATGTATATGGGTAAAAATTTGAGTCATATATGAATGGTTTGAGGTTGTGGAAGACATTTAGAATGAGTTTATGCTTCAAAAAAGATAATTTTTACCAATTTAGACATAAGAAGTCGATTTTAGTACATAGAGGGTCAATCTCGTGAAGTAAAAAGAAGGGGAAGTCATGCATTCTAGTCCAGGATTGACTGTAGGCCATTTATAGTCGATACTAGGAAGGAAAAAAGGAAGAAATGCAAACATTCTAGTCCAAGATCGACTATAGACCCTCCATAGTCGATCCTATGAAGGGGAAAAAGGGTGAAACACAAGCTTTCTGGTCCAAGATCAACTACAGATCCTCCATAGTCGATCTTAAGCTGCCTAATCAGCTTAAAATAGGCTTAAAAGCCTCAAAATCGAAAATTCTTCATTTTTCTCTTTATTCCTTGTTTTTCCACCCATTTTCTCTCAAATTTCACACCCTTCAAAACCTTCAAACTCCAACAAAAAATCTTGGATTCTATATGCCAAAGGTAAGGATTTTCATTTCCAAGAAAAAGAAAGAAAGAAAAAAGACTTAGTTTTGATGATTTTGTTTTCTCTCTCTAACCTCTTAAAACCCTAAGCCCCAAATGGATTTTTGGAATGGTTTAGAGCTAATCCGAGGTAAGATTAAATGTTTTTACTGATTATTTTTCAATTTAATCGATTAAATTTTAAGAAATCTAATTTCTCCTGTGTAGATAGATCTCCCTCGATTTGGTTGGAATTTGGAGCTAAGATTCGTGCAATCTAGCTTTTAAGGTATGGTTTTAGCTCATTGTTAAAGGATTTGAGCTTATATGTTGAATTGCTAAGGATTTAGTTATGTTTAGAAAAGTTAGCATTTTTGGAAAGCTAGGATTTAATTAGTTTTGGGATGTTTTGATGCACTTAACGAAAGACTGAGCAATTTGGGCACATTTTGAGCTAAAATATGGTTGGAGGCTAAGGATAAAAGCTTGGTTGTGGAACACTCCAATTTGTCGTTGTGAGTGAGGTTTATCTTTGAAAATGCATAAAATACATTATGCATGATGATATGCACGGCCATGGTAAATTGAATTGTTATGTTCATGCATAGATGAGTATGCCTAGGCTAGTATGTTATTAATATATGTTAATATATATGTTTGTTTGTGATTGCTATTGGGAAGCATGAGATGTTAGACATCTAGGTGATGTATGATCTTAATGGCTTTTGGATATGCTATGACTAACTTCGTGTGATGGTTATACCACGATGTGGGAATAGATTGCCCGATTGTCGATGAAATATTGATGCATGATTTGATGAGACATTGCTTATGTATATAGGCTTATTAGGCCATGACTAATTTAAAATGAGATTGTTGATGCATTTGTGGTCAATGAGCTATGATTGTTAAGGCCTAACTGCTTGAATATATGAGGCCATGTATTATGATATTTGATGCGAATTGTTTACGTGTGTGAAGCTAAGGAGGCCATTTAAATGATATAACATTATGATTTATGAATCATTAAGGTATTTAGAACTCTAACGAGCTTATAGACGATTGAAGATCGATAAATGTAATTTGTGATATGTTATGGACATATGGAAAGATAAAGGCATGATGGCCTCATTGTGGATTTGTGTTCCATCTAAGGGATGAATTATGGATGTTGATTTGACTCGGGATTGAGTGGATTCTGTTACTTTATGACATGTGTATGCCTACAAGGATGGTGGTAAGTAGGGACAGTGGTATTAGTCCCCCCTATGATTCCCTTTTATAGTGCTTTGAGGCCACCCATTTGAGAATACTCCGAATGATGCCAACTGTTAGGAGATTACTCTAGTTGACGATTTGTTCTTTGCCAGCGGCTTTGCCCTGTGCGTGATTCGTTTCTCTGCCAGTTGGCAACCGAGCGTGATTTGACTTTGTCTAAGGGAACATCACTTGTTGATTTGATTTGATTTGTATACAATGCGAGATAGCCTTAGAGAGGCTTAGATAAACATGATATGAATTGATATAATACTCCGGTGACTAGAGTGTGCCGTGGAGAATGATTTAAATGATTTTGATTGGCTTCATGGATAAGTCTAGTTATGTGTGTAGTGATCTTTGAAGATGTTGGGGATGATGATATGCCCTCATATTGGGGACTTAGGGATATTGATATGCCTTATATTTAGAGATATCTAATAAATCATGTGTATGCACTGATAGCACAATATTTATTATGTGATATATATATGATCTTGTTACCGGCGTCACTCACTAAGTATTAGAGTACTCACCTATATGTACCATGTGCAAATAAATAGACAGCAGATCTATGTGGTAAAGGTAGTCCAGTGACGAATCGATTTTGACATCCGATAGGTTTCCATCGCTATGTCACTCACAAGTTTCTGCTTTACACTTAGTTGTTGTGTGTGTAGACACGTTGTGCCATATGAACTTGTAGAAAGGTTGTTATGTATGAACCCGCCTTGAATGGTTAATGTATGGCCTTTGGATATTTGTATGTATTTTTGTGCCAGGGATAATATTTTATATTTGAACTTAAATTTTATGTTCAAAATATTTGGCTATGAACTCCCTTGGCTACGTGTTTTATGATTTTGAATTCTTAAGCTTACTTGGGTCTCATGGGCTTTGCCTATTGGGCTCGTGCACTGGTCACAAACCCCCGAGTTTAGGTTGTGACAAAAACTCACATTTGGAGAACTTGGCATACGACTAATGCTCACTTAAAGTCTGTAGTACAATCTTTAAATGTTACTCGTGTTCTTCTCAACTTCTTGATTATACCAAAATATCATCAATGAACACAACTACAAACATATCCAACTAGGATTTGAACACCTTGTTCATCATATCCATAAAAGCTATAGGGGCATTAGTCAAACCAATTGACAAAACCAAAAACTAACAATGACCATACCTCGTGCCGAAAACACTCTTCGGTATGTCCCCATCTCTAATCCTCAATTGATGGTAACATAATCATAAGTTAATCTCTAAGAAACACTTTACCCTTAGTAATTGATCAAACAAATCATTAATATATGGGAGAGAATAAAAGTTCTTTATGGTCACTTTGTTCAATTGCTTGTAGTCGATACAAAGTCTTATTGAACCATCATTTTTCTTCTCAAACAATACTAGTACACCTCATGGTGATATATGAGGGCATAGGAAACCCTTGTTTAGTAAATCCTTTAGTTGATCCTTGAGCTCCTTGAGCTTGGTAAGTGCCATTCGGTAAGGCAGTATAGATATCAAATTAGTGTCTTACACCAAGTCTATACAAAACTTTATCTCCTTTTTCTAAAGGCAATCTGAGTAACTCCTCCGAAAACACATCATAAAAATCTCCCACAACTGGCACATTTGCCACATTACCCATATTCACTTGGGTATCTAAGACTATTTCCAAAATTCCTTGGCATCCATGTCTCATGAATCTGCTAGTAATCATGGTTGATACCATACTACTCGAGCCAACGTTGCAATCTCTATGAATATAGAATGATATCTCTCCAGGGTATTCAACCTTCACCCTTTTGTGGTGACAGTCCACACTAACATAGTTAGCAGATAACCAATCCATCCCAAGTATCACCTCAAAATTGAGCGTATCCAACAGCACTAAATTTTCTTAGGTGTCATTCTCCCTAATTCAGACTACACAAGCTTTATAATCATGTTCTACCACAAAATACCTATCTCGGGGGTATGGTTACCACTAGACCTTCCTCCCTCTTGGAGCACTCTATGCCTAACTTGGATGCAAAGTATAAGGAAAGAAATGAATGTGTAGCACCAGAATCATATAACACACATGCATTAATCGAATAGATAAGTAAAATACCTAAGACAATTGTATTGGATGCTTTGCATCTTGTGGGGTCAATCCATAAACTTTGGCTTGTCCTTGACCAATTGTACTTTGAGTTTTAGACCTTAATGCTCTACCTGGACAAGCATTTGTGGCACCTTTGCCCTTAGACCCTTCAACCTCTCTGATAGGTTGTGTAGCAATACGAGTAAGTGGTATAACTAGTTAGGTAGATCCTTGTGACTATTGGCCCTCAAGAATGTTCCTAATGATGTGTCCAAGTAAACCACATGTGAAACAAAAAAGGGTGAAACAAGAAAGGATCTCTTTACAACATTGTCCTTGGTGCCTCTTATTATAAGTAGCCCATCATGGGTAAATTGAAGGTCATGCCCTCAAGTTTGCTATTTGGGTGGTCTACCATCATGCCTATCTTGTCTAGCACCATTACCCTCAGAACTATTCCCCTAATGGAAGATTGAGTGTCTTTTAGTTAACTTGTAATGTAAAAAAAGATCCTCTACTACCTCTAAAATTTATTTGATGCTCAGTTTTGGCCCTTTTGGACCCTTTTTTAGCTATTCGAGTCTCAACAATCCTCATCTTTATCCTTTAAGCACAATCCATGGTTGAGGCATAGAAATCAAAGTCTTGAGATGCCATTCCTGTAAACAAAGGCCCCACTAAGCCATCCATAAACCTCTTAATCTTAATCTCTTTTGTGGAAACAATTTATGGTGCATATCAAGCCAACAGAGTGAACTTGACATCATACTCTACCACTGTCATCCCAAGGTTTGCACCAAACACTCAAACTCCTAGAGTTTCCCCAATAGGTATCTCATCTCTCACCTCTTGAGAATGAGCATCAATGGGTCCAACTATGGGTGTCTCTTCCTCAGCAAATTTAAGGGTCTTACCTCTTCTACCATTCCCTCTATCAGTGGAAGTTTGTACCTTTATATACGAATCAAGGGGAGCATCATGCTTTGGTGTACCCTTAACTATAGCTCAAGTCCTAAGTGGCATCCTTACCTAGTTAAGAGTGAACACTAAACTCAATACAAAAGAACAAAAGGTAGGTTTTAATAAAAACAAAAAAAATCCATGTAGCCTCTCATTTGTGGGTTGTATTATAGTTCACAAACCAAAAACAAGATATGACGTGGAAACCCAACAACTTTGATGACTCAAAACAAAATACCCAAGACTTAGACAAAACTAGAACTTTAATACTAACTTTGTCACGATCCAAACCTAAAAGCTATGACTAGTACAAGGGTATAATGGAAAGGTCCCACTTAATCTAAGCAAGCCTTAAACAAATAAATCCAGTTACTCAAATTACATTATGGGACACATCATCATGAAATCATGTATAATACATGTACAAAAACACAAACACATGTGTATATCAAAAGTCAAAATATATCAACGTGTAAGATCCCATGCTCAAAGTGTGGAAGCAAAACATTTCTTAAATATCAAAGTAAAAGCCACCTTATGGCAAATCTAGAGTATGACACTTGTTACAAAAATTAAACAGAGTTCAAAATGCATAACAAATAAAACATGACCAAACCAACAAAGTATAAATCAAAACAAAGGGGTTAAGGCCTACTGGATGCCTTATCGAACACCTACCCAAACCAACTGTAGTAGAAATAACAACTCTTCCCAAAGGACAGCAAGCCAAACAATCTATTAATCTGAAAAAACCAATACATCTTTCATGTGTGAGTTATAAATAACTATATGAACAGATACTAGGAAGGGGAGCAAGCTTAATCGGAATAATGTTTGACAAATACACCTTCAAATTAATGAAATTTAACAATTTCCAAAAATATTATCAAAGTCCACTTTGCAAGCATTATCACATTTCCAAATGTTTCCAAAGTTCACTCCATAGGTGTAAATCAAATTTCCAATTATTTCCAAAATTTCACTTTCCAAACATATTCATTCTTTTCAAAGTAGTTCAAAGGAAAACACAAATTATAAAGTTTAATAATTCAAAACAAAATCATTTTTTTTAAATCTTAAAACATGTTTCGAAGTTCATTACAATTAAACAAGTTTTCCAATATTTCCAAAATTCACTTCAAAAAATGTAACTCTACTGTTTCAAAGTATTTTCAATAAAATCAAGTGTTTATAAAACTTAATAGTTAAAAACAAATCATTTGAATTTTTAAAATACTTTTAAAAATTTTGAAATTTTGAAATAAGCTTTAAGTATCGATACATTGCTCAAGTGGATTGATAAATTTCAAACAGAATGTCTCTTGAGACCTCGTGGACTCATGGTATCAATACTTTTGCTCAAAGTAATGATATTTTTCAAATAGAATGCAATTCTGAGAATTCCAAAGAGAAATTATCAATACTTTAACTTGAAGACTTGAGACCTTTTTCACAAAATCAAATTTTCCACATAAACTATAGTTCTATGTTCTCAAACAAGTCCAATAATCATTCTGTTTAAGTCACCAAAATTGACACATCAAATCAAATTAAATTGAGTTGAGGAGCACCAATAAGAAGAATTAATAACAAAGTGAGTCTCAGGCATATAGGGATCAACTGAATAACAAAGAAGGTAAGATTGCATCAACTATCAAGACAAAGTCATGCCTTAGCACTAGGGTGGTTTGGTAAATATAGTCACCAATTGTAAAAGATACAAAGCCTTGTGCACAATGGCTAATATCTACTATCACTAGCTACATGTCTTAACATAATAGGCTCCACTAAAATGTTTTTCCAAGTTTCAAGACTAACCAAAGTTCATTTCGAAAACAAATGAGTGAATCCATTCACTAACAAAATCAAAGGAGTCCTCACAAGATTAACCCATTTTCATTAACATAAACAAATATCTCAAAGACAAAATGACCCAATGCTATGGTCCATTCAAAGAAAATTCATTTTTCATTTAAAATGTTGAAGTAACATAATCAATCAATCCATAGAAAATAATCATGGTTTTGAGGTATCAACACATTTAAGGTTCTTATTCCCCATGCACAAAACTAAATTCATAATAGACATATCTACATAACTTATATAGCTTTCATCAAAACATACTTAGAAAACCATAGTTCACAACACAACCTTATAGAACTTATGTGCTCATGTTTCATTAAAATAGGCATGCTTAATTATATCAAAATAATTAAAAATGTCATATCTACCCACCTCATTGAAACGTGACTTTCCTCTTAGCAACTTTCATCGAAAGGTCGACTTCTCTAAAAATGCCCACTACTTCAATAGCACTTAACATTCAAATTTCCATTGCTAATACCTTGTTTTCTAATTCTATCCTTAATAATGACCATTTATCCTTCTACATACTTTTAACTTAATCTTAACCTAAAATCAACACCTAAATCTAATTCTAACTAAGAGATTAAAATTCAAATAACTAAAGTCTATAGTAACTTTACTTTGGTGAGCTTGTGTGTACCAAAACAATCCAAAACATAAATTTTTAAAGAGAAAAACAAATTTTTAATAAACCAAAATTTATGGAAATCAAAAACAAAGATTAGTCGTTTAAAAATAGTAAAACATTATCTTTAAATGAACTTAAAATCAAAATCTGACTTCAAATATAAAATTTGGAGCTTTGAAATGATTTGCAAGGATGAAAAAGTGTATAGATAGCAAAAGCAACAAAGGTGGCTGGCTTTTAAAGAATAAATGTTTTTAGTCAAATGGGAAAAGTTTGAGGTTTTAGGGCTTTAATTTATTGGGGGAAAAGTTTGAAATACCCTTACTTTTTCTCAAATTTCTGACATTGGTATCAATACTTTTCGATAAGTATAGGTACTTTTGGTTTCTGGCTAACGTATCGATATTTTATGAGCTATTATCAATACATGTTCATCAAGATGCATTTCTAAGTTCCATGTATGGATACTTCATGAACAAGTATCAATACCTTAGCTCCAAAATGCAATTTTAAGACTAAAAATCAATCCTTTTGTCCAAACTTTCAAGTAAACTTATTTGGCTATCAAAGCATACATTTTCTAAGTTATTATGGTTCATAAATCATGTTAAAAAATGTCAAGTTTCCAACTCACCAAGTTAAGTTACAATTCTAACCTTAAGCAAAAATTAAGGTTTCACACCTTATTACTTTTCCCAACAAATGAAGCCTCCAAATAAGACATAAGTACCACCCCCTACAATTTTGCCTTTAGCTCACAAGATAAGGCATTTTCCCAAACAAATAGATGTCGCCGATATGGGATATTCCATCTGCCATCATTCCAAGCTTTGGCAACCTTCATATCCTTATCATACACCATAACGATAAGTCTAACAATCACTAATCAAGCCAAAAGGAAACATTCACTTTACCCCCAATCACCTACCCATAATTATCAAAACCAACAAGCCTACCCCTCCCATTACTCCTCAGTAAATTGGAAATATTCCTACAAATTGAGGTCATAATTTGTACTTGTATATCGTAGATGGTAACCATTTTAGCCTATTTTCTCCATACTTAGTGTAAACACAAATTTTGCATTGAATATTTGGACTTGAAAATTATGAGACAAATTACAAAGATTTGATGCAAGCTGCAGTCCCTAGATTTCGTTTAATTAATTTCTTCACTTTGTCTTCGAGAGTCATGAACTCGAACTTGTTCTTGAGCACGATCTAGACTTCAGAACTTCACTTTCAAGAGTTTGGACGACTTGATCTTGATCACAAACTAGACTTAAGAACTTCATTTCAAGGGTCTAGGTGACTTAATCTTGAACACGAACTAGACTTGAGAACTTCGTCTTCAGAAATCTTCTTCTTTTCTCAATCTCCACATGATCCTCAAATGGCTTGGAGGAGCATTATATTTATAGCGCTAAATGAGAGATTTTCATAAGGATTTAGTTTCTTTAAATTATCTGTAAATTATTTTTATTTAATTAGAGATAAATAATGATGACTCATAAATGGCCTTTTGATTGGCTGAACTTTGAGTCATTGAATTTTGATTGTTCGAATTTAAGTTTTATTTCTAAATTATCTTACTTTATTTAGAGATAAATTAAATGATCAAAATTGTTTTATCTCCAAATTATCATAATGGTTTTAAAGATAAATTAGATGACTAATTGGTAAAAAATATGAATATTATCTCTAAATTATCTTAATTTGTTAAGAGAAAAATTAGATAACCAATAATTAAATTTCAACTGGTCCAATGTAAATATTATTTTTAAATTATCTCAAGAGATTAATATATATGACACAAAGGTGAATTTTAATTAGTCCAACTATGTGCCTTTGAAATAATCTAACAAATAAATTAATTATTTTATAATTAATTATATGGTTATCTTTAAGGATGTTATCAAGTCCATGTGGGGCCTTGTAATTGGATAATAATTTTTCTCTTTCTACACTTACTACTAGAAGCCTCCTCCAAAGTGCATTCACCACAAAAAAATTTGTTTTTTCTAACGGAATTTTAACGGAAATTTAAAAACTTTTTGATCAATTTTTTCCAACGGAATTTTTGGTGAGCAAAAAAAACAGGAGACAAAAATTTTTCTAACGGAAAACTTTCTATTGGAACTATTTTTGGTGAGCAAAAAAAAGGAGACCACCATTTCTAACGGAATTTCCAATGAAAAATTTTCTGATGGAAATCCGTTGGAAAAATTTTAAGGGAGCAAAAAAAAAAAGAGACCACCATGTCCGACGGAATTTCCGTTGGAAATTTCCAATGGAAAATTTTCTGTTCAAAATTTCCAACAGAAAATTTTCTGTTGAAAATCCGTCAGAAAGTTCTAGGAGTAAAAATATTTAAAACCCGGTTGAAGTTTCCAATAGAAATTCCGTTGGAAAAAGTTATTGCCAACGGAAATTTTCCAACGGAATATTCCATTGGAAAATTTCATTGGTAATAATAATTTTTATTTTTTATTAAAATATTTAATTTTTTAAATAAAATTTTGTTAATCTTTTATAAAAAATTGATATTATTAAAAGCAAATATATTCATATGTGAAGTTTATAATATTTAAAAGTTTAATTATGTTTTCTTTTGCCAATTTTTTTACTTTTTTTAAACTTTATTGAATCATAAATTATAAATTAGTAATTTCAAATTAATTGATTCTATAACATTAAAAATTGATAAAAAGAAGAAAATAAATATTTAAATTAAAAAAAACACATGATAAGACCTAATAAGAAATTTTAAAAAAATACTAATACTCTATGTATGTTTTAGGATTAATTAGTTAATATATACAAATTAAGAAGATAGATATATAATAAACTTATTAATATAATATATTAAAAATATATTAAGTTATTATATCTATGTATACAAATTAGAATGATAGCCATATTAGAGTATAGATGTAAACCTGCATTATTAAAAGGAGAAAACTTATTGTATTAATATTAAATTAAAAGTTATATTCTTTAACTGATATAACTTTATAAGTTAATATATATATATGTATATATATGTTTACATACATATATGTATACATACAACTTTATGTATATGAGTTAATTTATATGTTTACATACATGTATATGAGTTAATACATATATGTTTACATACAACTTTATATAACTTTATAANATATTGAGTAATTATTAAACATTAATTTATTGATAAAATTCAAAATATTTAAATTTTTGTTGCTAGGGTGACTTGAACCTTTGCCCTAATGAAAAATGTGTTAAACTTTAACCAAGTCTACTACCCATCCATTCTGATTTTAAAACCCCCCAACTTAATTTCAAACGAATTGGAACTGCCATATAACTCAAATGGAAATTGGTGATTAAATATGTATAGTTTTTGATTTATTTAAAATTAAGAACATTAGAATTTCGAATTAAGACCCTCCCATCATACTGGTGGAGTCTTAATCAAAATCCTTAACCTAAGAAAATTCACTCAGAATTGCGACTTCTCGAGTTACGAATTGACATCCCATCATCGATATACATTATTCTTGTGATTAATATTTAAAACTCAATTTTCTATGCTTTCTTAACTATTAATATTGACCCAAAACATAAATTTTATTATTATAATTAATATATTTTTACGTCATCATTTTAACCCTTGTTGACAAATATTTACTTTTCTTTTATTTTATTATCATACTTTTATATATTTTTATTTTACTTGTTTATTTATTTTTAATTTTTATTAATCGTTTACTTACTTCCATGTCCTTTTTCTTCTTTTCCTTTCTTTTTACTTTTATCCTTCTTTCTTTTTTATTATTTATTTCTTAACTGAACTAAATCCATTACTACAACTATACTTTATTTAGACATTTATTTATTTTGTTTCATATGTATGTTTCATTTGCCAAGGTTTATATATATATTTTAAATATTGTCCTAAATTCAAATCCTTTTTATAACTAAACATTTTTTTAAAAATATATATTTTAACTTTATTATCTTTTTGCTATTATTATTTACATATTTTTTTGTTTGCATGAATTTCCTAACTCTAAAAACATTACGTAGAGATTTTTTATAATATTATGCTAAAATAATTTGAACTCAATCCTATACAATTACACAATAATCTTAAGAACAAACAAAATTGACCAACCCAAGCCACAACATATCTATATAAAAAAAATAAAGCCTTTACCTGACTTGGGCTTAAATAGTGACTCAAGAAAACTGATCCATTTGAGAGGGGCGCCCCAGGCCTGTCTCTTAAACTCAGTGTTCTTCACACAAACGCACCGTTTGGTGCTTATGCGGTAATTTCTCTAACTGTCAAAACTACGTCATTTAATAGCTACCAACCCTAGGTATAAAAACCTTTCTTTCTCTCCTCTCCCTTCATTTTCTTCTTTCCTTTTCTCTCTCTAGTCGCAACCACCCTCTCACTTCTCTTTAAACTTTTCCCTCTGTCGGTTGCTTTCTCCTTTTTTCTCACCTTCCCTTCCACTAGTGGCTTGAAGCTCGGTCACCCAAAACCCTAAATATCTCTTCCTTCTGTAGACAATCCCTCCTTTCATTTTCTTCTTTCCCTTTCTCTCTCTAGCCACGGCCACCCTCTCACTTCACTCTAAACTTTTCCTTCGCTAGTCGCTTTCTCCTTCTCTCTCACCTTCCCCGCCACCGGTGGCTTGAAGCTTGGTCACCCAAAACGCTAAATATCTCTTCCCTCCACCGACAATCCTTAGATCTAACAAAAAAAAAAAAACTTGAATCTTTCTCCCCTCTTTGCCGACAGGTTTTTAATTGGTGCAAAGAGCTTCGATTTCTCCCTCATTTTCGGTCCTTATCTGTTCCCTCTTAGTTTTTTATTTAATTTTATTATTTTTCATTAATTTTATTTAATTTTCATTTTTATTATATTATTATATTATTTTATTTATTTCTTGATTAATTTTTATTATATATATTTGTTTGTGTAATAGGTGTCTACACTAACTTTTTTGATGAGTTCTTGGACCGGATCTGAGCCCATTTGCAGAGCGTGGAGTTTTGGTTTTGCTGAGTGTAGGCCGTTGTTGCTGCCGATCTCCGTGCGTTGCTCACTTTTTCCAGTGAGTGCTTGGACGGGATCTTGTTGCTGAGCCTATATACATGCTATGTAATTGAAAGTTTGTTTATGAATGAATTTCAAAACTGTTGATGACTATAATTCCTCTTAAAGATTCTAAAATAATAGCATGTGACACTATTTATCTTTGTTACATTATTATCTTACCTATTTACTTAATGAATTTTTAGGTCGATAACTATAAGCAAAATCTAATTTCAAAAAAATATTTACAACAAAAAATAACGACACACTTTCATATGGTCAACCTGAAATGAATTTGAGTATTTCCTAAAACCCCTCCTTGGATTTGAAGATAGTTGTACAGACCTTCTACACAAATAATTAGGTATAATATTTGTCTTGGTATGTGCTCATACGAAATAAGCTCTAAAGATAAAAAACAAAAGAAATCACATATCTTAATCTCTTAGAAGAAGTTGACTACCATTTTCTTCATGTTTAGCAACAAGATTGCTACCATTTTCTTAATGTTTAGCAACAATATTGAAAGATTTTTATTAGTGCTAGAATTGTTTTACATAAAATTTTCTCTATTTAATGAAATTATCTATATTCAGCTTATCTAATATTTATAGTGGTAATTATGCTCCCTAACTGAAAGAAAAAAAGACAAAAGGAAAAATTTACAAATAATTAACTTAAATATATTTATAGACCATAATCCTAAGCTCATATAATTTGTATTTTTCCTTAATTTATGCTTCGAAGTCAAAAGAAAAAAAATTCAAATCAGTAATTTGGATATATTTACAAACCATAATCATAAATCGAAATTAAAAACTTAATTCTATTTTACATTTTGCTAAGGGATTGAGCAGAACTAGGTAAGTTAATGGATGATAGGGGCAACTATCATATGTTAAGTCTAATAAGATATCTTGGTTAACAAGAAATAAGTTACGTTTATAATTAACATTTTTTTACAAAATAATAATTAAAAATAAAGAAAGAATAAAAACCATAAACTAATTATCAAATTAATCAAATAAAATCAAATCAAATAAAATAAGAAAACACTGGTCAAGTAATGACATTAATTGGTCACTTATAATAGAGAGCTGCTTTAAATTGAAGAAGATATAAATAAAATAAAATAAGAAAACATTGACAATTATAAATAAAAATTTTAAAAAATTTACAATTTTTGTGTTCTATAAAATTTACACTTATTAACGATCTTGTTTTTAAATTTTTTTTCTTCTATGGAAATTTGATTACTATCTTCATATGTTATTATTTTTTGTTATTATATTTAAATTGTTTAACTTAGTTTTGAATATTGGAATGTAGTTGTTAACAAATTTTATTATAATCAACGGTGGAAATTAGATTTACTATCCAAGTCTACGAGTGTACGTACCAAATTGATTAATTCTAAAATTAAAGTTGACGACTGTAGTTGAATACTAATCTAATTTAACTTTTTTTTGTAGGAAATGTATAATTCTGTATTATTGCAGAAGTATGGTGAGGATTCATCTTCTCAGTCAAAATTTGATCCAAATGCTTGGATTGAAGCAATAGGAGGGATTGAGACTACACGCACTCACGTGTATGGGTTTGGTATTCGGGTCCCTGCTACATCTTTACTTACTAGAACACACAGCAATGTGGCAACATTTGAGTCTGCATGTAGCCCTATGCCCTCAAACGCTACCAGTCCCGCAATTGCATTGGAAGAGAAAGTACAAAATCTTTAAAAAAACTTGAGTAAGATACGTGATGAATTATGTGGAGAAATACGTGAAGAAATTAAAAATGCAATGGCGGAAAGAATGAGTGAATTTATGGCACGTATGGAAAGCATTATCATGACTTATGCACTTTTAAAACAAAGAAATGTGGGACCTTCAAGCTAGCATCTGCACAAGTAAGATCGCATTTCATGATATGATGTCAATGTTTCACTGCTACCCTGAGATACTTTTTAGTATAGCTGTTTAATAACAATTTTAGCTTTATAATCATATGTGTTGAACTTTTCTTAGATATTATGTGTTAGGGTAATTTTGAATTGTATGAGTTTCACTTTGAATTTCGATTTTTAATATTTGTTTCTTTTATATAATATGAAATTTAAATGTCGATGTGAATGGATATTTTATTATGGAAATGGAAATTTGTATTTTTTTTTGGGAAAGCAATTTTTGGTAATTTTTTTGGAAATTGGTAATCTAGTAAAATAATTTTCGTTGGAAAAGCATTTCCAACGGAAAATTCCATTGGAAATTTACAATGGAATTCCGTTGGAAATGCTTTTCCAATGGAATTGTTTCCAATAGAAATACAATCGGGTACCCTACAATGAGCTCATTTTTTCAACGAAAATTTCCAACAGAATTTTTTGTTGGAAATTTTCAACGGATTTCCAACGGAAAGTATTAACCACGAGGCTTTTACCGACAGAATTTCCAATAGAATTTTTCGTTCAAATTTCGTTGAAAATAGGCATTTTCAACGAAATTTAGCCTTTTCTCAATGGAAAATTCTGTTGGAAAAGGCTGATTTTTTTGTAGTGATTCTCCTTATTCTTGAATCTCCACCACCATTTACCCAAGAGTGCCACATTTTTATTAGCCAAATTTGAGATATCTAAACCCCTTTACATTTTTGGCTGACACACCCCAAAGAAAATTCCTCCTTATTTGTTCTAGCTTGCTCAAGACACTAATAGGTGCTTTAAAAATCGACAAGTTAAACAAAAGTAATGAGTTTAGCACATAATTAATTAAAGTAACTATACCTCCAAAAGATAAGTACTTTCATCGCCAAAGTTCCAATCTACTTTGAAATTTATTCACAATGGGGTCCCATGTATGCATGCTTCGTGAGTTTACTCCAAGAGGAATACCAAGATCAAAAAAAGGTAGATGACCCAAATTGCTCCGAAAAACATTAGCCATGGCTCTCCCAACCTCCTCCTCAACTCCCACCAGGTAAAGGCAAAACTTCGAGAAGTTAATTTTTAACCTTAATATTAACTCAAACAATTGTAAAATTCTCCTCACATTGCAAACACCTACCTCTTTTGATTTCACAAAAAGTATAGTGTCATCACCAAATTATAGGAGCAATATAATCATCATGTTTTCTAAAATTGGCAGCCCTAGGTACATATGCAAGTTCTTCCTTTGCAGAAGACTCCTTTTCATTGGAAATTCTGAAGTAGGAATCCATGTACCAAAACCACCACTCGCAACATAGATATGCACTCATATATCCATGCCTTCATTTTTCACCAAAACCTATCTTCTCCATCACAAAGATCAAGAAATTTCAATCAACGGCCTTTCAAAATCAAGCTTCATTCACCCCCACTATTACCAATCTTTTTTTCATGATATGAATTATGTAAAAGGAGAAGAATATTCATTTCTCCAACTGAATATGTTACAAAAAAGAATGATGTAAAAGGAGAAGAATAATTTTACAAAATTAAATCAACACATGATTGAATTCCAAAAATAGCTCATTGGAGCTACTAAAGGAGTTTTCTCAAACATACGTTCTAAATTTTTTTTAATGTAACAAACAACAAAATAGTGCTGGGGTTAATTTTGCCTTTAGTTTAGATGGATCAATTCCTCTACTACCCAATAAAATGAATCCCCACATGAGATTCCTTAGTGGTTAGGATGACAAAAACATATTGATTGGAAATTAAATTATTACTGAATAATCTCTATACATCATTATATTTTTTAAAAGAAATTTCCTTACCAATAGTTGCTTGGTTTAAAATTCAATATCTATTCATGGAAACCCTATAATGACATAGACATGTATCTAACCAAATTATAGCCTGAAAGTCATACTTTTCTAGACTAGTAGATCCGTAACTATACATCCTTCAAAAAATATTGAAAACTAAGTTTCAGCCAAACCATTTCCTTGAAATCATATTCTTTTCTTAGGAATGCTTACCACAATTTTCATCCATGAGCTCAATTATGCTTTAGAAGACAAACATATGGCTTCTTTTTTAGGAAAATCATGTAAGGAGGGCCAGTAAAATTAGTTAGCTAGGTCAGACCAGTTTTCCAATAAAATTACTGTAAAGTTACTCTAATGGAAGCTAAACATATGCCTAAATTTTCTATTCTCAAGTTTTTTTTCGTTTTTCAAATAACAATTAATTTAGTATTCAAACCAATAAGATTTCCAACCCTGCCTCTTGAGGATGATGACTTATAAATTAATAAATAGAACAATAAAAAACACACAATAATATTGCTAAAATTATAAGTATCAAGTATAATAATAGAATCAAATAAGGGTCGTGGCATAGCTTTAAACTTAAATTTTCCATCAGCAGTATTTTTCTTACATCAATAAAGTTTCATAGCTGCTAAATCGACAACAGAGTTGAGCTTTTGAGGTTCAAATTGAAATAAAACAAAAATCTTAGCTTGGTGAAGTATTCTCTTCTTTAGCTAAATATCTATGTTTTAGTATTTCCTAATGGCCATAATGATGTTGATTATGATCAATAAATTTGAGACAAGTTCCTTTTACATTAGTCTAAATATAAATTTTAGAGCACTGGACAATGTTTGCCTCTAAGGTCAAAGCAACATAGGGAGCTTAACATAATAGACATCTTTCGATGTGTTACCCTTATTGGTATAGTCTTGTTTGTCAAGGTTGTTGAGCATTACACTGTTAATTTCATGTATTGCAAATTAGCATCATAAATTTTGTTAGGTCAAATTAGAGTTATTTTATAAGTTTTAAGCTTACATGAATTAGTCTATATCCGTAAATGAAAATTAAAAAAAAAGATAAGAAAATGAAATTTTTATAGAAGAGAAAATAAATTGACGACATAGTTGTGTAATTAATTAATATTACACAGTTGTTTAATGACATTAATATGGCTAAATTTTTTTTTGGTATAGGAGAGAACATTATTAGGTCAATGTGACTTTAATACCAATAAAAAGGAACCGCTATAATTAAAAATTGAAGTTGAAATTTAAGTTGGTATGATGATGTGAAAACATAAAGATGTACTTCAATCTCTAAACAGTTTCCTACTTGTAGTGTTTTAACAGGCAGTATTATACATCAAAGGCAAATAAATATTATAATTTATTTTCATTTTAGGTCTATCATGATTGCTCCATAAATATCATACTTCATTATCATGATTTCAATTGGCAAAACCAATTGATAAGAAGGAGATATTGGAATTGATAAGATGCGGGGTCGTGTTGAGTTCCTTTGATACCAACTAGTTTCAAGAAAGGACATAAAAGGTTAAAGGCTAAATGAAAATAGTCTTAATCGAGGTCTCAAAAGTATACAAAATGTGGGTGCCTTTCTTTTCTTTTATCCTTCTTAGCTATCATGAGCAATCTAGCATACCAACTTTTTGGAAAGATACTAAAGACTATCAATTTCACTAATTAATGTTGTTCCTCACTAAGTTGTATATACAATTCTTAAGAAATTCCATGCAAGTATGGTGGAAGGATTCTTGCCAAAGTTATTCTATTACAAAAAAAAAAAAAATGGTATTACCCAAGAAAAGCTATCTTTTCCAAATACTTTGGTTTCTACTTTGTCACGACCAACATTTCTCCCTAGCTACAAACGAATATGACTTTATGGTAAGTGCTTAATATTAGTCCTTTTGTACTCTTGGCATGGGATCCTCACATTGTATATCTTATGCTCGGTGATGCCGCTTTCTTTACATTAATATCCATCTCTGCAAGTTAAAGAAGCTTCATACACAAGACTCTGCATTTCAAAGAA
Source organism: Theobroma cacao (assembly GCF_000208745.1). Lineage (NCBI taxonomy): Eukaryota > Viridiplantae > Streptophyta > Magnoliopsida > Malvales > Malvaceae > Theobroma > Theobroma cacao. The sequence continues at coordinate 18,332,862 of NC_030857.1, read as the reverse complement.
GATTTTAATAGTAAATGGACAATTTCTAGGACCAACCATACAAGTTTGGTACGGAGAAATAATTATTGTCAACATTTATAACAAAAGGAAATACAACATCACCATTCACTAGTATGTCAAGTCAAAGAAACAATTTCGTTTTTATTGTGTTGAAAAATCCCTCAAGTTTCTGGTTTGCTACTCTCCTTTTAAAGCAAATCATCTTGTTTTTATAATTCCTTTGCAAGCATGGAGTTCAACAGCCTAGGTATCCATGGTCAGATGGTCCCGAATATATCACGCAATGCCTAATACAACCTGGAAGAATGTCTAAGCAAAAAACTATATTTTCCACGAAAGAAGGGACCCTATGGTGGCATGCCCACAGTGACTGGTCAAGGGCTACTGTTTATGGGGTTATTATCATCTATCCAAAGGTTGGAACTAGGTACCATTTTCCCAAGCCAGATGCAGAAGTTCCCTATCACAGCCCAATTTTTAGGCCATGACCAGTGCATGGGCTTAGTGGGCATAGCCCACTAAGTCCAAGCAAGCCTCTTTATGTAATCTCGATCGTCATTTCAACAATCATTCCTAAAGTCACATTTTGTAATTATCAACTATAAAAATATTCAGTGATATACTATGGCAATCAAATACTTACATTTAGATCATCCAAAATAATATCATCCATTGTCAACTCATAGTGGCATCATCAATCAAAATATACATATACTGTTTATACTATGAATCTTAGTGATTTACATCACGTGTACGCATACACAGGAAAAAGACTCTTAATCACCAACGGAGTGACTTTGGGTGAAGGTACAACTACTGAATGCCATGTTACCTACCAAAAAGATGACTATACATGGACACCTCAATTGTCATGACCCGATACTCTCTTCGAGCCCGAGACAACAGCCGCGATGTCTTGATAGACAAACTTTACCCGAAATGTCAATCGAAACCTCGCAAGGCTTTAGCATCAGTTTTTTGCCTCCTCTGTGAGCAACAGTTACTAAATATCATGTTTTAAAGGAATATAGAATATTTTCAAATCAAAGACAATCAAAAAGTAATTTCTACCGCACAAGGGTATTTTGGTCATTTTATTCAAAAATTTTGAAACCTACTAAAAATATAATATATAAATGAAAAATATACATTTCATATAAAAAAAATAAATTTAGGTGTCTAAATCATCTTTTTAAAGTGATTTTAAAACTAATAGAACTAAATAAAAATATTAGATAAAATATTCCATTTTCATATAAAACAATATTTATAAAATTTTACGTAAACAATAACTGTAGCGTAGTAACAAAATAAATTCATATACATAATAACACACAGCGCCAGGGCATACAAAAATATTTTACAATGACATGTGAGCCCCAAAATAACAAAAATAAACAGGACTGTAGACCTACGATTTCTAAAGGTGCAAATCCAAAAGCAAACCCTCGACAAAATCGACTGTTTACAGACTGCTCTGAACCTGAAATGGGTGAAAAGAAGGGGGTGAGTTTTTATAAACCCAGTGAGTAAGCAAAGTTAATCTATAACATCTAAAGCCGAGTAAATAGAGACAATTTAAAACATCTCATCATAATATGATTCATAACATTAAAACTTATTTCAACCCATATGAAACAGTTACATTTCATAAAAAAATCAACAAGGCTTATGACTCTCTTAAAACTTGGCTTGTGCCAAAACTCGTAGTTAGTGACACCTTGTGCCGGGCATCCAACCGAGTCCGCCAAGGCTATTAAATTAACATATACACAAAACATGTTTTTACGTTTAAAAACATAGTCGTTCCTTGACGTTGGCTGAGTTTCACCCTCACGTGGTGGTTCGGCATGAAGTGAACTCTAAACTACCTTAGGAGATACCTTCCGTGCCTTTCATACTAAGGTAAAATATAACGGGATTTACCGTGCCCCTCTAATAGGTAGGTCCACGAAAACCCACCCATTGCAGTAAGCTAATCAATTACCCCACCAAATCAACAAAATTTCAGCAGCATGACATGGCTAATGTGATATTACCTAGCCTATCAAGGTAAAACAAAACAGTTCATATATTCCACACAAACACAAATCTAGCCATTCATGCCATCACATTGTCATAAGCCATCAATTCAAACCATATATCAAACACGAGTATATAGTCTCCACTTACTCAATTTCTAAAACCAGTATTCAATTTCAAAACAAGTTATAAATCTTATTTCGTTTAACCAACACTTCAATTTTAAAACATAATAATTTACCATTTAAACTCATTATTCTTTAAAATATAAAAACGAGTAAAAACAACTTTAGATAGCTAAGATGATCGTCTGTTTACTCACAATAACGAGAGTACTCCTACTCCTGGTCCTCGGATACTATATCCTTACCCTTACCAGAGGGCTTACCACCTATACATAACATACAACAAGTAATTCAATACACTTGTGCCAAACTGTTATAAAACTATTTCAGGGTCTTTATGAATGCATGAAATTGAATGAGAAGTGTTCGAATAATCACTTAAAGATGGTGTTTACGTAGGTTCAATTGTTGTTGGACTGAAATGGTATTTGACCTAACTCGCACTATACACTGTTTAATTAGCCAAAACATCCAATTCAACTCCAAATAGATTCATTGCACTTTTGGTACTCCAATAAGTCCGTATACCTCATTAGAAATCAATTCTAAGTCCATTTACTATAATTTTCTCATTATCGTTCAAGTCGTTTACTAAAGGAACTATACTTTTCGATAACCTTTTTCGATATCCAACATCACGAATCATCAAATACGAGCTAGATAACATGAAATATGAAAAAATTCATCTTCAAAATATTCCCAATAGAATTCAGCCAATTAGGGTTTGATGCAGAACATGTTGTTTTCTTGCTTGATTTTCACACCGAATATCACAAACAACTAAAAACGCCTAGATAATATAAGATCTAGCAAAAACCATCCTCAAAACCTTCCCCCCTTGATTCGGCCAGCATGCTTCCATCATGAAAACTTGAGTTTCAACCATAGAAAATGAAAAAGAAAGCATGGGTAAGATAGATCATAAGCTAAATCGTGAAATCTTACCTCCGATCGCTTCATTTTTCGAAAATCCAATGAATTTCTCTTGAATTTTTCCTCCTTAGAGTTTTTCTATTCTTTCTCCCTTTGTTCTTTGGCTTCCACGGCAATGAAGAGTGAATTGGGAAAGTTTATGTTGAGTTTATAAAGGAAATTATAAAATAATAAAAACTTGACACGTGTCGTCACTTGATTGGTCCATGGTTAAAACTTAACAATTAAGCATTCTCTTACCACCACATATAATACCTTAATTATCCAAGATATAAAAATGATAATAGGTGAAATTCATGGGCTTGACAAGTGTCATCATCAATCCCTTTGAAGAAATACAAGATATAATTTTTATTCAAATCATGCTCCTCCATCTTAAAGAAATCCTCTCGCCAAATCATCATCAATCTCTCTGGAGAAATACACTAAGTCTTTAATCCTGTCTTTTCTCCAAACTGACTCAAAAAAGTTATTCCTTGAATTTTTCCAGTTTGTTTCCCGAAGAAATACAATATTCGAGGTTTCCTTATTGATCACCCTCCTAACTGCACATTTCTCCTCGCCTTTGTATATCCCTCTAACAGTCTAAGTAAGTATAACATTTATAAAATGCAATATGCACAAACCAGCAAAGTTCATTTAAGAACTTCCAAATTGCCACTCTTCTTCTTCCAATTTCATTATAGTATCCACAACATCATCATTTGAATTTTTAAATTCTATCCCAAGTTTCCCTTTAACAGCCCGTGTGGCCTTAAACTCATCATGTAAATTATCACAATCTACATTCTGATTTTTTGTATTCAACATTGTCATGACCCGGAACCTCCCTCAGGTCCATGACAATCGCCGCGACGTCCCGATTGACACTCATTATCCGGAATGCCAACCGGAACCCCGTAAGGCTTACATATCAGTTTCTTTCCTTTCCTGTGAGCAATCGTTGTTAAATATCGAGTTTTTAGAGAATATACACTATTTTAGATAAAAAACAATCAAAATAAAATTTTCGCCACACAAGGGTATTTTGGTCATTTTTTTTCAAAAATTTCGAAACTGGCTAAAACGTAATATATAAGTACAAAACACATAATTCATATTCAAAATGAGTTTAAAAGTCTAAAATCTTCATTTAAAACGAAATTACGGTTATTTGAATATAATAAGAAAATAAAAGAAATATTAAGGAAAATATTCTATTTTCTTATAAAACAATATTTATAGAGTTATACGTGAATAATTTTTATAGCGTAAAAGCTAAATAAATTTATACATACTGAAATACAGTAAGCCAAAATATTTAATTTAATTTACAATAACAAGAGGGCCCCCGAATAAACAAAAGTAAAGAGGACTGTGAACCTACGGTTTGGAAAATGCAGATCCAATGGTAGTCCTCGATGAGATCAGCTATCTACAGTCTATACTGAACCTGAAATGGGTGGAAAGGAGTTGGGTGAGATTTTGCAATCCCAATGAGTAAACAGACATTATCATAAATATCTAAAGGCGAGTAAAATGGAGGCAAGTTTAAACAACAAATTTCAACCCATTTCATAATGTTTTCAATTTATTTCTTAAACCATAAAATATTTGTAATTTACCAAAACAGTTGTTAAGGCTTATGTCTTTTATTAAAACAAGGCTCAAGCCAAAACTAATCCTCGGGGATACCTTGGCCGAGGCATCTAACCGAGTCCGCCAAGGGTGTTAAAATATTCACACGTGAAACACATTTTTATTTTTAAAACCAGCCGTTCCTTGGCGTTGGCCGAGTTACACATTCACGTGGGGGTTCGACGTGAAGTGAGCTCTAATACTACCCCGGGAGTTACCCTCCTCGCCTCTACAACCGGAGTAACTATATAACTGGGTTTACCGTGCCCCTCTAATAGGCAGTCCACGGAAACCCGTCACTGCAGTGACTAACCCACCAATTTTAATAAAATTTCGACAGTATAACGTGGCTTTTATTTATTTATCCAGCCTGCATAGTAAAAACAACTTACATAAATTTCCCAATGCACTCACAAAATATAGCCACATATACTCATTTCTCATAAGCCATTCCTAGGAAAATATATATTTTTCAAGTCAATTTGCAGCCTCCAATTACTCAATTTCATAATCAATACAATATATTTTTATTTGTCACATTTATTCCTAAAACATCAAAAATCCCGTTTTAATCTCGTTTTCATTTCATAAAATACATAAAGGGCATTTAAAAATAAACTCTAGATAATTTACAATAATAATAAGTTTACTCACCGTTTGTACAAACTAAAAGCTTTCTAAGCGCCCCGATCACTACTCGTCGGGTACGACTTCTTTGCCTTTTCCGGAAGGCTCTCCTCCTAGACACATTACAAAAATTTACACAATTCATCACATTGATGCTAAATCACTATATAATTAACTTAAATCCTATACTAATGCATGGTATGAAATGCAATAGCCTAAAACGGCTTAAACGCGGTATTAACCTATTTTTGGCACTTTGCCCGATAAATTGCTAACGCGCTCCATTTTAGCTCTAAATCATCCCATTCTCTCTCCAACATTTCTAACCATTAAATATCAGCCAATAACCTTCTAAAAACAACAAAATCAGCTCACTCCCTTCCTTGGAAAATTCGGCCAAAAATGGGACATTAACTCGGTTAATTTTCTACTTTGTTTTTCTATCACGTTTAATCGTTTTTCATCATTTTCTCTTCATTTTCCTTAGAATAAAATCAATTCATCATCATTGTACAGCATTGAGCATCCAGCCAAGAGTGGGTATTGTGAAAATTTAATGATTTCTTGCCCAATTTAATTTCTAAACACATTTAACTAACTAAAACTATCAATTTAACTAAAAATCAAAACCTAAAAATTTCAATTTCTCTCCCCTAGAATTTCGTCCAGCCCTTGATATCACTTTTTGATCTCTCTCCTCAAGCATGCTAAATGGAAATAAAGGCATAGGAAAGGTAGAAATCAAGCTAAAATCGAAAAATCTTACCGTTAGACGCGTAAACGGTCGAAAACCGCGAATTTCCCTTTGAATTTTCTTGTTTCTCTTTGGTTTTTCTTTTTTTCTTCCTTTCCTCTCTATTTCCTCTCTTGTTCTTCCTTATGGCCGGCCAGCACTTAAAATGGGGTTTAAATGGGCTGACTTTTCATTAAAATAATATTATTTCATTTTAAAAATGCCACGTGTCACTTTCCCATTGGCCCATTTTTAAAATTTCATCCATTTGTTTCCAAATTTTCACCATACACTTGTCCCACATATCCATAGCTTAGATAAAATTCTCAGACTTATCCAAAGTCTCAGTGGAGTAATTTTTGAAATTTACACTTTTGCTCATGTAAAAGTGAAAAATTACATTTTTGCCCAAAAAATTGAAAAATTGCCCAAAGACATATTTTTCATCCCTTATACTCATACCATTCTCCAATTTGTCAAATTTGATCTAAATTCTCTCAAAATCTCAAATTTTGTCCGCAGGTGGTAAAATTACGATTTTGCCCCTACACTTCAAAAATACCAGAATTAAACTTTTTCACTTCCTATCATTAAATTATACTCCAAATAGTTAATCTTGATTAAAAATTTCACTCCATGATCAAATTATTATCTTAGGTGGCAAAATGACGATTTTGCCTTTGAACATCAAAATTTCTAATTTTACCCCAAATGAACCCTCGAACTCCGAACAATCATTTTTAGTCATTCCTGGACTATAAAATATTAAATTTCATCATACAATTCCTATTTAAACTAGTTCGAGGTTAAATCAACTCAAGTGTACCGTTAGGTATGATATCGAGTTTTGTCTTTTTTTAGGTGCTTTCCTAACATAATAACATGCTACTCAATGCATGTATGTCATGACATGTATTTATAGGGTCGGGTTTTACAAACATACTGCTCGTAACCTCCCTCAATCTTGAGTGGCTGTGTAATATCTTTCCACCATCCAAAATTTAGGTTTATTCTCAGAATTCTTGCTTCCTTTTAGTCAACCCTTACCTTTTTACTCAATTGGACCTTTTCAATATCCTCCCTCATTTCTACTTTTGCATCTCTTTCTCTTATGTCAAACACCCGACTGCTCCAATCTTTATTTATAAAATGAGAAACGTCCATGACCTCTTGAGAGCAATTAACATTAAGCCTATCCCTTGGTGTATGAACTATAAGGCTAAAGTCCTCTTTTAATGACCTTAAAGAATTATTATCTACTACAATTGAGGATAACGTTAATGGAGAGTTCAATTCCCTCAGTTCTAAGCATTTTATTGCAATAGGACTTCCAAAATCAATTGTGAATCCTATCCGTTTCACCATTTAAATTCTATCTATTTGGGAACATATTAACAACAGATTTATGTCATTATCATCATCATAAATATAGTTCCCACCTTTATATTTTTTCTCACCATTATTCTGATTCCCATTAGTACTTGGACTCTTTGTAGTATCCAAACCGCACCACTTAACCTCATCATGAGCTATGGTTTTTTTTTTTTTTGCCTTGTTAAGTGAGATAGATGTACACCCAGCACAATGCAAATCTGTATCTTCTCTCTTAGCAATTTTAGGACAAGACAACTCCAACATCTTTCCTTTGTCTAACTTATTAGCATTGTTTGATTCCATTCTGCAATCACCATCTGATTCAAATCCTTTAAAATTCTAGAAAGTATTTTTTCCACCCGGATAAAATTTGAATTCAATTCAACCTTCTCTTAATTTAAATTTTTTAAGTGGTTAACTGTCTACAAACTCTCCTTACCTAATTGTTCATTTAATTCAAAATTCAAATTTGCCACCTTGGATATATACGTTACTAAACAAGGCCTGGCCAAACGTACAACCTCTTCCCTCTGAACACTGGTGGCTAGTAGCTGGTTGTCATTTGGCAGAACAGTCACAACACTCAAAATTGTGGCTCTCAACATGATTATATCCTTCCCAACTTTAATTCTACGATACATTGGAATCTGCCGTGTGCTATTACCCTTTACCAAAATCACTGCATAACTGAATCGATTCATGTTCAGAGTTTCCTGCTCTATATTCACGAATTTTCCCCATGAATCTCTTAAAGCCATAAAAAGATTGACATGCCATAAATGAATCAAAATTTCTTCCACCTTCACCCAACATAAAAATTCCAATTTATCATTACTGGCTTCATAAGGCACCAAACTATTCCACCACTCTAGAAATGAATTCATATAATCCACAAGAAGGACGTCCATTTCATCTTTATTTTAGAAGGTAACTAACACTCGAAGTCTGTTCAATTTTTTCTACACACATACCCTCCCAAACAAAACCCAACGCACTTTCTTTCAACCATACATCATTCAATTTAGGTATGAAGACACAAGCACCATTTTTTTCCTTACCTTTATCCACAGCCTTAGGTTTGTCCTTGACCTTCCTTGACTGCACTCGAGCATTCATCTCCTTATCATTGTCCATAGCCCTAGCTTCATTCTAATCACCCTTGGTTGTGCTCGAGTATCCTTCTTTCCAGGTTGATGGCCATTCACTACTGCATCTCTAAAGGAATTTTGATAAGGAAAATGGTTTTTTATTCTACCTAGTGGTGTATCATGTCTGGGCAACCCGCTTTTTAAAGCCTTCTTAACGAAAATTCGATGGCCAGAAACAACCATTCCGTCCCCATGAAGGATTTCCATATGTTATTCTCTGGCAAACCTATATCGCACAAAAGCAAAATGCCTACCTTTCCTTGTAATGGACCTTGGTGCGAACACATCAACCACAACGCCAAACTGATCAAACACTGATTTGATGCTAGCCCATGACATTACCATATAATCAACAAAGACCGTGTAAAGAGATCTCCTCCACCGTGCTATCTTAGATTGCCCACGATACCTAGTGCTTGTTGACTGAAACCCATGGCTGCTACTCCTCCATCATGCCTACCTTTAAAAAAACGCTCTACTCTCTCTCTCTCTCTCTTTTTTTAATTAACTACATTGTTTTGTCATGCCTAACACTTCAGGAAGAAAGCAGGTAGAGTGCTTCCAAAAATCCCACATCAAGTAGGGAAGATTGTCTTTGGTGACCTATAAGCAGTGGCGCTGAGCAATCTCCCTTGTTAGCCTTACGGCGAGAGGGTAAATCTACTGTTGATATATAGAATTATTATTTTAAACAAAAAAAATTAATTGATTAGAGTTTTTGGGAAGGCAATAATTGATTAAAATTGAACAAGTAATTAAGCATGACATGGATTATAATATAATTAATCTCTATAGAAGGAGAATTATTGATTTTATTATCTAAAACAAATACATGTTTTTAACTATAATACTTCAAACATATTGTTATTTTTATCCAAACGCACTGTTTGCTCTCTTTTTTCACTTAAAAATAATTAAAGAAAAAATAATAAAATGAATTATATTACCTAATTTATAATTAATGCAATAACAAATAATATCATCACTTTTATTGCATTTACACGTTGTAGTGATCTACACATACAATTAAGTTGTTCCCAAGTGGAGACAATTTCTAATTGATTCTCAGCTCATTAATTAAGCTGCCAATTGATTGTCATGTGTCAATGCTTTTTGCTAGGGAAAAAGAGAGATAGGAAGGAAAGGGAAACGAAAGAAAGGAAAGATGGAAGAAAAAGAAAAAGAAGAGTAAAGATGGTTACGTAATTGATTAAATGATAATTTCATTGGGAAAAGAAAATGATGAATACATTAAAATTTTATATCAATAATAATATAATTTATGTAAAATAATAGTAAAAATATTTTATAAATTTTAATTACTAATTTATAAATGTTGTGAATGAATTTAAATTCTACGTTTATTCAGTGCTATGTTTTTTTTTTTCAACTTAGCCTCTTCGATGCTATGTTTCAAATATAATATACTTATACACAGCTACATAAGAAATATAAACAAAGAATGTTATAATTTATGATATTTGTTATTAAAAATTGAATCAAAATTTGTTAATGAAATAATTTTATTATCAAATGTTATGTTTTGAATGATGATTGAATTTTAGGATTACGTTGTTATCATCAAAAGAATATGCTGACATTAACATTTATATATTTTTTGATAACACTAATATTGATATATAATAAAAATATAAATATTTTTAAAATAAAAAATATATCAATAACAAGTACAATTAAGTTCATGATATAGATTATATTTAATTTAATTCTATGATTATATTCATCACTGTTAACTAATGTGATTATATTTTTATTAGTATAAATCATATAACTTACTAGAAGCGTATCTTAGGGAGCTTTCCTAGAAGCATTAATTGGATACATCTCAATCGTGTGTTTTTCCAATAACTAACCTGGGAAAAAGTTGACAAATATAGTCGTGCATGGCAGGCTGATTGAAGTAGTAACATTCAAAGGGATAATGATAAACTTTCCGCCTTTACTTTTCCTTGAATACTTTTTCTGATGCTTGTTCTTCAGTTGCTTAAGGAAGCTTCTGTCTTAACAAACCAACCTTAATTTGGTTCCCATACAGAAAATACAAGCTTTAGTTAACTAGTTGGTAACATTGAATTCAAAATTGATTGAATGGGTAAAAGATATCAATTATAACTTTTCTTTTTTGAGAATTTTTGTTAGATTTTATATATAATAAATTCATACTAATTCAAGATTTATTATAATAAGAATTTAGAATATAAAGATACGCCTGACTTTTGATACATGATTCATTGACATAAATAATACTAATCACATTATTGTTGGGATTCAATGTATTAGAATCTTCTTCATCTTTTTTTAGCTAACTTTTCAATAACTGAGACTTTAATGTAGTTGTGGAAAGGAAATGAGATGTTATAACCTTTCCTTTATATAGTGAATATTTAATTCTATTTATTACAATGTTTTAAATTTTCGTATTGAGGCTTATATTTTTAAGTTTACATGTAATATTGAAATCTAGCCCACTTAATCAGATTATTGTCAAGACCAAATATGCTAAGCCGGTTTTTATATAAAAGAAAAATCAAATTAAATAATATAAGTTCAAAATTTACTATTGACAAAATCTAATATTTTCAGTAAACACAGGGGTAGAGCCTCCTTATGTGATGGGGGGACCATGGCCCCCTCAAAACTTTTAAAATTTTTTTCATAACATATAAAAATTTTTAAACTTTTTTATATATTTTATTACTTACTCCCTCAAAATAATATTTTATTTAATGATTAATATAAATAAAAAATAATAAAATGATTTCACTTATCTCACTCAACTTTAAATTTTTTAATTTATATTATTATTATTTTATTTATTTATTTATTTATTTATTTTTATTCTATTTATTCGTATGTTATAAGTTTTTATAAATATTCTTTCCCAAATTTCTACAAACCATTAACCAGGTTCTTTTTCTTTCTTTTTTGTTATGTAATATGTGGTAGCTACCTTCTACTTGCCATGTTCTTCATTTTTAAGTTACATAAATTTTATTGTCCATGATTTTAATCTTTAAAAATTAATAAATTATTATATAGTTCTCAAATATAAATTGTAATATTATATTGTTACTTAAAATTTCATCAACGTATTATTTTTTTTATTAATCCTGATTATGTAAGAGGAAATTAACTTGAGCATATTGTCTTTATATACTTTACATTTTATATTTAGTTAAAATGAAATTTGCTTGAATATATAGTATTTAAATAATTCTGATTATATAAGAAAAAATTATTACTCTTATATATCGTTTTTAACTATTTATATTTTACAAATTATAGTTTTATATTTAGTTTCATATTTCTATTACCAATATTTTTATTATTGATTGAATTTAACATATTAATTTTTTAAAATTTTTAACTTTTATTTAACTGTGTTTGGCCCTCCTAATAAAATTTGGCTAGCTCCGCCCCTGAGTAAACATATAAGCAAAAAAAAATCATGTATTCAAAATTATTGACCTTTGTGTGAACTATGCCCAACTTATTTTGTTGACTTAACAAATTTTAAATAAATGCTTGATCAAAAAAAAAAAAAAACAGAACCACAACGAACAACCTGACTTGAGACACCGAAACCTATTTATTAACCTTAAGACAAGCGTTTTTTCACAAGCACAATTAAGATAAAGAAAACTTCAGAAAAATATATTAACATGGGCAGACTTTTACATGGTTTTATGTACAATCCGATGGATGCCTGGTGCCTGGAGACGTGATTCGTATTTATTGACTGAATGCCATGTTTGAGGTTTGGCATTTACTTTGGAATTTTCAATAACTTAGACTTCCAATAAGCTTAGACCCAGTCAATAACTTAGACTTCCAAGAAGAAACTTTGGAGCACACGTTTTCTTCTATAAATTGTCAAAATTTCTGACCCCAAAGATCACAGAAGAAAATAGGAGGTGACCTGACGAACACATAATTAGAGAGAAAAAAAGAAAAGTTTGAGAGAACAGTAATGGGTTTATTGAAGCAAGATTTAGTCTTGTGGTTGCTAGGGGTTTTGTTTCAAAGTACCCTGCTCCTTTGCAGGGCAGACGTCCACTACTATGAGTTCTTTGTAAGTGCTTGTTTACTCTAACTGATTATGCATCAGGTTTTTCTAATAATAGTAGTATATGACTCCAAGAATCGTGGCAAAGCTCCTGAGAGTGAAGATTAACAGTGATTGAAAGATTGAGATTTAATCTAGCTTGCGTCTTTGGTTGCAGGTACGAGAGACGAACTTTACAAGCCTGTGTAACACCACCAAGTCGATGTTGGTCGTAAATGGCAGTTATCCTGGGCCGGAGATTCGGGTTCACAGAGAGGACACTGTGTATGTTAATGTCCACAATCAAGGGAACTATGGCCTTACCATTCACTGGTAATTACCAATCTCCCTCTCTCTCTCTCTCTCACTTCTTGCTTTCATTAAATATTGATTCATTGAAAATTACTTTGATAGGCACGGTGTGAAACAACCAAGAAATCCATGGTCAGATGGCCCCGAATACGTAACACAGTGCCCGATTGAACCAGGAACAAACTTCACTTATGAAGTTATACTGTCTGATGAAATAGGAACCTTATGGTGGCATGCCCACAGTGATTGGACTCGTGGCTCCGTCCATGGTGCCTTTGTCATTTTACCTGCTGAGAATGAAACTTATCCATTTCCTACGCCTGATGCAGATCAAACAATCATTCTTCGTATGGATTTATATCTTTTCAAAATTGTTCTTTTTATAATTGACTAAATAGATGGTCATAAAATGATACGCATAAAAACATTCCCCATCGTTTGTCTTATTTAAATTATATGAAAATCTTAATCTCGTTTCTTTATTTTATTGACAGAATCATGGTATAATAGAGATTACAAAGAACTTATTGATGAAGCAACTTCAAACGGTACGCCTGTAGCTTCACCAGATGCTTACGCTATCAATGGGCATTTAGGAGACACGTACACATGTGCCAATGGTACGTATGCCAATCATTAATAGAAGTTCTTCTAGCACTCAAATCAGGAATAGTTACTCCTTAATTTGAACTTTCTTCCTGTTATTCTTGTTTCTAAATTGACCTTCTCGTAGTCACAATTTACATGACCTGCTGCAGAAACTTTATTCCGTATGCAAGTTGATTACCAGAAGACATACCTTCTCCGCATAATCAATGCTGCAATGAATGAACAGAAATTCTTTGCCATCGCAAATCACAGCCTCACAGTCGTTGCACAAGATGCTTCCTACGTTCAAATTTTTACAAACGACTATATAATGATAAGCCCGGGGCAAACCATGGATGTTTTGGTCTTTGCAAACCAAAACATTGGCCAGTATTACATGGCTACTAGGCCTTTCTCTGATAGCGCTTTTCCACCTCGCAATAATATCACGACGGGTGTTTTTCAATATACAAACAGTGTTGGTGGATTGAATGCTTCCTTAATAACGCTGCCCGCAATGACTGATTTAGATGCTGCAGCTAACTTCACCAGACGAATTAAAAATGCAAACGTCACACAAAATCCGCTAATGAAAGTACCGATGGATATCGATAGGCGTGTCTACATTGCAATTGCCACAAATAATTTACCTTGCGATAATTGTAATTTTCAACAGACTCGATCAGCTGCAAGTTTGAACAATGTTAGTTTTGATTTTCCACAAATTGACATTCTCCAAGCATACTACAACAGGTATATGGATAGCATGTGTATTACATTTAATTATTACAATTTGTTGTTTGGAGCTATTGCCATTGTGGCCTTCCTATCTTTTCTATTTCATTACTAAAGCTAATAATTATCATTTTTCTTATGACAGGAGTATCAGTGGTGTTTTCACGGAAGACTTTCCCCTTCAGCCACCCGAGTTCTATAACTTCACTGGAGAATTGGCTGGTTTTAATCCGAATGCTAGTCTAGGGACAAAGGCCGTTGTTCTAAATTTCGGTGAAGCAGTTGAGATTGTTCTCCAAGCAACCGAATTAGGTGGTGGCGGAAGTCATCCATTGCATTTGCACGGTTTCAGTTTCTATTGGGTCGGGACTGGCTCGGGAAATTTCAATAATGTCACCGATCCTAGCTCTTACAACTTGGTTGATCCACCACTAATTAACACTGTCCATGTTCCTGCTAGAGGATGGGTTGCCGTCAGATTTTTTGCAACTAATCCCGGTAAGTTCTGAATTAAATGAAGGAAAGAGAACTCTTCCTCGTCCTTTTGCAAGTCAGAGAGTGAGTTATTGATACGAATGACGTATATATTTTTGCAGGGGTATGGTTTATGCACTGTCATTTCGAAAGGCATAGTAGCTGGGGTATGGACACTGTTTTCATTGTGAAGAATGGAACCACCGTTGAAACAAGCATCCTTCCGCCGCCTGCCTCTGGCATGCCTCGTTGTCCCGGAACCTAGAAGTAGGATAACCTATGTCGTGTTGTGCTCTATATTTTTAACAAGCGAATGGAAAAAAATTATTTGAAATACTTTCAATAAGATTATTTCTTGGAAATGTAACCTTGTAGTTCATATGCCATTTATGTAATCCTTTCAAGAAAGATTAAGAATACATGTTTGAATTCTTCTTAGTTTGACCTTGTTATGTCATGATTTTGTTCAATTGGAGTATGGCTTTCTGGACTTTGGAGACGACTATAAACAAAGATCTTTCGCTCCTTTTTCCTCTTTTTTTAGGGAACTTTTTATCATGGTAAATTCTTCATCTTTTTCAATAAAATTTACGGTCTCCACTGAGAAAAGATAAACATTCAACCCTGCTAGACCAATTTTTTAACAGTCCATTAACAATAATGTTGAATTTTAACTATATATCTAATAAATCACAATTAAATAAATAATTATGTCCTAAACACAGTATATCATTGAAATTGAATTGCCCAATTATTACAATACTACAAGCACATAATGTATACATCTAATAAATCACATCTAAATAATTAATTACGTCCTAAACACAGTAAATCATTGGAATTGAAATTGGCTAATTATTACAATACTACAAAGCACATAATGTATCGAATATGTGAAACCCTGAGTCAAAAAAAGGATGAAATATGGAAACCTTTACGATCAACTCGCAAATTAGAAATTGACTATTGAGAAAAAAAAGTTAGAAATTGACTAATGATAGGTAAAGATCAAGAGAGAAGATGGCTACTGGGAGCTTCGCCAACTAACCATATTGTTTGAGAGAATAAAAAATGAGAGAAAAATAAAGGCCATTTTAGTCTTTCATATTTTTTGTTAACGGTGTTTATACTTTTGGTCTCATTGTCCATTTCAAAAACTAATGGACCCATATGAAATTATGACTTAAAGTTAGAGGGTGAGAGTATTTTACTCTTAAAATTAGGTTTGGCAAAACTATTCAACTTCAAGGGATTTCAAGATAATTTTTACTTATTGACTTTAGAGATTTTTTTTAAGTTATTCTTACAATTGATTTAGAGTTATAATGTGATAACCAATTGTTTCTTTTCAAATAAATAAATTAGGATTTTACTTTTAGTTTGATTTAAGGTTATAATGTGATAACCATTAAAGGTAAATGATAAAGCTGGTAACATCAACNTACTTAACTAACATCAACTTAATATCAAATTAAAATTCCAATAGAAGTTGTGACAAAATGTTTTTCAAATTCTTCCAAAATTTTTCTAACACTAATACTACCCTACAGTCACAACTTAAGAAAAGATTCTTTATCGCAATTGGTGGTCAAATTGACCTGCTGCCCACCCCATCAGGTTTCAGTGCTAACTAACAAAAGAATTACTTTCTAGTTGAGCAACAAGGCATTTTGGTTCAACAATCCTTTTTCTCTCTCTTTCTCTCAACAAAAAGAAAATCTCCATACCAAATTCTTCACTTTTTCTCTCTCTCTTAGGGTTTCAGCAACACTCTCTCCTAAGAATTCAATAAGATTTAAGTTTGAATGCCTATGAAAGAATAAGAAAATGAGGTGAAAGGTTTTGAGGAAAAGTGATATATTTTAATTTTTAATTTTAATGGAAGAAGAAGGGAGTAGAAGATTGAGCTAGAGAGAGATAAAAAAAAAAAAACAATAAAAAAATTGTGAGGGAGTTGGAGAGAGAGAAAAAGAGATTTTTATGTTTTTTATTTAATTAATTATTAACAACTTTTTAATATTTACATTTAACAAAAAAAATTTTAGTTTTATCTCATTAATAAGGTGGAAACATTTGGTGAGTTGACAATATATAGCTTCTATACACTGTCAATGTATCAAATATAAATCCTTTATATATTTATTAATTTTTTTAAAGCTAAGCTCACAAGTGAATATCATGATATAGTTTTCAAATTACTAAATATTTCCAATGTTTATTTATTTATTATTATTTTTTATTTTTATATTTTTATTGGTTTTATTGTTACCATAAAAATGAAATAATAAATAAAGAAAAACAAACAAACTAAGAATAAAAATTAAAATAAATACCAAAATATAATGATAAAGAAAAGAGAAAATAAGCCCATACATTCTTTATGTGAATTGGGTCTACTCTCTTTTAGAGCTTGCTACTTCGAATAGACCATAGGCTAAGATTGGATTGAAATTGACCTCAATCAAAGCAAACTACAGTCCAACCAACCAATCAAGTTGTGGTACCAACACAAAACTACAATCTAACCAAGCAACCAAGCTATGGCGCCAATTGATTATTATTTTTTTATTTTCATTTTAACGATGTCGTTTAGTACTCTCACTATATAAACCTAAAATAAAACCCTAGCTCCATTTTTACTAAAGCTTTTCTCTCTTTAGCGACGTAACACCTTTTCTCTCTTCTTTCCCTTTCACCAATTGTAAACCCTTAGATTTTCCCAAAACCAATCCCTTACTACTAAAAGTAAAGTTTTTTGCCTTCCAAAAGCATTTCTTTCTCTATTTTTTCCCTCTCCATTCTCTCCGTTGACTCTTGGTTGATGGATGGGTACTTATACCCATTTTTGTGTCAATCTTGGATTAGATGCTCTAAACTTCTTTAATGCGGTTGTTTATGATTGTTACAAGAATCTTTTCACCTCAAGAACCGTCTACCATGGTCGTGTAATTGATCTTAAAATCTTACGAGAGTTTGGTTTCCTTTATATTGAGAACTTTAGAAATTTAGGCTGGCATGAATATTTGAGTTTGAACATCCCTGTGTTTGAAAATTTGGTTAAAGTTTTCTATAGCAATGCAAATGTAAATTATAGGCATGAGAATGATGCACTTCATACTTATGATAATGCTTTCACCACTTACATCATGGGTAGATTAATCAAGATAACTCCTGAGCTGATTAAGGATGTGTTTGGACTTCATAGTGCACTTGGTGCATTCACCTACATTGGTGATAATCCAGTAGTGCAAGATTTAGAGAGAGATCTTTATGTGAATAATATTAGTGCTCTTGACTCAATTACTAGGCTGTCCATGACGGACTGAATTTTGCACTTGATTATTAGTTAGACTTTAAGGCTAGTACTTGATAACTCTATGATATAGAGTTATTTGGTTTTAATTTTGGTTAACAATTTGCCATGTTCTTGAGTTTTATCTTAAATTTTTAGGTGTTTTAGCTATTTATTTTAAAATAAGTAAATTATGTTGGGTCAATTGAATGTAGATTATTTTAGGTTAAGTTAGTTGTTGATTTTTCTAAGTATGGCCGTTATTGATTAAATTGTACTTTTGTAGGCGTGTTATGATAAAGGATTTTAATTGAAGTAGGAGAGTGCATTCTAGGTGCAAACTTTCATTGCACACGTTCTGGTATTTCAAGTATATCTTCCACTATAGAGGTCCAAATGATGTGATTCTTGGACCCTTGGAAACATAAGAGACAGATCTAAAAGTTTCATGTTTACTATGTCTCCCAATTCAGCCTCCAACTAGGAGAAAATTGCATCAAAATTCAAAATAGTGCAGTAAAACCTAAAAATTGAAAGTGCACATTTAGTGGCTGCGAGTTTCACCACTTTGTGGCTGCATCCCCTCGACTACACCATCATGCTTTGAACCTTCAGGGAGTTTGTGGACATGGCCCCCACCTGCCCATGGCCATGGCCATAAACAAGGAAATTTAAAAAATAAAAGTCAAGCTTCGTGGTCGGGCCACCTAGCTCCACAGTCGGGCCCCCAACATAGAGACTAGAATTTGAGTTGTTTTTTACTTCTATTCTCATTGGTTTTGAAGCCTATGTAAACAACCCTTCCATAGCAAGATTTAAGTAAGTATTAAGCAAGGTTTTTTTAAAGAAAAAGAGGCATTGAAGCTAACAAGAAAGCAAGGAAAGCAAGGAAAATTGCAGATCAAAGACTTGATAAATATTGGAGTTCTTTGTTTTCTTGTTATCTCCATACTTTCTTGTTCAGTTTGATGGTTAAATTTCTTTTTTAGATGATGTCTTCAGGAATTATGTTGAAATAATTTTTTAATCTAGAAATGTAATTAAACCCAATGCGTAATTTGAATTTTTAATATTCTTTCTTACTAATGACTGATAGTGTTTGAGTTGTTTATTTTAATCTTGTTCTTAATGTGTTTGATTAATTGGCCACCAATTAGATTGATTTGAAAACCTAAACGAAACTAAAAAAGAGAGTTTAGAGTAAGTTATAGATGAAATAGCATATGTTCAATATCAATTGCATAAGATGATTAATTTGATTTGCATGTAGGGTAAGAATACACTTACATGTCATATGTAGCCATAATTAGAGTATAAGCTTAATGAGTCTTCCTTGATTTCAATTTTCATAGGAATATAGTAAATTGCTTAAGGAAGATAGTTTTATAAGAACATCGAAAGAGACTTATAAATAAATTAGAACTCTAGGTTAATAGCTTAGGCTTATATAGTAAGTAAAAAATTATAGAAGAGACTCAGGTGAAATATTGAGGGGATATTGTGGTTCTAGACTTTTGGTTGGTTGATTAATTAGTTAGATTGTTATTTTTGCTTTCAGTTCTAGTTTTTGTTTATCTAATTTTCAGTAGTGTTAAAATTCGATTATTTGAATAAGATTAAGTTGTTTTAATTTTAGTACTTATCAAATGGATTTGGGCAATTCTCAATGGGAGTGAACTTTACTTTTTATTATATTACTTGTTAATGATACATACACTTGCATGGTAAATCCAACAATAAGTTTTTGGCACTATTGCTAGGGAATTATTTTCATAATTTTTGTTAATATTAATACCAAGCAATCTTAATCTTAATTTTTGGTTGTTGTATACGATGAGTTAGAGATTTGGAAATTATTCCTTATGATACTTAGGCAACAATTTTATGAACATATTTGAGGAATCCAAAAGTTTGATGCTTAGATTGGAGTTGTGATCTTATGTTTGAGTATTTGAGTATGATTGAATTCTTAAGCTTACTCGGGTCACATGGGCTTTGCCTATTGGGCTCGTGCACTTGTCACAAACCCTCGAGTTTAGGTCGTGACAAAAACTCACATTTGGAGAACTTGGCATACAACTAGTGCTCCCTTAAAGTCTGTAGCACAATCCTTAAATGTTGCTCGTGTTCTTCTCAACTTCCTGATTATACCAAAATATCATCAATGAACACAACCACAAACATATCCAACTAGGGTTTTAACACTTTGTTCATCATATCCATAAAAGCTATGGGGGCATTAGTCAAACGAATTGACAAAACCAAAAACTCACAATGACCATACCTTGTGCCAAAAACACTCTTCGGTATGTCCCCATCTCTAATCCTCAATTGATGGTAGCCTGATCATAAGTCAATCTTTGAGAAACACTTTGCCCTTAGTAATTGATCAAACAAATCATTAATATATGGGAGAGAATAGAAGTTCTTTATGGTCACTTTGTTCAATTGCTTGTAGTCGATACAAAGTCTTATCAAACCATCATTTTTCTTCTCAAACAATACTAGTACACCTCATGGTGAGACATGAGGGCATATGAAACCTTTGTTTAGTAAATCCTTTAGTTGATCCTTGAGCTCCTTAAGCTTGGTAAGTGCCATTCAGTAAGGCAATATAGATATCAAATTAGTGTCTTACACCAAGTCTATACAAAACTTTATCTCCTTTTTCTGAAGGCAATCTGAGTAATTCCTCTGAAAACACATCATAAAAATCTCCCATAACTGGCATATTTGCAACATTACCCATATTGACTTGGGTATCCAAGACTATTGCCAAAAGTCTTTGGCATTCATGTCTCGTGAAAATATTAGTAGTCATGGCCAAAACCATGCTACTTGAGCCAATGTTGCAATCTCCATGAATATAGAATGATATCTCTCCAGGGTATTCAACCTTTACCCTTTTATGGTAACAGTCCACACAACATAGTTAGAAGATAACCAATCCATCCCAAGTATCACATCAAAATTAAGTGTATCCAACAACACTAAATTTTTTTAGGTGTCATTCTCCTTAATTCAGACTACACAAGCTCTATACTCATGTTCTATGACAAAATACCTATCTCGGGGGTGTGGTTACCACTAGACCTTACTCCCTCTTGGAGCACTTTATGCCTAACTTTGATGCAAAATATGAGGAAACAAATGAATGCATAGCACCGGGATCATATAACACACGTGCATTAATCGAATAGATAAGTAAAATATTTGAGACAATTGTATTGGATGCTTTTACATCTTGTGGGGTCAATGCATAAACTCTGGTTTGTCCTCAACCAGTTGTACCTTGAGTTTTAGACCTTGATGCTCTACCTGGACAAGCATTAGCGGCACCTTTGCCCTTAGATGCTCTAACCTCTTTGATAGGTTGTGTAGCAATAAGAGCAAGTGGTATAACTAGTTAGGTAGATCCTTGTGACTATTGGCTCTCAAGAATGTTCTTAGTGATGTGTCCAAGTAAACCACATGTGAAACAAAAAAGGGTGAAACAAGAAAGGATCTCCTTACAACATTGTCCTTGGTGCCTCTTATTATAAGTAGGCCACAATGGAGTAAATTGACAGTCATGCCCTCAAGTTTACTGTTTGGGTGGTCTACCATCATGCCTATCTCTTCTAGCACCATTACCTTTAGAACTATTCCCCTAATGGAAGATTGAGTGTCTTTTAGTTAACCTGTAATGTAAAAAAAGATCCTTTACTACCTCTAAAATCCCTTTGATGGTTAGTCTTGGCCTTTTTGGACCCCTCATTAGCTGTTCGAGTCTCAACAATCCTCATCTTTATCCTTTAAGCACAATCCATGGTTGAGGCATAGGAATCAAAGTCTTGAGATGCCATTCCTTTAAACAAAGTCCTCACAAATCCATCCATAAACCTCTTAATCTTAATCCTTTTTGTGGAAACAAGTTATGGTGCATATCAAGCCAACAGAGTGAACTTGACATCATACTCTACCACTGTCATCCCCAAGGTTTACACCAAAGACTCAAACTCCTAGAGTTTCCCCAATAGGTATCTCATCTCTCACCTCTTGAGATTGAGCATCAATGGGTCCAACTACAGGTGTCTCTACCTTAGCAAATTTGAGGGTCCTACCTCTTTTACCATTCCCTCTATCAGTGGAAGTTTGTACCCTCGTATACATATCAAGGGGAGCATCATGCTTTGGTGTACCCTTAACTATAGCTCAAGTCCTAAGTGGCAACCTTACCTAGATAAGAGTGAACACTAAACTCAATACAAATGAACAAAAGGTAGGTTTTAAAAAAACAAAAAAATCCATGTAGCCTCTCGTTTGTGGTTGCATTGTAGTTCATAAACGAAAATAAGATATGACATGGAAACCCAACAACTTTGATGACTCAAAACAAAATGCCTAGGACTTAGACAAAACTAGAGCTCTAATATTAAGATTGTCACGATCCCAACCAAAAACCTATGACCAGTACAAGGGTATAATGGAAAGGTCCCACTTAATCTAAACAAGCCTTAAACAAATAAATCCAATTACTCAAATTACATTATGGGACATGCCATCATGAAATCATGTACAATACATGTACACACACACATACACATATATATATCAAAAGTCAAAATATATCAATGTGCAAGATCCCGTGCTCAAAGTGCGGAAGCAAAACATTTCTAAAATATCAAAGTATAAGCCACCTCATGGCAAATCCAAAGTATAACACTTGTTACAAAATTTAAACAGAGTTCAAAATACATAACAAATAAAACATGACCAAACCAACAAAGTATAAATCAAAACAAAGGGGTTAACGCCTATTGGATGCCTTATCGAACACCTACCCAAACCAACTGTAATAGAAATAGCAACTCATCCTAAAGGACAACAAGCCAAACAATCTATTAATCTGAAATAACCAATACATCTTACATGTGTGAGTTATAAATAACTATATGAGCATATACAAGGAGGGGGAACAAGCTTAACCAAAATAGTGTTTGACAAATAGACTTTCAAATTAATGAAATTTAACAATTTCTAAAAATATTATCAAAGTCCACTTCGTAAGCGTTATCACATTTCCAAATGTTTCCAAAGTTCACTCCATAGGCGCAAATCAAATTTCCAATTATTTCCAAAATTTCGCTTTCCAAACGTATCCACTCTTTTCAAAGTAGTTCAAAGGAAAACATAAATTATAAAGTTTAATAGCTCAAAACAAAATTATTTTTATTTTAAAATCTTAAAACATGTTTCGAAGTTCATTACAATTAAACAAGTTTTCCAATATTTTCAAAATTCACTTCAAAAAATGTAACTCTATTGTTTCAAAGTATTTTCAATAAAATCAAGTGTTTATAAAACTTAATAGTTAAAAACAAACCATTTGAATTTTTAAAATACTGTCAAAAATTTTGAAATTTTTATATAAGCTTTAACTATTGATACATTGCTCAAGTGGATTGATAAATTTCAAACAGAATGTCTCCTAAGACCTTGCGGACTCGTGGTATCAATTCTTTTGTTCAAAGTAACGATACTTTTCAAATATAATGCAATTCTAAGAATTCCAAAGAGAAATTATCGATACTTCAACTTGAAGTCTCGATACCTTTTTCACAAAACCAAATTTTCCAACATAAAATATAGTTCTATGTTCTCAAACAAGTCCAATAATCATTCTGTTTAAGTCATCAAAATTGACACATTAAATCAAATTAAATTGAGTTAGGAGCACCAATAAGAAGAACCAATAGCAAAGTGAGTCTCAGGCATATAGGGATCAACTGAATAACAAAGGAGGTAAGATCACATCAACTATCAAGACAAAGTTATGCCTTAGCACTAGGGTGGTTCGGTAAATATAGTCACCAACTATAAAGGATACAAAGCATTGTGCACAATGGCTAATATCTACTGTCACTAACTACAGGTCTTAACATAATAAGCTCCACTAAAATGTTTTTCCAAGTTTCAAGACTAACCAAAGTTCATTTCGAAAACAAATGAGTGAATCCATTCACTAACAAAATCAAAAGAGTCTTCACAAGATTAATCCATTTTCATTAACATAAACAAATATCTCAAAGACAAAATGACCCAATGTTATGGTCCATTCAAAGAAAATTCATTTTTCATTTAAAATGTCGAAGTAACATAATCAATCAATCCATAGAAAATAATCATAATTTTGAGGTATCAAAACATTTAAGATTCTTATTCCCTATGCGCAAAACTAAATTCATAATAGACATATCTACATAACTTATATAGCTTTCATCAAAACATATTAGAAAACCATAGTTCACAACACAGCCTTATGGAACTTATGTGCTCATGTTTTGTTAAAATAGGCATGCTTAATTATATGAAAATAATTAAAAACATCGTATCTACCCACCTCATTGAAATGTGACTTTCCTCTTAGCAACTTTCATCGAAAGGTCGACTTCTCTAAAAATGCCCACTACTTCAACAACACCTAACGTTCAAATTTCCATTGTTAATACCTTGTTCTCTAATTCTATCCGTAACAATGACCATTTATCCTTCTATATACTTTTAACTTAATCTTAACCTAAAATCAACACCCAAATTTAATTCTAACTAAGAGATTAAAATTCAAATAACTAAAGCCTATAGTAACTTTACTTTGGTGAGCTTGTGTGTACCAAAACAATCCAAAACATAAATTTTTAAAGAGAAAAACAAATTTTTAATAAACCAAAATTTATGGAAATCATAAACCAAGATTAGTTGTTTAAAAATAGTAAAACATTATCTTTATATGAACTTAAAATCAAAATTTGACTTCAAATCTAAAATTTAGAGCTTTGAAATGATTTGTAAGGATGAAAAAGTGTAAAGATAGCAAAAGCAAAAAAGGTGGCTTGCTTTTAAAGAATAAATGTTTTTAGTCAAATGGGGAAAAGTTTGAGGTTTTAGGGCTTTGTTTTAGTGAAAATTGTGAGAAATGACCTTTGTAGTAAGATCACTTAAAAAATGACTTTCTTTATAATTTTAACTGTTTTTAGTCAATTTTTGGCACGACTTGACAAGAATACCCTTTAAACCAATTAATCCAAATGAAGGCATGTCTCGATTTTTTTCTTTCTGCTCTCCTGCCATTCAGCTAAAAATTTCAAAATTAAATCTCGATTTAGATTTAGTTATCCCTCCGTCCAGCTCTCCAACGACATTGGGCTATATATATGGCCGTCTAGCTCTCCAATGTCATCGAGGTCTATATCGGTTGCCAACTTTTTCACAATCGCAAAGTGCAAAGATGACATCAAGGTATTTGTTATGGGTTCTTGGGTTTATTTAAGGTTATTCATAGAATGAAAAAGTTGATGGGTAAATTATATGAGTTTGAAAACTTAAATCTGGCTGGGAGTAGCGAAATCAATCAGTTTATAGGCGATGCGTGAATATTTGTTAGGCATTGAGTCACTGGATATTAGGGTGTGTGACTAGATATTACGAATCGTAACTTGTTTATTTGGCATTAGGTGCTTGAAAATTACGCGACTGAATATTTGTTGAGCATTGCGTGACTTGTTTATAGGCATTACGTGATTGAACATTACGTGACTGAATATTTGTTGAGCATTACATGACCTGTTTGTAGGCATTGCGTGACCTGTTTGTAGGCATTGCGTGACTTTATCTACCTAATGCTTAAAGTGATTATATACTGATTTAGTCCTCTTAATAACAAATTGTTTAAATTAGAAAAGAAATAGGCTAAAGTTGTTTGGTAAACTATTTAACAAAATAAATTATATAAGCTATAATTTTGGTTAAAATTACCATAAAGGATATTGAGTGTCATCTTCAATAACCTAATAAGCTATAATGTAATGCTTGAGTTTATATATAATTTCAGATGTTAAAATCAAAGAAATCAATAAAGAAACGAAACAATTTTTAGACTTATATAGTAGCAATAGTATTAGATTTTGGTTGGTCTACCAAGCAATCGAACCATGATGGTTAAATTAAGAAAAAAGAAGAGAAAAGAGGAAACGATATATATATATGGAACATTAAAATCCTTTTGATTAATGAAAAAGAGAGAAAACCTTTTAGTTGTTTTCTATTAAGAATTTCTTGGAAAATGATGTTTGGCTTGACTTTTGCTTTTAAGAGGTAGATAAGATGAAATGCCAGACCGAACAGGTACTTAATAACCAATTTAGCCCCCCTTCATTACACTTATATGGGTGTAGAAAATGAAAAGTCAACATTCATGCCTATAAATAAAGGGAACCATTAACCATTTGAATCAAATTCAATTATCTAATAAATCTCAGATTATTGTAAAATGGCCTCCAAAGATCCAAAAGTCGATAATGGGGAAGAGGCAACCTCTAAAGAGGAGGAGATGCCTCTGAGGGAGAAGTTGGAGATATTCCAGCAAGAGATGCACGCCTTCATCGACAAGCTGATGGCTAGGACTTTTGAACTGGAGGCTGACATCCTGAGCAACAACAAGATTCTCGCTGAGATATATGAAATAGTAGATGAACTTAGGAAGAAATAAACTACGGTTCATTTTTTTGTATCATCTCCTTTTATTTAGAGAATGTAATTAATAATATTTTAATAATTTTCATTGAGCATATATTTTCTTATGTCTTTTCTTATTTTTATTTTCTTTATTTAAGTTATATTATGCTGAATAACTTTGTAAGTGGATGTTAGGCATTGTGTGACCTATTATTAGGTATTGAGAGACTAGGTTATACGTGGTACGTGAATTATGCAATGCATATCTTTTGTTGAGACATTGTGTGAGTGGTTTGTATGTATATGGAATAGAGTACAGATGGTGACGTGTTGTTATGTATTGCGTGACGTTGGGCCAGTATGTGACTAGATAAGTTAGCATAACGTGAGTGGATATTAGGCATCGATTGACTTTTTATTAGGTATTGGGAGATTGGTGGTGCGTGACTTGTGCAATTCACCTCTTGTTTTGAGGCTTATTATTATTAGGCACTAAGTGACTTATTTTTAAGTGTTGCGAGCTTGGCGATGCATGATTGACTTGTGCAATTCATGTGTTGTTTTAAGGCTTTTTGTTCAGTATTTTTTTAGGCATTGCGTGACTATTTTTATATATTGCGTTACCTGTTGTTATGTATTGCAAGAGTGGTGGCACGTGACTTGTGCAATTCATGTGTTATTTTGAGGCTTTTATTCAGTAGTTTTTTAGGCATTGCATGACTGGTTTTTATATATAGTGTGACCTGTTGTTATGTATTACGAGAGTGGTGGTGCGTGACTTGTACAATTCGCCTATTGTTTTGCGACGTTTGTTCACTAGTTTTTAGGCATTGCATGAATGTGTATTAGAAATTGCGGCACTTAATTTCTGTTAAATTTTAGCGCCCGACTAAATGTGACTTAGTCATTCTGTAAGTGGTTTCTATGCATTGAGGGGCAATTTTGGATAAATTGACTGATTGTGACACTTATTTTCTATTAAATTTTAATGGCCTACCAAATGTGAAGCTTATGATTACATATGGTGGTCATTGGGTCGATGATACTTACAAGGGTGGTGAGACATGAGTGAGGGGTGTTGGGAGTGATTTGTCATTTTCGGGAGTAGTGAAGTTGGTTGAAGAGGTTGTTAGGGTCAACTCACATAATAATGAAATAGAGCTACATGCATCGCTCAGTCATGCTGTAGGGGTTTCGTGTGCAGTTATCAGGGATGATGAAGAGGTAGCAAGTATTCTGCGAGATGAGAGGGCAGTTGTTGTGTTTGTGATAGTTAAGGTATGAAATGCAAACGATATTCTACATGAACACAGTATCCAACAGAGTAATCACCTACAACAGAATGTTAATTATTTTGACATACCACACCATGCATTTCCTAAAACAACCATGGCAATCACTTTTGACATATCCTCATGAGTTTCAGCAACCCAACACACACATGAGATTTCTTCAAATGATGTCTGAACAATTCCGATCGGAATGTGCATCAAACGAAATACTTGGTACTTTGCAACAAACACAACTGTCGCTCATAAATGCATTAGGTCCATTGTCATTCGCAAACGACACTGTGATGGTTGTGAGTGATGACTATGCATATGATCAGATTAAAGATGATGTTGAAGAGGACGACACAGAGGATTGGAACGATGAGTTGTATGATGACTGTGAAGATGATTACGTTGGCGGACATAAAGGCTGTTCATAGGATGACAGTGTTAAGCAGACCAACATTCCTGATTGCAATCATGCAAATGGCGGTACAAGTCATACCACAACTGTTGTGTTAGAAAAGGTTGAGTTAGATGACCATGCCACAACCGCTGAATTAGAAGATGTTGAGGGTGCCAACCCTATTGACAAGAGCGCCATCGCACTTGAGAACAACATTCATTTGTCTGATGACAGTGATCAAGAAAGGGTAAATACAGGGGTATCTTGTCAATGGATTATTCCCGGGCTAGATATGATATCTTTCCAAACAGTTGGAAGTGAGGAATCTAGATCAATGGACAACCACTTCTATCGCGAAAAAGTGTTTCCATCGAAGGCTGAATTGAAACAAGCTTTGAGCATGTTGGCATTAAAAGAGCATTTTGAGGTTGGAGTTAAAAAGTCATGTCATGCTCGTTTTGAGGTTGGTTGTAAGGAGAAGGCATGCAAGTTTGCTTTGCATGCAACGAAGTTGCCTGAGGGAGAATATTGGCAACTTCGAAAGTTCCAGAAGGTACACACATGTATTATTGATGGTTTGCAATATGGGTATCGAACTACGAGTGCGAGGTTAATTGGTGAGCTTATCTCCACCAGGGTGCAAGGAAATTATGTAACCACATTGAGACCAAAGGAAATAATGGAAGAGATGAATCATAAGTGGGGATTGCAATGCCTATATGGTAAGGCCTGGTAAGCAAAAGAGTATGTGGAGAGTCTTGTGTTCGGTCCCCTGGAAGAGTCATTCCAACTCCTCCCCTCGTATTTCCATATGTTGGAATGTGAAAATCTCAGTATTGTCACATATGTCGCTACGGATGGGGAACAACGATTCAAATATTGTTTCTGGGCATTTAGGTCATGTATTCAGAGGTTCAGTGCTGTAATACGGCCTATAGTCGCTATCGATGCCACACATCTGAAAGGCAAATTCAAGGGTATTCTATTTGTGGTGGAATGTAAAGATGGGAATGAGCAGATATATCCACTTGCATTTGGCATTGGCCACGTTGAAGACAAAGAGTCTTGATCGTGGTTTCTTAACCAATTGCGTAATGCGATTGGTTGTCCTAAAAATGCAATGTTCATTTCTGATCAGCATCTTGGCATTAAGAATGCAGTTGAGAAAGTGTACAAGGACACTCATCACGGTCTATGCAATTACCACTTAGGGAAAAACATTAAAAACAGGTTCAAGTGCAAAGTTGTTGCCTTAATTTTCACCTTGGCTGCCAATTTCTATAGGCTAGTTGATTATTACAGACATATGAATCAGTTGAAATAGCTCGCAAACATGCTTATGACAACCTTATGAGATTAGGCCTTGAGATATGGGCACTTGTAAGGCGATACAAGCTAATGACATCTAACATTGCGGAGTGTATTAACTTCTGCTTGAGGCATGCAAGAAAAATGCCAATAACGGTGTTGATCTAATGCATCAAAGGCATGTTTCAACATTGGTTCCATGACCGGCATAATGAGGCATTGAATTTGACCACGCTCCTCAGCCCTTAGGCTACCGAACTGTTGAACAAATGGTTCAATGAAGCATATCACTTTTCCATACAAGTAACCGATCGGGTGGAGTTTCAAGTTATAGGCAGGACTAAGGACAGAATGGTCAATTTCTCCACCAAGACGTGTTCATGCGGTGAGTTCCAAACTGATCTACTCCCTTGCACGCGTGCCATGGCAGCAATAAGGTATGAACCATCATGTTTTGTTATTTTATGCATGATGAATTGAATTTTTACATTGTTCGCCAACTGTGATTTCATTGCCTTGGTAGTAAGTGCAAACGTGCAGCCATTGAATTCTGCTCAGATTATTACAAGACTCGGTCTTTAGTGGAGGGACATGCGGTTCCTATTCGCCCGATTGGGCATCTCAGTGAGTGGGACATCCCCCATAACGTGCAACAAATTTTCATTTTGCCGCCAAGTTGGTGAGGTCAAGCAAGTCGACCTAAGAGGAAAAGGATTCCATCAATTGGGTAAGACAGTGGACGATGTAGATGTTTACAGTGCAAAAGCTATGGTCATAATAGACAAAATTACCCGACTCCATTTGTAGCTCCACCAACAAAAGGGGAAACATCATCTACTCAGCCGATGGCTCGACGAAGATGACCCAAGGCATGTGCAATTTGTAGACAACCCGGGCACACACGAAATCGCTGTCCAATATGGACTACAAACTCTGATAATGTTATAGGTGTCGTACCTGAAGATAGTGGCCCTTTAAACGTCAGTTGTTAGGGATTGTTTCGAACTAGCCATTGATATTTGCATTAAATAATACTATTAAGAAAAATAAGAATCGTTAGTCGTTGGGCTTCGGATGTTAGTAAGAAGAATCGTCCTATGAAGTCAGCTTAAGTGATGAATGATGATTCCAGTATGGTTGCAATGTACACTGCTACAAGACAAAGATTAGACATGTTTACTTCTGAGTAAGAAGATATTCTCTCACATGTTAAGCTAGTGATGCAGTCAATGAAAAAAATAATGCACCAGTCTGGGTAAATTTCTCTTACATTTGCTGCTTTACCCATGTCCAGTTGATCTGAACCTACTTGAGTCAGAAAATTCTTGTTAATTAGATACTCTATTTTGCTTTGAAGACATGAGAAATTTGCACATCCAATATTTGGTACCGGTTCTTGTAGAATTTTCATGATTCTTTTAAGCTGTAGGATTTGGTCAAGTTTGTTAGATACGAATGTTTCAAAGCAGACACTTCCAATTACTTAGCCCATTTGTGGGATCATCAAATTCATTGTACTCCTTCATAATTTGTTTTTCTTTATAAACAATTAAAACATAAAATATTTAATAATATTTGCCTGATTGATTTTGGCATCCTATTTCATATTTTTGCTCAGAAAATTATGTATAATAATAACATTGTTTGGATAGCTAGAGTAGAAGGGTTAAAGGTTTTATGGTACTTGTTCTTAATATCGACCGTTGTAATTTAAAAAACATAAAAGGCATAAGATAAACAAAAGACAATCAATCAAGCGAAACAATCTCACATAAAAGCATGGCAAGCAACAATAGTTCAATGTACCCGATACATCAAAGATACAAATATTTGTAAATACAACCAAAATCTGATGCATAGGTAGCCATGGAATCGAACGGTCCAAAAAGTCAGTAAAACAGATGTATGTAGAGATAATTCATGATGGTGGAGGAAATTGAGAGCAGAATTAATCCTCAAATTCTTTTTGGCGCTGCAACATCTCACGATTCTATGCCTCCAATAATTCCATACGAACAGTTAACCTAGAGTCCATTGTTTCCATAAATGAGAAGAGTCTAGTGAAAGCTTGCTCAACATCGAATATGGTGGAAATAGGTGCACTAGATTGAGTAGTAGACGCGCCCGTGGGATATGCACTTGGCTCTCTTTCATTCCCCTCCTCATCAAATTTTGAGTTATCGACTACCCCTTTCTTAACCCAACTGTTGTTTTTGAACTCAAAACCTAGCTTTTCAATACTATGCTCATCGATAGGATTGAACAAAGCATGGTTTTTTGACGGATCACAACGGGAGTCAACTTTGAAGTAGTCTATGATCTCACTAATCAACATGCAGTAAAACAGGCTTTTGATGCCACTTTGAATAGTCTGGATCATGTCATCCATGAAGAATTTAGCAAGGTTAATACGATGGTTTAATTTGATGTTAAATAAAAACTAAAGGTCATTTGTGGTGACAGTCGAGTAGTTCGAGCCGTGATGAAGGATAGTGTGAATGATGATGAGGTACAAGACTCGATAAAAAAAAACTTAGCCTTGTGCAACTAGCACTGTCTCTCTCATTTGGTGGAGGGTAGATAAACGCCGAGCGAAGGTTCCCATTATCAAAGACACAATGGAGATCTTCTTCGAGGGAAGTAAGGTAAAGGACTCGTTCTTTCAGCTCACGAGTAACAAGGATCCGTTGTCCCATGACGTGGGTGACAAACGTATCGTCATGGTTGACCAGTTGACCTGTTTCCAACTCCACATATTTTTATGTTGCACTGAAGTAAAAAATCCAGACCAAATTCTCATAATATTTCCTATTCAATTGTAAATAATGTGTCCTCCCTAAATTTTCAAAGTTCGCAAGGTATGGGAAATTTATAGACTTTAAATAATCAAAGTCAATTACACATTCAGGCATTACCTTGTGTTTGGCGAAATTGGAGTTGAATCTCTCAGCATGCGATGAATGAGTGAAATTTTGCAAAAAAGAACCGACAACCGAGGCTGAGGATGTTTTCACACCACTAGAGCCACTTGAACCACTATTTTGAGTCACCTTTGTATGTATAGTTCTGCGACTCATTTTCCAAATTAGGAAATGAGAAATTTGGAGGCTTTCAGTGTTTTGAGGCAAAACGATTTGGTAGAGATGTCAAAGAGTATGACGTAAATGATTTAATCGACAGAAACGAAAAATGAGTTTGGTTAATTATGAGTTCGTGGGCGAAACTTGACAGGGAAACCCTTTAAATAGTTTAAGGTCTGACAAATTGACAAGTAACTTCAGAGGTTTTGAGAGTGAGAGGGTTTTGGAGGCATTGATGCTAAGAACGAGGTAGCGGCATGGGTGGTCTATGAATGAAATATTTATCGATAGATTATAAATATATCGATAGATACCATTTCTTTCATCTTTCAAGCATCGTAATATCTATCAATAGCTTATAAATATATCAATAGTTGTTGATCCACTTTCATCTTCCAAGCAATCGAAATATCTATTGATACATTATAAATATATCGCTAGCTACCGTTTCATCTTCCAAGCAATCA
Organism: Theobroma cacao; assembly: GCF_000208745.1. Taxonomy (NCBI): domain Eukaryota; kingdom Viridiplantae; phylum Streptophyta; class Magnoliopsida; order Malvales; family Malvaceae; genus Theobroma; species Theobroma cacao. The sequence continues at coordinate 18,299,791 of NC_030857.1, read as the reverse complement.
AAATATCTATCGATACATTATAAATATATCGATAGCTACCGTTTCATCATCTTCTAACCATTCGACTTATCTATTCCCAAACATTATAATGTGATCCTCTAGGCAATTACATTGACATTCCCTGTAATCATCAGTTCCCCTAGTTATAACAAATGTTGCAAAGTGATATTCGCAGATATCACATTCCTTGCAATATACCAAACCCTAACCCATATTTAAATGAAAAATCTCTTAAACCTATGTCTAGTTGTAAGTTCAACCACTAAAGTCGAACCCTCTTGCACTGTCTTAAGGAATGGCTGCATTTTCAAGCAGACCCAATGTTGGTGACAATGACGACCAAAGTATGGGTGATGATGAATACTCAAGCCTACGATCAAGGAAGAAATGGAAACTAGATCTTCAACTGCCTGCCGCATCAATTGGTTTTTCAATTGAACCTGGTAATGATCTGTCCCCAACCTCACAGTTTAGGGACAACTCACATGTTGCTAGGTATAGGGTAATAGAGAATGCCATCATATCATGCAGGAAAGTGGCAGATTAGGAAAGCTTTAAGGAAAACGTACACCTTAAGGGTGACTTAAATTCGTTTTTTGATATAGGTAAACTTAAGGGTCTAAGTACCTTTCCATATTTTGACTATAGCTCAACTCTTGTTAGGGAATTTTACTCCAGCATTCGCCGGAGTGAAAATGAATTTGAAAATCCTAGAGATTTTCACTCATTTGTTTTGAACGTGTTTTTGGGAGCAATAGAGTTTATAGTGACTGCCTTTGATATTGGGAAGCTCTTGAAAACGGAGTACAAACACGGACAGTACAAACTTCCCCCATTATATGAACCGTTCAGCATGTGGGCCCATGTGAGAGGTAGAAAAGAACCATACATGACAAATTCATGTCTGCTCGTCATTTGAATTCTGCACCAGATAAGCTAGTACATAATTTTCTGGTGTCCACATTACAAGGAAGGATCAGTCGTTTAAAGCATGTTAATGTTGAGAATCTGTGGATGATGGAAGCAATTGAAACCTAGATTGGCCTGAATATTGTAGAATATATGATCATGAGAATGAGACTAGTTGCCATGGGGGAAGAAATGACCCTTCCATGCGAGAACATCATATTGGCTCCAGTTAAGAAAGGGATATGGAGCAATAGGTATCTAGCTGATTAGACCAGTGGCAGGCCTCGTAATCTCTCTATTGGATGGCTCATGAAAAAGAGATATGACTTGAGCCTTGATGAGCCATTGCACTCTGTCGAAGGCAGCCCAGTTCATCATGCCCATGATACTCCATCTAGTCGACCGTCTAGAGTTATTCCAGATCCTGTTTCCAATGATGTGATCTACAATATGCTTCTGAGGATTAATGAGAAACTCAATAATCAAACTGCTAGAATGCAGACATTAGAATTAAGGATACAGAATATTGAGAATCTTCTAATGCAAAGAACAGATACCGCTATTTGGGTAACAAAAGCGGAGTCAAAAGAAACAGTCATGAGATGAGTTTCTCCGACATGAACCTCAGAGAAAAAGGAAGTCAATTGTCATTGGTTCTGGTTGAGTCAACCATAGCAGATGAACATTCATATTTGAGAGTTATGGGTTAGCTGGATTAGGGATACTGTAGTTTGTATTTCACAGAATTTGTGGTATTTTGTTTTTTTTAAATTCGCTCAACATGTGCTTTAACTTTCATGTGTTTAGGGTAACTTCTGGTCAAGGGTTTAGGGTGTTCAACTCGATATTTTGTTATGATGATGCTTGGAGTTGGGTTATGGTTTGATATTGTCCATGATAATTGGCTTACTCTTCTTCAAAGAACGTTACACACAATAAGTGAGTCACGCGATTCAAGATCAACTAGTCACACGATCCCATATCATCTAGTCACGCGACTCCATATCAATTAGTAACGCAATTCCATAATAACAAGTCATGCGAATCCATTTTTCTACTCACGTGATTTTAGAATAAATACTCACGTCATTCGATAATAACTAGTAACACCACTCCATATATATTACTCACGTGAGTCAATATCAACTAGTCACGCGATTTCACAAACTAGTCATGTGCTTCCATAATAACTAGTAACGCCACTCCATATTTACTACTCACACAATTCTAAATCTTAACGGTTCACGCGATCCATATTTATTACTCACGCGATTCCAAGTTGATTAGTCAATCGATTCCATATTAACTATTGACGTGATTCAAAATTTAGTACTCGTGTGATTTCATATCAAATACTCCTGTGAATTAATATCAACTGGTAACGCAATTCCATCTCCACCATTCACGCAATTCAATATCAACTGGTTACAACCTATGTCACGCAATGCAATTCAACATGTCATATAAGCTATAAAGTAAAGAAGTAAAGGGGGGTTGGCATATGCAAACACATGAACGTTGTTATGTAAATTGTGTAAAATACTAATAGACTTAACGATATGAATAAGAAAAAAACAATGTTGTTATTATTGGACTCGTATGCTTATCACATGAATGAATACAAAGAATAATATGTAAATGATACAACAAAGAATAATATGAGAGTTAAATTAAAATTATAGTGAAGTGACCTTACTACGAAGGTCAATTCTTACAATTTCCTTTTTATAATAATACCCATGTCAAAAGTCAAAAGTTCTATGTAATAAATACATTAAAAGCACTAACTCTAATATCGTCTACTATTTTCATTTTACTTGGCTTGCTCGTTTTTCATGAAAGACTTATATTTGTCCTTCAAATCATCCTTCGCTTTGCACTGGACTAATAACGGGTTCACGTATGGGCTTCGAAGGTGTTTGCTGGCCAAGCTCACATGTGCATCTTAGGGCTCAGGTCGAGGTGAAGCCTCAGGAGAAGGTGTGATCTCACTATGCGGGGGGGGGGGCCTCTGCTGGAGTGGGACAAGAGCAGGACACGTAGAAGTTGTAGTTTGACTACTCGCAGGATGAGGTCCCTCTTCAACCTCAGATGGAGGAAGTGGAGCCTTGAGAGAAGGTGTGCGCTGAAAATGCTGGGCTACCTTTACTAGAAATGGGATAGGAGCAGGATGATGTTCAATCGAGCCAGCGGGAGGTGAGCTTCAAGCTGATGCACTTGACTAATTTATGCCACCTGCATCATCAAGATCAACCCCAATACTGCTGCCTTCTTTGTCACACGCACCATCCTCTTCACCCATCAATCGACCCTAAACGATAAAAAAAATCAAACACATTAGAACAGTGTATACATCGTACATGTTATAACTCACGCGATGAATAATATAAAATCTCATACCTCAAAATGGTCGATCAAATGACCAATAATTTGATCCTTCATCCCTTGCACTAAGTGCTGGATATGCTCATGCAATGACTGCATCTGCATCTCCATCACCCGTTAGATCTCCAACTGCATTGCATGCATTTACATCTGCATATTCATCTGCAATGATTGGAGGTCTTTTTCTTCCACTGTGTCCGCATCTTTTGCAGCTCGTTTAATGCTTGTGGTCATTTGCAGACGTAGCGATGGGTTGTATGGCTCAACATGAGGGCCAACACTTGAAGCAGAATGAGGGGTTGCAACAGAAGCAAGAAGAGGAGTAGCAGGAGTAACAACATGATAAGCAGTAGGAGAAGCACCATGAAGAGCTGCAAGAGGAGATTCAAGTGCCTCAATAGCAACGAACTCGAAATGGACCTCCTCATCCGTGGTGCATCTCCGCTTAACGGCTCATCGTTTCGGACTTTTTCGTTTACGATCCATTATTTTCCTCTTTTGTTGGGGATTGAATTCTGGTCGACCCTGTAACTTTCATAATGGAACGTATTGCTGCCCCTCAGAGATATTAACCTCAATGTCTACCCAATATGCGATTAACATCTTTTCTGTCGTTGGCTCTAATGTCCTCACTGCACATAACTGCACCAAAACATACATTGTCATTAGGTATAACCCTCGCTACCCTATGATAGTAAAAATAAAATTTAATAAAATAAAAAAATATGGATTCTTTACTCACCTTGCCCTCTCTCTCCAAACTTGCAATATTGGCGTGGAAGCTTGTAGGCCTCTCGTCACATTGCCATTTAAGCATTCTTGGCCAAACCTGTCCGGACTGTTGCTGCCTTTCGAACAAGCTTCTGATTTCAAGTATTGTTTCCAACGCCTAAAACTGCACATCAATTGTGTAACATTTTTACACACCTCATAAATTCTTATGTGAAAAGAATAATGATAATGATAAACATTAGGGTATGGCAAACTACCTGAAACGCCCATATGAATTCGTAAAGGTGGTAGCGCTTCTTCTCTGCTATGCCCACAGCAAGAGGTTCGAAACACCTCAGCAAGTAATCCATGATCAGACTCCAAACATATTTGCCCTATGAGAATGTATTCCACTCGTCAATGTTCTTGACCAACGACAACAACCATGGAACCACTAATCGTCTATAGTCTTAACAGAAAAAAACATTAGTCACGATCAAGATAAGGGTCATCTTGGTCGCGTTTCCCTCTTGCTGAAACTGCCCTCCCTTGAACATATCTAAAACCTATTGGATTTTCACCTCTTTCCCCGGTCCCCAATATCGTAGGTGAATTCCTCTAGGGAGGGCCTCGTATAGATTGACAATGAGGGCTGGTAGGGGACCAAACTTCACTCCTATTACCAAACAGAACTCCCTCTTAGAAAAACGGGCCTTCATTTTCCCTATTGTAAACTATAACTCTGCCTCCATGGCATCAAGTTCGTTGATTTTGCGCAACATTAAATTGTGCACGAGACTGGCATAGAATAAACTCTTGTCCAATTCGACATCCATCATGTGCCTAAAGCATGTTCTCTTAAAGTTTTCCAACTCATTTACTTGACATAGCATTTCACATATCACGTGCAGATGCAACCACTTACAGTGGATGTTAATGCCCGCATTGAACCCCCACCAGTGCCTCGGCACACAAAGCAAAGACTCCATGTTATCCTGCTCTATTCCTGTGCTGGCCATTTGCAACATAAAATAGATAACATTTCCATTTTAGTCATGTCAATACCATCATTGTAGATTAACAAAAAACTAGAAGAATTTCTTAGAAATAGCCCTCCTTAGAAGCTCACTCAAAAAATAACCCTTACAATATTTTTAACTATTTTTAGACAACTCTAAAACAGAATAATTAATTCAAGTGCGGAGCATGGATTATTAAGTAAATCAACATATACACATTAAAGTATTACAGTTGACCCAAAATAATATAGAATGAACCCAATGTTAGTCATGTAATGCCATGTAGATAAATTTCATGCAGTTATGACACTCGTGCAATTTCCTACAACAAAAGTCACAAAATGCCTAATCAATTAGTCATGCAATTACTAAGATTAAATCATGCAATTACTAAGATTAAATCATGCAATGATTTATAAATAAGTCACGTAATTCTAAGAACAACTAATTGAATCACATACACACTAACTGACGCCATGCCTGAACAATATTCACGTAATAATCTAGAAACCAGTCACGCAAAGATCTATCAATCAATCACGCAAAGTTAAACCTTTTTGCAATCACACAAACCCTACGTGACCCCATGCCAAAATCCACTCATGCAAAAAGTGCCAACCACTTAAGCAAGCCCTCACTCACGTAATATCTAAACCCTCAACCGAATTCCTAACAAAGGGTTATAACACATACATATCAACCAGTCATGCATGGTCGATCACCTTTCCACCCTAACAAAACCAACAATACCACCTTCATGTTTATATTCAAAAATTTCAAACAACATGAATATCAACATCAACAAGCAATATGTATAGGTATATGCTCAAAAACCTTAACCTTAAACATGAAGAATAACCATTTCTCCACATGGTTCAAAATAAAACAAAAAATTCATAAAAAAATATTATAACTTTCTCAGGGTAATGTTAACTTTCTCTCACTTCTCAATATGTGAACTACCTTTATGCAAATAATAACCACTCCAAAATGCTCTTACCACTACGAAAATGCTCGAAAGTTGAACTGGCGAGGAATGCTTTTGATAGAATTGTTTCTGAGGATATGTACTATCTCTCGATGAAAACTGAGGAGTTATGGTCTATATAAACATACTTGACCCGTTAATAGGTTTCGAGTTAAGACGCGGAGTCAAATGAATTAGGTCAAATGGGTCGGTTTCATTAAGGGCAATTTTGTCTAAATTTTTTTTCTCTTGGCTAAAAACAGTTAAAATTATAGGAAGGACCATTCTCAGAAACGCCTTATGCATGAGACCCATTTAAAAAAAAGTTCTTTTTTTAAATGAGCCATATGCATAACGTGTTTCTGACAATAGACCTTCTCATAATTTTAACTATTTTTAACCAAGAGAATTAAAATTTGGACAAAATTACCCTTAATAAATTTGACCCATTTATTTGGCTCCGTGTTTTAACCCGAAACTTATTAACAGGTCAAGTATGTTTAGGTTTGCACCTCAAACTTACTCCTATTTTTTGAGCTTTTCTCACCAGACTACTCATTTCTGGAGTATTCTTTTACTAGAAAGAAAAACATTTAAGCATTTTGAGCATTTTAGAGTAGTTTTTAATGCACGAAGAAAACCTGTGAGTGTTTTGAGCTTTTTTAAGCATTTTGGAGTGATTTTTGAAAATGAAGAAAAACTTTTGAACATTTTGAGCATTCATAATTGTTAATTATGTTGTTAAATGGAATATGGTGTACTGTTTGAAGTTGTTGATCATGTTAAATGGAATTCAGTAGTTTTGGTGATTTTTAAAAATTACGTGACTAGTTTTTAAATATTGCGTGACTGGCTTTGGACATTGCATAACTGACTTTGGGCATTGCGTGACTAGTTTTTGATAAGGCATTACGTGACTAGTTTCTGATAAGGCATTGCATGACTAGTTGATAGGCATTACGTAACTTGTTAGAAAGGCATTGCGTGACTAGTTAATAAAGCATTGCGTGACTAGTTAGTAAAGTATTGTGTGACTTAGGCATTACTTAAAAATCAGTCACGCAATGCCTAAAACCAATCACGTAATGTCTAAAAATTGGTCACGCAGTGATTAAGTCACGTAATGCCTAAAAACTATCTCGCAATACTTAAAAACCAGTCTAATCAATTTCAATTCCTTAACTTTGGGGTTCTATGAATAAACCAATAAACTCTAGAACCTAAAACACGTATTTTTTTTTTGCTAAGCCATGAAATTGTGTATTTCATAAAAGATAGGTTACAAAACTCCATAACCCTTCAAAGCAAGACAAAATAAATCCCTATCGGGAGGGCCTTGCTCACTCCTCTTATGCAAAAACAAAATATACTCTCTTTACAAAATATTTCTTAAACAATTTCAATTCAAAATCTCATAAAAAAAATCAAAATCCCTAGTAAACATGCTTAACAATCATCTCAATCTCAGACACAACAAAACCATGAACCACCATAAAACCCATCAAACATACTTCAGCTATTTCTTTTCCCTGAGCTCATCATCTTAACCAATCTGATCCAACTCATCAACACAAGCATCTCCACCGCAGCACACGTTTCGAAACAAGTCATTACCAGAAAGCATCCAATTACCAAATTCATCATGCTGCCTACAATCACGATAGAAGATTAAAATCGCTATTCATCATCCTTGAGAACCTCAATATCCACGATCTAAAAAAATAAACAAAATAAGAAAGAATTTGATGTCATCTCCGGATGACGAGATAACTAGTATTTGACGAAAGAGAAAAATCGAGATTTAATTTTAAAATTTTTGTCTGGATGGCGGGATAGAGAAAATTGAAACCATTTTAACTTGTCTGAAATTGTTTAAATGGTATTGTTGTCAAGTCATGCCAAAATTATGCTAAAAATAGTTAAAATTATAAAAAATGATATTTTTGAATTAAGCTTATGAGGAAGGTTATTTCTCACAATTTTCTCTTTAAAAAAGAACTCTTTATTTTATTGGGAAAAAAGTTTGAAATACCTTTACTTTTTTTCAAATTTTTGACATTGGTATCAATTCTTTTCAATAAGTATAGATACCTTTGGTTTCTGGCTAACATATCGATACTTTATGAACTATTATTAAACATGTTCATCAATATGCATTTCTAAGTTCCATGTATGGATACTTAATGAACAAGTATCAATACCTTAGCTCCAAAATGCAATTTTAAGACTAAAAATAAATCCTTTTGTCCAAACTTTCAAGTAAACTTATTTGGCTATCAAAGCATACATTTTCTAAGTTATTATGGTTCATAAATCATGTTCAAAAATGTCAAGTTTCCAACTCACCAAGTTAAGTTACAATTCTAACCTTAAGCAAAAATTGAGGTTTCACACCTTATTCCTTTTCCCAACAAATGAAGCCTCTGAATGAGACATACGTACCACCCCTTACAATTTTGCCTTTAGCTCACAAGCTAAGGTATTTTCCCAAACAAATAGATGTCGTCGATATGGGATATTCCATCTACCATCATTCCAAGCCTTGGCAACCTTCATTTCCTTATCATACACCATAACGAAGAGTCTAACAACCATTAATCAAGCCAAAAGGAAACATTCACTTTACCCCCAATCACCCACCCATAATTATCAAAACCAACAAGCTTACCCCTCCCATTACTCCTCAGTAAATTGGAAATATTCCTACAAATTGAGGTCATAATTTGTACTTGTATATCGTAGATGGTAACCATTTTAGCTTATTCTCTCCATACTTAGTGTAAACACACATTTTGCATTGAATATTTGGACTTGAAAATTATGAGACAAATTACAAAGATTTGATGCAAGCTACAGTCCCTAGAATTCCTTTAATTAATTTCTTCACTTTGTCTTCAAGAGTCATGAACTCGAACTTGTTCTTGAGCATGATCTAGACTTGAGAACTTCACTTTCAAGTGTTTGAGTGACTTGATCTTGATCACAAACTAGACTTGAGAACTTCGTTTCAAGGGTCTAAGTGACTTAATCTTGAACACAAACTAGACTTGAGAAATTCATCTTCAGAAATCTTCTTCTTTTCTCAATCTCCGCATGATCCTCAAATGGCTTGGAGGAGCACTGTATTTATAGCACTAAATGAGATATTTTCATAAGGATTTAGTCTCTTTAAATTATCTGTAAATTATTTTTATTTAATTAGAGAAAAATAATGATGACTCATAAATAGTCTTTTGATTGGCTAAACTTTGAGTCCTTGAATTTTGATTGTTCAAATTTAAGTTTTATTTCTAAATTATTTTAATTTATTTAGAGATAAATTAAATGATCAAAATTGTTTTATCTCCAAATTATCATAATGGTTTTAGAGACAAATTAGATGACTAATTGGTAAAAAATATGAATATTATCTCTAAATTATCTTAATTTGTTAAGAGAAAAATTGGATGACCAATAATTAAATTTCAATTGTTCCAATGTAAATATTATTTTTAAATTATCTCAAGAGATTAATATGTATGACACAAAGGTGAATTTTAATTAGTCCAACTATGTGTCTTTGAAATAATCTAACTAATAACTTCATTATTTTATAATTAATTATATGGTTATCTTTAAGGATGTTATCAGGTCCATGTGGGGCCTTGTAATTGGATAATAATTTTTCTCTTTCTACACTTACTGCTAGAAGCCTCCTCCAAAGTGCATTCTCCTTATTCTTGAATCTCCACCACCATTTACCTAATAATGCCACATTTTATTAGTCAAATTAGAGATATCCAAACCCCTTACATTTTTGGTTGACACACCCGCAAAGAAAATTCCTCCTTATTTGTTCTAGCTTGCTTAAGACAGTAATAGGTGCTTTAAAAATGGAAAAGGAAAACAAAAGTACTGAGTTTAGCATAGAATAAATTAAAGTAACTATACCTCCAATAGATAAGTACTTTCATCGCCAAAGTTCCAATCTACTCTGAAATTTATTCACAATAGGGTCCTATGTATGCATGCTTTGTAAGTTTACTCCAAGAGGAATACCAAGATCAAAAAAAGGTAGATGACCCAAATTGCTTTGAAAAACATTAGCCATGGCTCTCCCAACCACTTCCTCAACTCCCACCAGGTAAAGGCAAAACTTCGAGAAGTTAATTTTTAACCCTAACAATCGTAAAATTCTCCTAACATTGCAAACACCTACCTCTTCCGATTTCACAAAAAGTATAGTGTCATCACCAAATTATAGAGTCATCATGTTTTCTAACATTGGCACCCCTCAGCACGTATGCAAGTTCTTCCCTTGTAGAAGACTCATTTTCATTGGAAATTCCGAAGTAGGAATCCATTTACCAAAACCACCACTCGCACCGTAGATATGCACTCATATATCCATGCCCTCATTTTTCACCAAAACCCATTTTCCCTATCACAAAGATCAAGAAATTTCAATCAACAGCCTTTAAAAATCAAGCTTCATTAGCACACCCCCACTATTACTAATTTTTTTTTCATAATATGAATTATGTAAAAGGAGAAGAATATTCATTTCTCCAACCAAATGTGTTCCAAAAAAGAATGATGTAAAAGGAGAAGGATAATTTTACAAAATTAAATCTAACACATGATTGAATTCCAAATATAGCTCATTGGAGCTACTAAAGGAGTTTTCTCAAACATATGTTCTAAATTTCTTTTAATGTAACAAACAACAAAATAGTACTGGGGTTAATTTCTCCTTTAGTTTAGATGGATCAATTCCTTTACTACCCAATAAAACGAATCCCCACAAGAGATTGCTTCCTAGTTAGGATGACAAAAACATATTGATTGGAAATTAAATTATTACTGAATAATCTCTATACATCATTAGATTTTTTAAAAGAAATTTCCTTACCAAGAGTTGCTTGGTTTAAAATTCAATATCTATTCATGGAAACCCTATAATGACATAGACATGTATTTAACCAAATTATAGCCTGAAAGTCGTATTCTTCTAGACTAGTAGATTCGCGGTTGTACATCCTTCAAAAAATATTGAAAACTAAGTTTCAGCCAAACCATTTCCTTGAAATTATATTCTTTTCTTAAGAATGCTTACCACAATTTTCATCCATGAGCTCAATTATGCTTTAGAAGCCAAACATATGGCTTTCTTTTGAGGAATATCATGTAAGGAGGGCCAGTAAAATTAGTTACCTAGGTCAAACCAGTTTGCCAATAAAATTACTGTAAAGTTACTCTAATGGAAGCTAAACATATGCTTAAATTTTCTATTCTTAAGTTTTTTTTCCTTTTTCAAATAACAATTAATTTAGTATTCAGACCAATAAGATTTCCAACCCTGCCTTTTGAGGATGATGACTTATAAATTAATAAATAGAACAATAAAAAACACACAATAATGTTGCTAAAATTATAAGTATCAAGTATAATAACAGAATCAAAGAAGGGTCGTAGCATAGCTTTAAACTTAAATTTTCCATCAGCAGTATTTTTCTTACATCAATAAAGTTTCATAGTTGCTAAATCGACAATAGAGTTGAGTTTTTGAGGTTCAAATTGAAATAGAACAAAAATCTTAGCTTGGTGAAGTATTCTCTTCTTTAGCTAAGTATCTATGTTTTAGTATTTCCTAATGGCTATAATTATGTTGATTATGAACAATAAATTTGAGGCAAGTTCATTCTACATTAGTCTGAATATAAATTTTAGAGCAATGGACAATGTTTGCCTCAAGGTCAAAGCAACATAGGGAGCTTAACATATTGGCCATCTTTCGATATGTTACCCTTATTGGTATTGTCTTGTCTATCAAGGTCATTGAGCATTACACTGTTAATTTCACGTATTGCAAATTAGCATCATAAATTTTGTTAGGTCAAATTTGAGTTATTTTATAAGTTTTAAGCTTACATGAATTATTCTATATCCGTAAATGAAAATTAAAAAGAAAATATAAGAAAATGAAATTTTTATAGAAGAGAAAATAAATTGAAGACATAGTTGTGTATTTAATTAATATTACACAGTTGTTTAATGACATTAATATGGCTAATTTTTTTTGGTATAGGAGAGAACATTATTAGGTCAATGTGAGTTTAATACCAATAAAAAGGAACCGCTATAATTAAAAATTTAAGTTGAAATTTAAGTTGATATGATGATGTAAAAACAAAAGGATGTACTTAAATCTCTAAACAGTTTCCTACTTGTAGTGTTTTACCAGGCAGTATCATACATCAAAGGCAAATAAATATTATAATTTATTTTCATTTCAGGTATATCATGATTGCTCCATGAATATCATACTTCATTATCATGATTTCAATTGGCAAAACCAATTGATAAGAAGGAGATATTGGAATTGATAAGATGCAGGGTCGTGTTGAGTTCATTTGATACCAGCGAGTTTCAAGAAAGAACATAAAAGGTTAATAGCTAAACGAAAATAGTCTTAATTGAGGTTTCAAAAGTATACAAAATGTGGGTGCCTTTCTTTTCTTTTATCCTTCTTGGCTACCATGAGCAATCTAGCATACCAACTTTTTGGAAAGATACTAAAGTTTATCAATTTCACCAATTAATGTTGTTCCTCACTAAGTTGTATATAAAATTCTTAAGAAATTCCATGCAAGTATAGTGGAAGGGTTCTTGCCAAAGTTCTTCTATTACAAAAAAAAAACGGTATTACCCAAGAAAAGCTATCTTTTCCAAATACTTTGGTTTCTACTTTGTCACGACCAACATTTCTCCCTAGCTACAGATGAATATGACTTTATGGTAAGTGCTTAATATCAGTCCTTTTGTACTCTTGGCATGGGATCCTCACATTGTATATCTTATGCTCGGTGATGCTGCCTTCCTTACATTAATATCCATATCTACAAGTTAAAAAAGCTTCATACACAAGACTCTACACTTCAAAGAAAATTTTAACGGTAAATGGACAATTTCTAGGACCAATTATACAAGTTTGGTACGGAGAAACAGTTACCGTCAAGGTTTATAACAAAGGGAAATACAACATCACCATTCACTAGTATTTCAAGTCAAAGAAACAATTCCGTTTTTATTGTGTTGAAAAATCCCTCAAGTTTCTGGTTTGCTACTCACCTTTTAAAGGAAATAATTTTGTTTCTATAATTCCTTTGCAGGCACGGAGTTCAACAGCCTAGGTATCTATGGTCAGATGGTCCCGAATATATCACGCAATGCCTAATATAACCTGGAAGAATGTTCAAGCAAAAAATTATATTTTCCATGGAAAAAGGGACCCTATGGTGGCATGCTCACAATGACTGGTCAAGGGCTACTATTTATGGGGTTATTATGATCTATCCAAAGGTCGGAACTAGGTACCCTTTTCCCAAGCTGGATGCAAAAGTTTCCTATCACAATCTAATTTTCGGGCCATAACTAGCGCATGGGCCCAATGGGCATAGCCCACTAAGCCCAAGCAAGCCTCTTTATGTAATCTTGATCATCATTTCAACAATCATTCCTAAAGTCACATTTCGTAATTCTCAATTATAAAAATATTCAGTGATATACTATGGCAATCAAATACTTACATTTAGATCATCCAAAATAATATCACCTATTGTCAACTCATAGTGGCAACATCAATCAAAATATACATATATTGTTTATACTATGAATCTTAGTGATTTATATCACGCGTATGCATACACAGACAAAAGACTCTTAACTACCAACGGAGTGACTTTGGGTGAAGGTACAACTACTGAATGTCATGTTACCTACCAAAAAGATGAATATACGTGAACACCTCAATCTAGGTCCTAACTGCCTCCGACTTTGAAAACATGAAGTTTCAAAGAGTGAGTATAAACCTAGTGAGTGAACATAGAAAGGGAACAAGCAAACAATACGAAAAGTTGTAGAAAACATGATGCACTTATGTTAAAAGCAATGCAATTTAGCTTAATTTTTTGTAAAGCCCCTTAATTCAACCTTTGGTTATTTAATCCTTTAGAGTGAAGGATCTATGATCAACAACGAAGTTGAAAAGAGTGAAAACTACAGTAAATATCCAAGCAAGACAGAGAGTTTCTCATTGCATTGAAAATCAATTTGAAAGCAATTAACAATTTCAACATTCAACATTCATTGCAATCACATAATCTTTTCTCTAACATTTCTATGGTATGTGTAAACATGTATACAACCACCGGCTCATCAGCTCATGTGATGGAAATACTTTGTATTTCTATCCCATTCCATAATCCATTTAAATTTGGATAATGGTCTCTATCTGCATTCCTTTATTCGATATAATTGCCACAGTTTAGACTTTTTTTTCCTTCACACTATCCTTTCTCCCCAAATTAGCCACATCTCCCTGTCAATCAACCTCTAAATCCAGAATCTCAACTTCTAATTTCTCGATTTTAGAAGATATCCCACCATACTTTAACTTATGCCATTTTTTAATAATAAGTCTAAGATTTTTAGGTCCTCACAAAAGCTTTGGACTTCTAGGGTTCCCCACTTTAGCATTCTCCCAAGTTTCTACAATCAATGCTTGAAAGGAATGATCATCAAACCAATAATTAAATGTTCGAAAAAGTTGTGGTCTCCAATCATAGCTTCTACTCACCATCACCAAATTATGATTAGATATTGAACTCAGAAGACATTTTTGGATAATATCCCCATAGTAATCTAACCATTTAGCATCCAACAAAAATCTATCCAGCTTATAAAATCTTGTTTCCTCCCTTTTACTACACCATCCGTATTTGAACCCCCATCATTGGCATATCAACCAGAAAAGCATCTTGTATAAAATTACTAAAAACACTGGCAAATTGTGAGACATCACATTTACCAATCCTCTCATCTTCATACCTGTATTGAAATCTCCTCCCAAACACCACCAAATATCATGAGATTGAATTATATGCAACAATGAATCCCACAAGAAAAATATTTTTGTTCCGTCGTTAGGTGCATATATATTTAGAAAACCACACTTATGAGGCTACCCATTAATTAAGCTTGTGGCTAAAATATAATTTTTATTCAAAAGATGCTCTTCCGTCTTAAAGAAAACCTCTCGCCAAATCATCATCAATCCCCTTGAAGAAATACAATATATAATTTTTATTCACATCATGTTCCTCTATCTTAAAGAAATCCTCTTGCCAAATCATCATCAATCTCTCTGGAGAAATACACTAAGTCTTTAACCCTGTCTGTCAAGCCCAGCTCTATAATATACTTACCATGTCATTCATGTACTTGATAGCACGTCTGCATATTTGGATGCCTCGAAAAATTATTAAAAGTTGATATCGTACCTAGTGGTACAATTAAGTTGATTAAAGCCTCGAACTAGTCCAAATAGAGATTTTAGGATGTATTTGAAAGTTATTGAACCTTAGAATGTCTTAATATGGTGATTTGGAGTTCGAGGATTGATTTGGAGTCCAATCAAGAATTTTTATAACGAAGAGGCAAAATGGTCATTTTGCCACCCGAGGGCAAAAATTGGAATTTTGGAAGAGATTTTTGACCAAGTTTGACTAGTTGGAACATAATTTGAATTTGAGAAGTGAAAAAAATTTCAATTTCGACATTTTTCGAACATAAGGACAAAACGGTCATTCCATGTGTCCATGAGGACGTAATTGAAATTTTAGAAATTTTCCACCACCATGACACTTGTCAAGCCCATGAATTTCACCTATTATCATTTTATACTTTGGATAATTATGGGATTATATATGGTGGTAAGAGAATGCTTAATTGTTAAGTTTTAACCATGGACCAATCAAGTGGCGACACGTGTCAAGTTTTAATTTTTTTATAATTTCCTTTATAAACCAACATAAACCATTCCCAATTCACTGTTCATTGCTGTGAAAGCCAAAAAAAAAAGGGGAAAAAGAATAGAAACAACCCTAAGGAAGAAAAATTCAAAAGAAATTCATTGGATTTTCGAAAAACGAAGTGATCGAAGGTAAGATTTCGCGATTTAGCTTAAGATCTATCTTACCCATTCTTTCTTTTTCATTTTCTATGGTTGAAACTCAAGTTTTCATGATGGAAGCACGCTGGCCGAATCAAGGGGGGAAGGTTTTGATGATGGTTTTTGATAGATTTTAGGCAATCTAGGTGTTTTTAGTGTTTTGTGATATTCGGTATGAAAAACAAGCAAGAAAATAACATGTTCTTTATCAAACCCTAATTGGCCAAATTCTATAGGGAATATTTTGAAGATGAATTTTGTCATATTTCATGTTATCTAGCTCGCATTTGATGATTCGTGATGTCGGATATCGAAAACGGTTATCGAAAAGTATAGTTCCTTTAGTAAACGACTTGAACGATAATGAGAAAATTATAGTAAATGGACTTAGAATTGATTTCTAATGAGGTATACGGACTTGTTGGAGTACCAAAAGTGCAATGAATCTATTTGGAGTTGAATTGGATGTTTTGGCTAATTAAACAGTGTATAGTGCGAGTTAGGTCGAATACCATTTCAGTCCAACAACAATTGAACCTACGTAGAACACCATCTTTAAGTGATTATTCGAACACTTCTCATTCAATTTCATGCATTCATAAAAGAGCCTGAAATAGTCTTATAACAGTTTGGCATAAGTGTATTGAATTACTTGTTGTGCATTATGTATAGGTGGTGAGCCCTTTGGTAAGGGTAAAGATATCGTACCCGAGGACCAGGAGTAGGAGTACTCTCATTATAGTGAGTAATCAGACGATCATCTTAACTATCTAAAGTAGTTTATACTCGTTTTTATGTTTTAAAGAATAATGAGTTTAAATTGTAAATTATTATGTTTTAAAATTGAAGTGTTGGCTAAACGAAATGAGATTTATAACTTGTTTTGAAATTGAATCCTGGTTTTGAAAATTGAGTAAGTGGAGACTATATACTTGTGTTATATATATATTTTGACTATTGTTAGTTATGTCGACCCGGCTTTGTAATAAATGTATCGACATAACAGGATTTGTAATTGACATATGGTTTGAATTGATGGCTTATGACAATGTGACGGCATGAATGGTTGGATTTGTGTTTGTGTGGAATATATGAACTGTTTTGTTTTACCTTGACAGACTAGGTAATATCATATTAGCCATGTCATACTGCCGAAATTTTTATTAATTTGGTGGGGTAATTGATTAGCTTACTGCAGTGGGCAGGTTTCCATGGATCGGCCTATTAGAGGGGCACAGTAAACCCCGTTATATTTTACCTTAGTAGGAGAGGCGTGGAGGGTATCTCCTAAGGTAGTTTAGAGTTCACTTCACACCAAACCACCATGTGAGGGTGAAACTTAGCCAACGCCAAGGATCGGCTATGTTTCTAAACGTAAAAACATGTTTTATGTGTATATGTTATTTTAACAGCCTTGGCGGACTCGGTTGGATGCCCGGTGCAAGGTGTCACCGAGTACGAGTTTTGGCACGAGCCAAGTTTTAAGAGAGTCATAAGCCTTGTTGATTATTTTTGATGAAATGTAATTGTTTTATATGGTTGAAATTAGTTTTAATGTTATGAATCATATTATGAAGAGATGTTTCAATTGTCTCCATTTACTCTGCTTTAGATGTTATAGATGAACTTTGATTACTCATTGGGTTTATAAAAACTTACCCCCTTCTTTTCACCCATTTCAGGTTCAGAGTAGTCTATAGACAGTCGATTTTGTCGAGGGTTTGCTTTTGGTTTTGCACCTTTAGAAATCGTAGGTCTACAGCCTTGTTTATTTTGTTATTTTGGGGGCTCACATGGCATTGTAAAATATTTTTGCATACCCTAGCGCTATGTGCTATTATGTATATGAATTTATTTTGTTATTACGCTACAGTAATTGTTTACGTAGAATTCTATAAATATTGTTTTATATGAAAATGGAATATTTTATCCAATATTTTTATTTATTTCTGTTAGTTATAAATTCACTTTAAATGGATGATTTAGATACCTAAATTTATTTTTAGATATGAAATGTATATTTTTCATTTATATATTATATTTTTAACAGGTTTCGAAATTTTTAGGTAAAATTACCAAAATACCCCTGTGCGGTAGAAATTACTTTTTGATTGTTTTTTATTTGAAAATAGTCTATATTCCTTTAAAACATGATATTTAGTAATTGTTGCTCACAGGGGAGGCGAAAAACTGATGCTAGAGCCTTGCGAGGTTTCGGTTGACATTCCGGGTAAGGTATGTCTATCGGGACATAGCGGCGGTTGTCACGGGCTCGAGGAGAGTACTGGATCGTGACACTGTCTTTTCTCCAAACTGACTCAAAAGAGTTATTCCTTGAATTTTTCTATTTTGTTTCCCGAAGAAGTACAATATTCGAGGTTTCCTTATTGATCACCCTCCTAGCTATACATTTCTCCTCACCTTTGTATATCCCTCTAACAGTCCAAGTAAGTATAAACATTTATAAAATGCAATATGCACAAACCACCAAAGTTCATTTAAGAACTTCCAAATTGCCACTCTTCTTCTTCTAATTTCATTATAGTATCCACAACATCATCATTTGAATTTTTAAATTCTATCCCAAGTTTCCCTTTAACAGCCCGTGTGGCCTTAAACTCATCATGTAAATTATCACAATCTACATTCTGATTTTTTGTATTCAACATACTGCTCGTAACCTCCCTCAATCTTGAGTGGCTGTGTAATATCTTTCCACCATCCAAAATTTAGGTTTATTCTCAGAATTCTTGCTTCCTTTTAGTCAACTCTTACCTTTTTACTCAATTGGACCTTTTCAATATCCTCCCTCATTTCTACTTTTGCATCTCTTTCTCTTATGTCAAACAACCGACTGCTCCAATCTTTATTTATAAAATGAGAAACGTCCATGACCTCTTGAGAGCAATTAACATTAAGCCTATCCCTTGGTGTATGAACTATAAGGCTAAAGTCCTCTTTTAATGACCTTAAAAAATTATTATCTACTACAATTGAGGATAACGTTAATGGAGAGTTCAATTCCCTCAGTTCTAAGCATTTTATTGCAATAGGACTTCCAAAATCAATTGTGAATCCTATCCGTTTCACCATTTAAATTCTATCTACTTGGGAACATATTAACAACAGATTTATGTCATTATCATCATCATAAATTTAGTTCCCACCTTTATATTTTTTCTCACCATTATTCTGATTCCCATTAATACTTGGACTCTTTGTAGTGTCCAAACCGCACCACTTAACCTCATCATGAGCTATAGTTTTTTTTTTTTTTTTTTGCCTTGTTAAGCGAGATAGATGTACACCCAGCACAATGCAAATCCGTATCTTCTCTCTTAGCAATTTTAGGACAAGACAACTCCAACATCTTTTCTTTGTCTAACTTATTAGCACTGTTTGATTCCATTCTGCAATCACCCTCTAATTCAAATCCTTTAAAATTCTAGAAAGTATTTTTTCCACCCGGATAAAATTTGAATTCAATTCAACCTTCTCTTAATTTAAATTTTTTAAGTGGTTAACTGTCTACTAACTCTCCTTACCTAATTCTTCATTTAATTCAAAATCAAATTTGCCACCTTGGATATATACGTTACTAAACAAGGCCTGGCCAAATGTACAACCTCTTCCCTTTGAACACTGGTGGCTAGTAACTGGTTGTCATTTGGCAGAACAGTCACAACACTCAAAATAGTGGCTCTCAGCATGATTATATCCTTCCCAACTTTAATTCTACGATACATTGGAATCTGCCGTGTGCTATTACCCTTTACCAAAATCACTGCATAACTGAATCGATTCATGTTCAGAGTTTCCTGCTCTATATTCATGAATTTTCCCCATGAATCTCTTAAAGCCATAAAAAGATCGACATGCCATAAATGAATCAAAATTTCTTCCACCTTCACCCAACATAAAAATTCCAATTTATCATTACAGGCTTCATAAGGCACCAAACTATTCCACCACTCTAGAAATGAATCCTTATAATCCACAAGAAGGATGTCCATTTCATCTTTGTTTTAGAAGGTAACTAACACTCGAAGTCCCTCAACTTCTCTAATTCGAACCTTTATCCCTTTCCCTGTCAAGTTCTGTTCAATTTTTTCTACACACATACCCTCCCAAACAAAACCCAACACACTTTCTTTCAACCATACATCATTCAATTTAGGTATGAAGACACAAGCACCATTATTTTCCTTACCTTTATCCACAGCCTTAGGCTTGTCCTTGACCTTCCTTGACTGCACTCGAGCATTCATCTCCTTATCATTGTCCATAACCCTAGCTTTATTCTAATCACCCTTGGTTGTGCTCGAGTATCCTTCTTTCCAGGTTGATGGCCATTCACTACTGCATCTCTAAAGGAATTTTGATAAGGAAAATGGTTTTTTATTCTACCTAGTGGTGTATCATTTCTAGGCAACCCGCTTTTTAAAGCCTTCTTAACGAAAATTCGATGGCCAGAAACAATCATTCCGTCTCCATGAAGGATTGCCATGTGTTATTCTCTGGCAAACCTATATCACACAAAAGCAAAATGCCTACCTTTCCTTGTAATGGACCTTGGTGCGAACACATCAACCACAACGCCAAACTGATCAAACACTGATTTGATGCTAGCCCATGACATTACCATATTATCTACAAAGACAGTGTAAAGAGATCTCCTCCACCGTGCTATCTTAGATTGCCCACGATACCTAGTTCTTGTTGACTGAAACCCATGGGTGCTGCTCCTCCTTCATGCCTACCTTTAAAAAAACGCTCAACTCTCTCTCTCTTTTTTTTTTTTTAATTAACTACATTGTTATGTCATGCCTAACGCCTTAGGAAGAAAGCAGGTAGAGTGCTTCAAAAACTCCCACATCAAATAGGTAAGATAATATGTGGTGACTTATAAGTAGTGGCGTGGCGCGTATTGCCACGCTAGTCTAACGAGGAGAGGATAAATCCATTGTTCATATGTAAAATTATTATTTTAAACAACAAAAAAAATAATTGATTAAAGATTTGGAAATCAAGAATTGATTAAAATTGAACAAGTAATTAAGCATGACATGGATTATAATATAATTAATCTCGATAGAAGGAGAATTATTGATTTTATTATCTAAAACAAATACATGTTTTTACCTATAATACTTCAAACATATTGTTATTTTTATCCAAACACCCTGTTTGCTCTTTTTTTTTCACTTAAAAATAATAAAAGAAAAAATAATAAAATGAATTATATTACCTAATTTATAATTAATGCAATAACAAATAATATCATACTTTTATTACATTTACACGTTGTAGTGATGTACACGTACAATTAAAGTTGTTCCCAAGTGGAGACAATTTCTAACTGATTGTCATTAATTAGGCTGACAATTGATTGTCATGTGTCAATGTTTTTTGCTAGAGAAAAAGAGAGATAGGAAGGAAAGGGAAACAAAAGAAAGGAATGATGGAAGAAAAAGAAAATGAAGAGTAAAGATGGTTGCGTAATTGATTAAATGATAATTTCATTGGCACAGGAAAATGATGAATACATTAAACTTTTATATCAATAATAATATAATTTATGTAAAATAATAGTAAAAATATTTTATCAATTTTAATTACTAATTTATAAATGTTGTGAATGAATTTAAATTCTATGTTTCTTCAATGCTATGGTTTTTTTTTTTTACTTAGCCTCTTCGATGCTATGTTATAAATATAATAAACTTATACACAGCTACAGAAGAAATATAAACAAAGAATGTTATAATTTATGATATTTGTTATTAAAAATTGAATCAAAATTTGTTAATGAAATAATTTTATGAGGAAATTATGAGAAATAACCTTCCTCATAAGCTCAATTCAAAAATATCATTTTTTATAATTTTAACTATTTTTAGCCTATTTTTGACATGACTTGACTACAATACCTTTTAAACAATTTCAGACAAGTTAAAATGGTTTCAGTTTTCTCTATCCCGCCATTCAGACAAAAATTTTAAAATTAAATCTCGATTTCTCTCTCTGGTCAAATGCTGTCTATCTCACCATTCGAAAATGACATCAAGTTCTTTCTTATTTTGTTTTATTTTTTTAGATAGTGGATCTTGGGGTTCTCAAAGATGATGAATAGTGATTTTACTCTTCTATGGTGATTGCAGGTAGCATAATGAATTTAGTAATTGGATGCTTTCTGGTGATGACTTGTTTCGAAACGTGTGTTGCGATGGAGATGCCTATGTTGATGACTTGGATCAGATTGGTTAAGATGATGGGCTCAGGGAAAAAAAATAGCTGAAGTATGTTTGATGGGTTTTATAGTGGTTCACGGTTTTATTGTGTCAAGAATTGGGATGATTGTTAAGCATGTTTGCTGGAGATTTTGATTTTTTTTATGGGATTTTGAATTGAAATTGTTCAAGAAATATTTTGTAAAGGGAGTATTTTTGTTTTTGCATAAGGGGAGTGAGCAAGGCCCTCCCGATAGAGATTTATTTTGTCTTGCTTTGGAGGGTTATAGAGTTTTGTAACCTATCTTTTATGACATGCACAATTTCATGGCTTAACAAAAAAAAAAGTATGTGTTTTAGGTTCTTGAGTTTATTGGTTTATTCATAGAATCTCAAAGTTAAGGAATTAAAATTGATTAGATTGGTTTTTAAGTATTACGAGACTAGTTTTTAGGCATTTCGTGATTTAATCATTACGTGATTAGTTTTTAGGTATTACGTGATTGGTTTTAGGCATTGCGTGACTAGTTTTTAGGCATTGTGTGATTGAGTTTTAAGTAATGCCTAAGTCACACAATACTTTACTAACTAGTCATGCAATACTTATCAACTAGTCACACAATGCTTTATCATAAACTAATCACGTAATGTCTTATCAAAAACTAGTCACGCAATGTCTATTAACTAGTCACGGAATGCCTTATCAGAAACTAGTCATACAATGCCTTATTAGAAACAAATCACGCAACGCCTTATCAAAAACTAGTCACACAATGTTCAAAGTCAGTCACGCAATATCCAAAGTCAGTCACGCAATGCCTAAAAACTAGTCATGTAATTCCCAAAAATCACCAAAACTACTGAATTCCATTTAACAAGATCAACAACTTCAAACGATACATCATATTTCATTTAACAACATAATTAACGAATATGAATGCTCAAAATGTTCAAAAGTTTTTCTTCATATATCAAAAATCACTCCAAAATGCTTAAAAAATGCTCAAAACGCTCACGAGTTTTCTTCATGTATCAAAAACTACTCCAAAATACTCAAAATGCTTAAACGTTTTTCTTTCTAGTAAGGAATACTCCAGATTTGAATAATCTGGTGAGGAAAGCTCAAAAAATATGAGTCAGTTTGAGGCGTAGGCCTAAACATACTTGACTCGTTAATAGGTTTTGGGTTGAGACGCGAAGCCAAATAAATGGATCGATTTCATTAAGGGTAATTTTGTCCAAATTTTAATTCTCTTGACTAAAAATAGTTAAAATTATAAAGAGACCTATTGTTAAAAACACGTTATGCGTAAGGCCCATTTAAAAATAGAACTTTAATTTTATTATCAAATGTTATGTTTTGAATTATGATTGAATTTTAGGATTACGTTGTTATCATCAAAAGAATATGCTGACATTAACATTTATATATTTTTTGATAACACTAATATTGCTAAATAATAAAAATATAAATATTTTTAAAATAAAAAATATATCAATAACAAGTACAATTAAGTTCATGATATAGATTATATTTAATTTAATTCTGTGAGTATATTTATCGTCGTTAACAAATGTGATTATATTTTTATTAGTACAAATTATATAACTTACTAAAAGCGTTCCTTAGGGAGCTTTCCTAGAAGCATTAAATGGATACATGTCCATCACGTGTCTTTCCTCTAACTAACCTGGGAAAAAGTTGACAAAAACAGTCGTGCATGGCAGGCTGATTAAAGTAGTGACATTCAAAGGGACAATGATAAAATTTCCGCCTTTACTTTTCCTTGAATACTGTTTCTGATGCTTGTTTTTCAGTTGCTTCAGGAAGCTTCTGTCCTAACAAACCAACCTTAATTTGGTTCCCATGCAGATAATACAAGCTTTAGTTAATTAGTTGGTAACATTGAATTCAAAATTGATTGAATGGGTAAAAGATATCAATTATAACTTTTCTTTTTTGAGAATTTTTTTTAGATTTTATATAAAATAAATTCATACTAATTCAAGATTTATTATAACAAGAATTTAGAATATAAAAATATACTCGACTTTTGATACATGATTCGTTAACATAAACAATACTAATCACATCATTGTTGGGATTCAATGTATTAGAATCTTCTTCATCTTTTTTTTAGGTAACGCTCGTGAGACTTTAATGTCATTGTGGAAAGGAAATGAGATATTATAACATTTCCTTTATATAGTGAATATTTCATTCTATTTATTACAAGATTTAAAATTTTTGTATTGAGGCCTATATTTTTAAGTTTACATGTAATATTGAAATCTAGCCCACTTAATCATATTATTGTCAAGACCAAATATGCTAAGCCGGTTTTTATATAAAAGAAAAATCAAATTAAATAATATAAGTTCAAATTTTACTATTGACAAAATCTAATATTTTCAGTAAACATATAAGAAAAAAAATCATGTATTCAAAAATTATTGACCTTTGTTGAACTGTGCCCAACTTATTTTGTTGACTTAACAAATTTTAAACAAACGCTTGATCCAAAAAAAAAAAAAAAACAGAACCTCAACGAACAACCTGACTTGAGACACCAAAACCTATTTATTAACCTTAAGACAAGCGTTTTTCCACAAGCACAATTAAGATAAAGAAAACTTCAGAAAAATATATTAACATGGGCAGACTAGCTTTTGCATGGTTTTATGTATAATCCGATGGATGCCTGGTGCCTGGAGACATGTGATTGATATTTGTTGACTGAATGCCATGTTTGACGATACGTATTTACTTTGAAATTTTCTTTTACCCAGTCAACAACTTAAGACTTGGAAGAAGAAACTTAGGAGCACACGTTTTCTCCTATAAATTGTCAAAATTTATAAGCCCAAAGATCACAGAAGAAAAAAAGAGGTGACCCGACGAACACATAATTAGAGAGAAAACAGAAAAGTGACTTTCTTATCTTCGAGAGAACAGTAATGGGTTTGTTGAAGCAAGATTTAGTCTTATGGTTGCTAGGGGTTTTGTTTCTTAGCAACCTGCTCCTTTGCAGGGCAGACGTCCACTACTATGATTTCTTTGTAAGTGCTAGTTTACTCTAACTGATTATGCATCAGGTTTTTCTAATAATAGTAGTATATGACTTCAAGAATCATGGCAAACCTCCTGAGAGGGAAGATTAGCAGTGACTGAAAGATTGAGATTTAATGTAGCTTGCCTCTTTGGTTGCAGGTACGAGAGAAGAACTTTACAAGCCTGTGTAACACCACCAAGTCGATGTTAGTCGTAAATGGCAGTTATCCTGGGCCGGAGATTCGGGTTCACAGACAGGACACTGTGTATGTTAATGTCCACAATCAAGGGAACTATGGCCTTACCATTCATTGGTAATTACCAATCGCTCTCTCTCTCTCTCTCTCTCTTACTTCTTGCTTTCATTAAATATTGATTCATTGAAAATTACTTTGATAGGCACGGTGTGAAACAACCAAGAAATCCATGGTCAGATGGCCCCGAATTCGTAACGCAGTGCCCGATTCAACCAGGAACAAACTTCACTTATGAAGTTATACTGTCTGATGAAATAGGAACCTTGTGGTGGCATGCCCACAGTGATTGGACTCGTGGCTCCGTCCATGGTGCCTTTGTCATTTTACCTGCTGAGAATGAAACTTATCCATTTCCTACGCCTGATGCAGATCAAACAATCATTCTTCGTACGGATTTACATCTTTTCAAAATTATTTTTTTCATAATTGACTAAATGGATGGTCATGAAATGATACGAATAGGAACATTCCCCATCATTTGTCTTATTTAAACTATATGAAAATGTTAATCTTGTTTCTTTACTATATTGACAGAATCATGGTATAATAGAGACTACAAGGAACTTATTGATGAAGCAACTTCAAACGGTATGGCTGTAGCGCCAGCAGATGCTTACGCTATCAATGGGCATTTAGGAGACACATACGCATGTGCCAATGGTACGTATGCGAATCATTAATAGAAGTTCTTCTAGCGCTTAAATCAGGAAAAGTTACTCCTTAATTTGAACTTTCTTGCTGTTATTTTTGTTTCTAAATTGACCTTCTCGTAGTCACAATTCACATGACCTGCTGCAGAAACTTTATTCCGTATGCAAGTTGATTACCAGAAGACATACCTTCTCCGCATAATCAATGCTGCAATGAATGAACAGAAATTCTTTGCCATCGCAAACCACAGCCTCACAGTCGTTGCACAAGATGCTTCCTACGTTCAAATTTTTACAAACGATTATATAATGATAAGCCCGGGGCAAACCATGGATGTTTTGGTCTGTGCAAACCAAAACATGGGCCAGTATTACATGGCTACAAGGCCTTTCTCTGATAGCGCTGCTCCACCTCGCAATAATATCACGAGGGGTGTTCTGCAATATACAAACAGTGTTGGTGGATTGAATGCTTCCTTAGTAACGCTGCCCGCAATGACTGATTTAGATGCTGCAGCTAACTTCACCAGACGAATTAAAAATTCAAACGTCACCCAAAATCCGCCAATGAAAGTACCTATGGATATCGATAGGCGTGTCTACGTTGCAATTGCCACAAATACATTACCTTGCGATAATTGTCCTATTCAACCGACTCGATTAGCTGCAAGTTTGAACAATGTTAGTTTTGATTTTCCACAAATTGACGTTCTCCAAGCATACTACAACAGGTATATGGATAGCATTTATATTACATTTAATTATTACAATTTGTTGTTTGGAGCTATTGCCATTGTGGCCTTCCTATCTTTTCTATTTCATTACTAAAGCTAATAATTATCATTTTTCTTATGACAGGAGTATCAGTGGTGTTTTCACGGAAGACTTTCCCCTTCAGCCACCCGTGTTCTATAACTTCACTGGAGACGACTTGACTGGTTTGAATCGGAATGCTGATCTAGGGACAAAGGCCGTTGTGCTAAATTACGGTGAAGCAGTTGAGATTGTTCTCCAAACAACCCAATTAGGTGCTGGCGGAAGTCATCCAATGCATTTGCACGGTTTCAGTTTCTATTGGGTCGGGACTGGCTCGGGAAATTTCAATAATGTCACCGATCCTAGCTCTTACAACTTGGTTGATCCACCACTAATTAACACTGTCCATGTTCATGCTAGAGGATGGGTTGCCGTCAGATTTTTTGCAACTAATCCCGGTAAGTTCTGAATTAAATGAAGGAAAGAGAACTCTTCCTCCTCCTTTTGCAAGTCAGAGAGTGAGTTATTGATACGAATGACGTATATATTTTTGCAGGGGTATGGTTTATGCACTGTCATTTCGAAAGGCATAGTAGCTGGGGTATGGACACTGTTTTCATTGTGAAGAATGGAACCGCCGTTGCAACAAGCATCCTTCCGCCCCCTGCCTCTGGCATGCCTCGTTGTCCCGGAACCTAGAAGTAGGATAACCTATGTCGTGTTGTGCTCTATATTTTTAACAAGCGAATGGAAAAAAATTATTTGAAATACTTTCAATAAGATTATTTCTTGGAAATGTAACCTTGTAGTTCATATGCCATTTATGTAATCCTTTCAAGAAAGATTAAGAATACATGTTTGAATTCTTCTTAGTTTGACCTTGTTATGTCATGATTTTGTTCAATTGGAGTATGGCTTTCTGGACTTTTGAGACGACTATAAACAAAGATCTTTCGCTCCTTTTTCCTCTTTTTTTTAGGGAACTTTTTATCATGGTAAATTCTTCATCCTTTTCAATAAAATTTACGGTCTTGACTGAGAAAAGATAAAAATTCAACCCTGCTAGACCAATTTTTTAACAGTCCATTAACAATAATGTTGAACTTTAACTATATATCTAATAAATCACAATTAAATAAATAATTATGTCCTAAACACAGTATATCATTGAAATTGAATTGGCCAATTATTACAATACTACAAGCACATAATGTATACATCTAACAAATCACATCTAAATAATTAATTACGTCCTAAACATAGTAAATCATTGAAATTGAAATTGGCTAATTATTACAATACTACAAAGCACATAATGTATCGAATATGTGAAACCTAAGTCAAAAAAAGGATGAAATATGGAAACCTTTACAATCAACTCGCAAATTAGAAATTGACTATTGAGAAAAAAAAGTTAGAAATTGACTAATGATAGGTAAAGATCAAGAGAGAAGATGGCGACTGGGAGCTTCGCCAGCTAACCATATTGTTTAAGAGAAAAAAAAATGAGAGAAAAAACAAAGAGCATTTTAGTCCTTTCATATTTTTTGGTAATAGTGTTTATATTTTTGGATCTCATTGTCCATTTTAAAAACTAATGGACCCGTATGAAATTATGACTAAAAGTTAGAGGGTGAGAGTATTTTACTCTTAAAATTAGGTTTGGCAAAACTGTTCAACTTCAAGGGATTTCAAGATAATTTTTACTTGTTGAATTTAGTGATATTTTTTAAATAATTTTTACAATTGATTTAGGGTTATAATGTGTTAATCAATTATTTTTTAAAATAAATAAATTAGAGTTTTACTTTTAGTTGATTTAGGGTTACAACATGATAACCACTAAAGGTAAATGATAAAAATGGTAAAAGTACTTAACTAACATCAACTTAATATCAAATTAAAATTCCAATAGAAGTTGTGACAAAATTTTTTTCAAATTCTTCCAAAATTTTTCCAACACTAATACTACCCTACAGTCACAACTTAAGAAAAGATTCTTTATCACAATTGGTGGTCAAATTGACCTGCTGCCCACCCTATCAGGTTTCAATGCTAACTGACAAAAGAATTACTTTCTGGTTGAGCAACAAGGCATTTTGGTTCAACAATCCTTTTTCTCTCTCTTTCTCTCAACAAAAAAAAAATCTTCATACCAAACTCTTCACTTTTTCTCTCTCTTAGGGTTTCAGCAACACTCTCTCCTAAGAATTCAATAAGATTTTAGTTTGAATGCCTATGGAAGAATAAGAAAATGAGGTGAAAGGTTTTGAGGAAAAGTGAAATATTTTAATTTTTAATTTTAATGGAAGAAGAAGGGTGTAGAAGATGGAGCTAGAAAGAGATAAAAAAAAAGTTGTGAAGGAGTTGGAGAGAGGAAAAAAGAGATTTTTTTATTTAATTAATTATTAACAACTTTTTAATATTTAAGTTTAACTCAAAAATTTTTAGTTTTATCTCATTAATGAGGTGGCAACATTTGGTGAGTTGACAATATATAGCTTCTATACATTGTCAGTGTATCAAATATAAATCCTTTATATATTTATTAATTTTTTTAATTGTGCTTAGCTCACAAGTGAATATCATGATATAGTTTTCAAATTACTAAATATTTCTATTGTTTATTTATTTATTATTATTTTTTATTTTTATATTTCTTGTTGGTTTTATTATTACCATAAAAATGAAATAATAAATTAAAAAAATAAACAAACTAAGAATAAAAATAAAAATAAATACCAAAATATAATGATAAGAAAAGAGAAAATAAACGCATACCTTCTTTATGTGAATTGGGTCTACCCTCTTTTAGAGCTTGCTACTTCGAATAGGCCATAGGCTAAGATTGGACTGAAATGGACCTCAATCAAAGCAAACTACAGTCCAACCAACCAATCAAGCATGGTGCCAACACAAAACTACAATCTAACCAAGCAACCAAGCTATGGCACCAATTGATTATTATTTTGCTATTTTGATTTGAATAATGTCGTTTAGTACTCTCACTATATAAACCTAAAATAAAACCCTAGCTCCATTTTTACTATAGCTTTTCTCTTTTTAGTGGCGCAACACTTTTCTCTCTTCGTTCCCCTTTCATTGATTAGAAACCCTTAGATTTTCCCGAAACCAATCCCTTACTACTAAAAGTAAAGTTTTTTGCTTACCGAAAGAATTTCTTTCTCTATTTTTTCCCTCCCCATTCTCTCTGCTGACTCTTGGTTGATGGATGGGTATTTATACCTATTTTTGTGTCAATCTTGGATTTGGATTCTCTGAACTTCTTTAATGTGGTTGTTTATGATTGTTACAAGAATCTCTTCACCTCAAGAACCGTCTATCATGGCCGAGTAATTGATCTTAAAATCTTGGAAGAGTTTGGTTTTCTTTATATTGAGAACTTTAGAAATTTGGGCTAGCATGAATATTTGAGTTTGAACATCCTTATGTTTGAAAAGTTGGTTAGAGTTTTCTATAGCAATGCAAGTGTAAATTATAAGGATGAGAATGATGCACTTCATACTTATGATAATGCTTTCACCACTTACATCACAGGTAGATTATTCAAGATAACCCTTGAGCTTATTAGGGATGTGTTTGGACTTTATAGTGCACTTGGTGCATTAACCTACATTAGTGATAATCTAGTAGTGCAAGATTTAGAAAAAGAGCTTTATGTGAACAATATTGGTGCTCTTGACTCAATTACTAGGCTGTCCATGATGGATAGAATTTTGCACTTGATTATTAGTTAGACTTTAAGGCTAGTACTTGATAACTCTATAATACAGAGTTATTTGGTTTTAATTTTGGTTAACAAGTTACTATGTTCTTGAGTTTTATCTTAAATTTTTAGGTGTTTTAGCTATTTATTTTAAAATAAGTAAATTATGTTGGGTCAATTGAATTTAGATTATTTTAGGCTAAGTTAGTTGTTGATTTTTCTAAATATAGCTACTATTGTTTAAATTGTGCTTTTGTAGGAGAGTGCATTCTAGGTGTAGACTTTCACTACACACATTGTTGTATTTCAAGTATAGCTCCCAAAGGTCCAAATGATGTGATTCTTGGACCATTGAAAACATAAGAGACAAATCTACAACTTTCATGTTTACTATGTCTCCCAGTTCAACCTCCAAATAGGAGACAATTGCATCAAAATTCGAAATAGTGTAGTAGAACATAAAAATTCAAAGTGCACATTTAGTGGCTTCGAGCTTCACCACTTCGTGGCTGTGGCCCCTTGACTACACCATCATGCTTTGAACCTTCAGGAGGTTTGTGGACATGACCCCTAACTGCCCATGGCTATGGCCATAGACAAGGAAATTTAAAAAATAAAAGTCAAGCTTCGTGGTTGCAGCCACCTAGCTCCATGGCCGGGCCCCTAACGTAGAGACTAGAATTTGAGTTGTTTTTTACTTCTATTCTCATTCGGTTTTGAAGCCTATGTAAACGACCCTTTCATAGCAAGAATTAAGTAAGTATTAAGCAAGGGTTTTTTGAAGAAAAAGAGGCATTGAAGCTAACAAGAAAGCAAGGAAAGCAAGGAAAATTACGAATCAAAGACTTGATAAATATTAGAGTTCTTTTTTTCCTTGTTATCTCTATACTTTCTTGCTTAGTTTTAATAGTTAAATTTCTTTTTTGGATGATGTCCTTAGGAATTATGTCAAACCCTATTCTATAAAATAATTACGACGTCATTTACATGCTCAATAGAATGTTTGCATGTTTAGGAAGTTCAAGAAATCGTTAAAAGACGATATTGCCCCTAATGGTACCATTAAGTCAATTAAGCCTCGAACTAGTTCAAATAGGAATTTTGAGGTGAAATTAAGAGTTCCACAGTTCAGGGATGACTCAAAATGGTAATTTGGAGTTCGAGGATCAATTTGGAGTCAAACCGAAATTTTCACTATCCATGGGTAAAATGGTCATTTGCCACCTGGGGACAAAATGAAAATTTTGAGAAAAGATTTTTTTGGCCCCATTTAACTTATTGGAGTATGATTTGAGTATTGGAGTATAATTTGTGGGTTTGGCAGTGCAAAAGTTTAATTCCGATGATTTTTGGAGTGTAGGGGTAAAATCGTGATTTTTCCATCCATGGATAAAATTTGAGATTTTGAGAGAATTTAGATCAAATTTGACAAATTGGAGAATGGTATGAGTATAAGGGATGAAAAATATGTCTATGGGCAATTTTTCAGTTTTTGGGGCAAAAATATAATTTTTGACTTTTATGGGGGCAAAAGTATAAATTTCAAAAATTACTCCACCAAGACTTTGGATAAGTCTGAGAATTTTATCTAAGCTATGGATATGTGGGACAAGTGTATGGTGAAAATTTGGAAATAAATGGATGGCTAGCATTTAAGGAATTAATAAAATAAAAAAAATGAATAAAATAATATTATATTATTTTAGCCTTTAAAATGTCAAAATTCCAGAATTCTCATCTTCTTCAGATGTCCAAACCAGGAGAGAAAAAGGGGGAAAAGAAATAAGAA
Organism: Theobroma cacao; assembly: GCF_000208745.1. Taxonomy (NCBI): domain Eukaryota; kingdom Viridiplantae; phylum Streptophyta; class Magnoliopsida; order Malvales; family Malvaceae; genus Theobroma; species Theobroma cacao. The sequence continues at coordinate 18,267,348 of NC_030857.1, read as the reverse complement.
CCCTAGCTGAAAAAATTTGGGGAAAATCAAGAGAAATCAAGAAATCAAGCATTAAAAAGGTAAATTTCATTGATTTTCCTTGTGATTTTCACTACCCATGCATTTTTTTCTCATTTCCATGCAAAATTAGAAAGTGGGTATGGACACCCATGCTGGCCAAACCTCCATGGATGAGTTTTGAGCTTGAGTTTTGGTTGATTTTAATTGAATTAAGTGATTTTAGTTAGGTTATATTGAAATATAGCAAAAATAAGCTAGAGAAATAATTTTCTCCCATTGAAACCCATTATGCCAAATTTTCTAGGGGAATATTGGCTGCTGATCTTGATGTTTATTTGAGGAATTATGATGAATAATGATAAATTATAAGCCTAGAAAAATAATGGGAATTTTTGGAGCAAAAATACTAATTTTTACTCACAATGGGTATTTTCGTAATTTGCTATCGAAACTGATAATTTGCACCACACTGAGGGACAGTAAGTCAATTTGGGTGCAATTGAGGTATAGAAACTGAAAAAAATTAATTTAGATTTTAAATGGACGCGTATATCGATTTATCGGGTAAAAGACCGAAATAAGCTAACATCGCGTTTAAGCAAAATTTAGACATTTTGCACTTCATATCATGCATTAGTAGTATAAATTAGTTTATTTTGGTTTAGTACCAAAGTAGTAAACCTCTTAATTGTACAATTTGTCAAGGTGGCGAATCTTCTGGCAAGGGCAAAGAAATCGCACTCGAGGAGTAATAGTTGGAGTACCCGAATTTAGTTTTCAGAAACTGTGAGTAAACTTATTATCATCTTAATTATCTAGAGTAGTTTTATACAATTGTGTGATTTTATGAAAAATGGGTTTAAATGGTAAATTGCTATGTTTTGAGAGAAATTGTGATTTTATAAAATGATTTTATAAATTTTCTGAAAAATCGAATATTGGTTTTGAAAATAGAGTAATTGGAGACTGCTTGCTTGTGTTGTAAATTTATGGTTTTAAATTGAATGGCTTATGACAATAAATGAGCATGAATGGGTAAACTAATTTTGGTGTTAGAATTATTTGTATTGTGTATTTAGCCTTGAGAGGCTAGGTTGCGATAAATTGCCATGTCATGTAGAAAAAGATTTTATAAATCAGGTGGTAGATAAAAGATTAGCTACTACAGTGGTGGGGGGTTCCGTGGGCCAGCCTATTAGAGGGGCACGGTAAACTCCTTTATATTCTCACCTCGGTCGTAAAGGCGCGTAGGGTATCTCCTGAGGTGGGCTTTTTGAGTGCACTTCACGTGGACCACCGCGTGAGAGTGAGACTCAACCAACGCTAAGGAACGGCTATGTTTCAAAATAAAAATATGATTTATGCGAAATATGAATTTTTAACAGCCTTGGCGGACTTGGTTGGATACCCCTGGTCTAGGTGTCACCGAGTACAGGATTTGGCATGAGCCAAGTTTTGAGTAATTCACGAGCCATATTGATTATTTGGTTGAAATCAATATTCGTGATGTAAAAAATTTACTGAAGTTACTTATTTTTTAATTGTCTCCATTTACTCGCCTTTAAATAGTTTAGATGGTGTCTGTTTACTCACTGGGATTTTATAATCTCACCACCCTCAATTCCCCACATTTCAGGTTCGGGATAGCCGGTAGATAGCCGATTGCATCAAGGACTTCAGTTAGCCTTGCATTGACAAAATTATAGGTTCACAGACTCGCATCTTATTGGTTAGTTGGGGACCCACGTGTTATTGTAAAAGTAATTTTATACTTTAGTTATTTGATTTAAAATATGTATAAACATATTTAGCTTTTACACCATGTTTTTGGCGGGTTTTGGTATTTTCAAAGAAAAATGACGAAAATGCCCCTGTGAGACAGAAAATAATATTTTATTGATTTGATTTGGAAATGAATTATGATTTCTTGAAATGCAAGATTTAATAACTGTCGCTCACCGGGGATATGCGAAAGCTGATGCTAAGCCTTGCGGGGTTTCGATCGGTATTTGGGGTAATGAGTGCCTATCAAGACATCGCGGCGGTTGTCAAGGGCCCGATGGGAGTTCCGGGTCGTGACAAATTATGTTGGAATAATTTTTTAATCTAGAATCATAATTAAATCCAATGCGTAGTTTGAATTTTTAATATCTTTTCTTGCTAATGATTAACAGTGTTTGAGTTGTTTATTTTAATCTTGTTCTTAATGTGTCTAATTGATTGGCCACCAATTAGATTGATTTGGAAACCTAAACGAAACTGGAAAAGAGAGTTTAGAGTACGTCACAAAAGAAATAGCAAATGTTCAATATCAATTGCATAAGATGATCAATTTGATTTACATGTAGGGTAGGAATACACTTACATGTGATATGTAGTCATAATTAGAGTCTAAGTTTAATGAGTCTTTCTTGATTTCAATTTTCGTAGGAATATAGTAAATTGCTTAAAAAAGATATTGTTATAAGAACATCAGAAGAGACTTATATATAAATTAGAACTCTAGGTTAATAGCGTAGGCTTATCTAGTAAATAAATAGGGAATATAAGAGATTCAGATAAAATATTGAGGGGATATTGTGGTTCTAAACTTTTGGTTGGTTGATTAATTAGTTAGATTGTTATTTTTGCTTTCAATTCTAGTTTTAGTTTATCTAATTTTCAGTAATTTTAAAATTTGGTTATTTGGATAAGATTAAGTTGTTTTAATTTTAGTACTTAGCAAACGAATTTGGGCAATGCTCTATGGGAGTGAACTTTACCTTTTATTATATTACTTGTTAATGATACGTGCACTTGCATAGTAAATCTAACAATAAGTTTTTGGCACCGTTGTCAGGGAATTGTTTTCATAATTTTTGTTAATATTAATACCAGGAAATCTTAATCTTAATTTAAACTTTCTTTTTCTTTGTTTTCAAGCACTATTTGGTTGTTGTATGCGAAGAGTTAGAGATTTGGAAATTATTCCTTATGATACTTAGGCAACAATTTTATGAACATATTTGAGGAATCCAAAGGTTTGATGCTTAGATTGGAGTTTTAATCTTATGTTTGAGTATTTGAGTAAAAATTTGAGTCATATATGAATGGTTTGAGGTTGTGGAAGAGATTTAGAATGAGTGTAGGCTTTAAGAAAAATAATTTTTACGAATTTGGACATAAGAAGTCAATCTTAGTACATAGAGGGTCGATCTTGTGAAATAAAATGATGGGAAAGTCATGCATTCTGGTCCAAGATTGACTATAGGCTCTTTATAGTCGATACTAGGAAGGAAAAATGGAAGAAATGCAAACATTCTGGTCCAAGATCGACTATAGACCCTCCATAGTCGATCTTGTGAAGCAATAGTGAATAAAAACAAACATTCTAGTCCAGAATCAACTATAGACCCTCCATAGTCGATCTTGTAAAGCAAAAGCGAATAAAAGCAAACATTCTAGTCCAGAATTGACTATAGACCCTTCATAGTCGATCTTGTGAATGGGAAAAAGGGTGAAACACAAGCTTTTTGATCTAAGATAAACTATAGACCTTCAATAGTCGATCTTAAGCTGCCTAGTCAGCTTAAAATGCGCTTAAAAGCCTCAAAATCGAAAATTCTTCATTTTTCTCTTTATTCCTTGTTCCTTCACCCATTTTCTCTCTAATTTCATACCCTTCAAAACCTTCAAACTCCAACAAAAAATCTTCGATTCTAAATGCCAAAAGTAAGGATTTTCACTTTCAAGAAAAAGAAAAAGATAACAAAAATTAGTTTTGAGGATTTTGTTTTCTCTCTTTAACCTCTTAAAACCCTAAGCCCCAAACAGATTTTGGAGTGGTTTGGAGCTAATCCGAGGTAAGATTAAACGTTTTTACTGATTATTTTTTAATTTAATTGATTAGATTTTAAGAAATATGATTTCTCCTACGTAGATAGATCTCCCTCGATTTGGCTGAAATTTGGAGCTAAGATTCATACAATCTAGCTTCTAAGGTATGGATTTAGCTCATTATTAAAGGATTCGAGCTTATATATTGGATTGCTAAGGATTTAGTTATTTTTAGAACAGTTAGCATTTTTGGAAAGCGAGGTTTTAATTAGTTTTGTGATGTTTTGATGTGCTTAACGAAAGATTGAGCAATTTGGACACATTTGTGAGGTGAAATATGGTCGAGGCTAAGGATAAAAGCTTGGTTGTGGAACACTTCAATTCATCACTATGAGTGGGGTTTATCTTTGAAAATGCATATGATGCATTACGCATGATGATATGTGCTACCATGGTACATTTAATTGTTATGTTCATGCCTAGGCTACTATGTTATTAATATATGTTAATATATGTGTTTGCTTGTGATTGCTATTAGGAAGCATGAGCTGTTAGACATCTAGGTGATGTATGATCTTAATGGGTTCTGGATATGCTATGACTAACTTCATGTGATGGTTATATCACAGTGTGGGAATAGATTTCTCGATTGTTGATGAAATATTGATGCATGATTTGATGTGACATTGCTCATGTATATGCGCTTATTAGGCCATGATTAATTTAAAATGAGATTGTTGATGCATTTGTGATCAATGAGCCATGATTATTACGGCCTAATTGCTTGATAACTGCTTAAACATATGAGGCCACATATTTTGATATTTGATGCGAATTGTTTACGTGTGTAAGGCTACTGAGGCCAATTAAATGATATGACATTATGATTCATGAATAATTAAGGCATTTAAAGCTCTAACAAGCTTATAGACGATTGAAGCTCGATAAATTTGATTTATGATACGTTATTGACATGTGGAAAGATAAAGGTATGATGGCCTCATTGTGGATTTGTGTTTCGTCCAAGGGATGAATTCGGAACGTTGATTTGACTTGAGATTAAATGGGTTCCGTTACTTTATGACTATGTGTATGCCTGTAAGGATGGTGGTAAGTAGGGACAGTGGTATTAGTCCTGCCTATGATTCCCTCCTATAATGCTTTGATGCCACCCATTTGAGAATACTCCGGATGATGCCAACTGTAAGGAGATTACTCCAGTTGATGATTTGTTCTTTACCAGCAGCTTTGCCCTATGCGTGATTTGTTTCTCTACCAGTGGGCAACCGAGCGTGATTTGACTATGTCTAGGGGAAGACCACTTGTTGATTTGATTTGATCTGAATACAACGTGAAACAGCCTTAGAGAGGCTTAGATAAACATGATATGAATTGGCCATAGAGTGTGCCATAGAGAATGATTTAAATGATTTTAATTGGCTTCATGGGTAAGTCTAATTATGTGTGTGGTGATCTTTGGAGATGTTGGGGATGATTATATGCCCCCATATTGGAGACTTAGGGGTTTTGATATGCCTTATATTTAGAGATATCCGATAAATCATGTGTATGCACTGATAGCGCAATATTTATTATGTGATTTACATATATATATATATATATATGATCTTGTTACCTACGCCGCTCACTGAGTATTAAAGTAATCACCCATATGTACCATGTGTAGATAAATAGACCACAGATCTACGTGGTACAGGTAATCTAGTGACCGATTTTGGCATCCGGTAGGTTTCCATCCGCTATATCACTCACAAGCTTCTGCTTCGTGATTAGTTGGTGTGTGTGTAGACAAGCTGTGCCATATGAACTTGTATAAAGGTTGTTATGTACGAACCCGCCCTAAATGATGTTGTTGAATTTTCTACTCACGCAAGTGCACGTATCGTTAACAAGTAATATAGTAATGAAGTAGAATATCGTTCCCACGGAGAATCGTTTAATTCTTACTGTTAACTACTAAAATTATAACACCCTAATTTTATCCAAACAATTAAAATAAAAAAAATTAAAACTAATAAACTAAAACTAAAATTAAATATTATGTAAATCTCACTTAACTACCAGACCTAAGATTATAATATCCCTCAATACTTCATCTGATTACTGTCTCTATCTCTTAACTCAGTTTAATGGATTAAATTGCTAACGTAGAGTCCTAACTTATTTACAAGTCTTTGTCGAGTTTCTTATAAAAATACCTTTCCCAATTAATTTACTATATGTCTATGCAAATTAAATTGGAGAAAGATTCATTAAGTTTATGCTCTAATCCTGGCTACGTATGGCTTATAAGTATATGCTTACCCTATATGCAAATCAAACCACCTAATTAACTAAGTATATTTGATCATACACTATTTTATTCAAGGTCTACCCAAATCTCCTTTGTCAAGGTTTAACCTAGATTTCCAATTCAATCTAATTGATGATCAGGCAATTAGAAGCATTAAGAACAAAATAAAATAAACAACTTAAATCTATCAAACATAAGTAAAAAAAAAAGATAAATAATTCAGACTATATATTAAGTTCAATCATAATCTTAGATTAAAAATTTAGTTCTCCATCAAGTCACACATCATCATTGAATAAAATTTAAACATTAAAACAAAACCAAGAAAATAAGAGAATAAAAGAAAATATAGAAAAACTCAAGAATTGTATTCTTGATTTCCAAATCTCCCTGAATTCTGTAAATTCTTCTTAGCTTCAATGACTCTGTTCCTTGACTCTCAAATATTAATCTGATGTTTCCTCTCCTCCTTTTTAAGTCCTCCGAAAGGTTGTTTTTATAGGCTTTGAAGTTAGGCTAATTTGGGTGAAGAAAGAAGTCAATTTCAGCTGGGATTTCCTCATCAAACTATGTAAGTCGCAATTTTGCCAAATTAATTAACAGAAATCATAATTGCTCTAGGACTACTATAGTGCATCAACTTTGATAAGATTTTTTACCATACCACATGCCAAACTGGTAAATTAGTGAACATAAAATTTTAGATCTTTCTCTTAGCTTTCCAATGGTCCAAGAATTGTTTCATTTAGAGGTCTGTAGAGAAAGTTATGGCCAAAATACCGAAACATATGCATTGGAAGTTTGCACCTCGAAATTGCTCTCCTTCTTCCATTAAAATTCTTCTTTCAAACACCTACAAAAGCACAAATAAATCAATAGCAACCTATCTTAATCATATTAACACCAAATTAAGCATAAAATTAACCAAAATTAGATTGACTCACCTAAAATAACTAATTTAAAATAATTAAATAAAACCTACTAATTTTTATGCATTATTACAAAAAACCTAGCCAAATTATTATCGAAATTAAGCTCAAATAACTCTATATCATAGAGTTATCAAATGGTCAATGTATGGCCTTTGGATATTTGTATGTATTTTTGTGCCAAGGATAATGTTTTACATTTGAACTTAAATTTTATGTTCGAAATATTTGTCTATGAACTCCCTTGACTACGTGTTATATGATTTTGAATTCTTAAGCTTGCTCAAGTCTCATGGGCTTTGCCTACTCGGCTCGTGCCCTAGCCACAAACCCCCAACTTTGGGTCGTGACAAAAACTCACATTTAGAGAACTTGGCATGCAACTAGTGCTCCCTTAAAGTCTGTAGTACAATCCTTAAATGTTGGTCATGTTCTTCTCAATTCCCTGATTATACCAAAATATAATCAATGAACACAACCATAAACATATCCAACTAGGGTTTGAACACCATGTTCATCATATCCATAAAAGCTACGGGGGCATTAATCAAACCAATTGACAGAACCAAAAACTCACAATGACCATACCTTGTGCTGAAAGCACTCTTCGATATGTCCCCATCTCTAATCCTCAATTGATGGTAACCTAATCATAAGTCAATCTATGAGAAACACTTTGTCCTTAGTAACTGATCAAACAAATCATTAATATATGGGAGAGAATAGAAGCTCTTTATGGTCACTTTGTTCAATTGCTTGTAGTGGATACAAAGTCTTATCAAACCATCATTTTTATTCTCTAACAATACTAGTACACCTCATGGTGAGACATGAGGGCATATGAAACCCTTGTTTAGTAAATCCCTTAATTGATCCATGAGCTCCTTGAGTTTTGTAAGTGCCATCCAGTAAGGCAGTATAGATATCAAATTAGTGTCTTACACTAAGTCTATAAAAAACTTTATCTCTTTTTTCTGAAGCCAATCTAAGTAACTCCTCTGGAAACACATCAAAAAAGTCTTCCACAATTGGCATATTTGCAACATTACCCATTTTCACTTGGGTATCCAAGATTACTGCCAAAAGTCCTTGGCATCCATGTCTCATGAATCTACTAGTAGTCATGGCCGATACCATACTACTCGAGCCCATGTTGCAATCTCCCTTAATATAGAATGATATCTCTCTAGGGTATTCAACCTTCACCCTTTTGTGGTGACAATCCATACTAACATAGTTAGAAGATAACCAATCCATCCCAAGTATCACATCAAAATCAAGCATATCCACAACACTAAATTTTCTTAGGTGTCATTCTCCTTAATTCAGACTACACAAGCTCTATACTCATGTTCTACCACAAATTACCTACCTCGGGGGTGTGGTTACCACTAGACCTTGCTCCCTCTTGGAGCACTTTATCCCTAACTTAGATGCAAAATATGGGGAAACAAATGAATGTGTAGCACCAGGATCATATAACACCCATGCATCAATAAAAATAGATAAGTAAAATACTTAAGACAATTGTATTGGATGCTTTTGCATCTTGTGCAATCAATGCATAAACTTTGGCTTGTCCTCGACCAATTGTACCTTGAGTTTCAAACCCCGATGCTCTACCTTGACAAGCATTAGCGGCACCCTTGCCCTAGACCCTCCGACCTCTCTGATAGGCGATGTAGCAATAGGAATATGTGGTATAAGTAATTAGGTAGATCCCTATGACTATTGGCCCTCAAGAATGTTCCTAGTGATGGGTCCAGGTAAACCACATGTGAAACAAAAAATGGTGAAACAAGAAAGGATCTCCTTACAACATTGTCCTTGGTGCCTCTTATTATAAGTAGGCCACAACATAGTAAATTGATAGTCATGCCCTAAAGTCTGCTGTTTGGGTGGTCTACCATCATGCCTATCTCGTATAGCACCATTACCCTCAGAGTTATTCCTCAAATGGAAGATTGAGTGTCTTTTATTTAATCTGTGGAAAAAGATCCTTCACTCCCTATAAAATCCCTGTGATGCTCAGTCTCGGCCCTTTTGAACCCTTTTTTAGTTGCTCGAGTCTAAACAGTCTTCATCTTTATCCTTTAAGCACAATCCATGGTTGAGGCATAAGAATCAAAGTCTTGAGATGTCATTCCTTTAAACAAGGGCTCCACTAATCCATCCATAAACCTCTTAATCTTCATCTCTTTTGTGGAAACAAGATATGGTGCATAACAAGCCAAAAAAGTGAACTTGACATTATACTCCACCACTGTCATCCCTAGGATTTGCACCAAAGACTCAAACTCCCAAGGTTTCCCCAATAGGTATCTCATCTCTCACCTTTTGAGATTGAGCATCAATGGGTCCAACGACGGGTGTATCTACCCTAGCAAATTTGAGGGTCCTACCTCTTCTACCATGCCCTTTGTCAATGGAAGTTTGTACCCTCATATACATATCAAAGGAAGCATCATGCTTTGGTGCACCTTTAACTATAGCTCAAGTCCTAAGTGGCATCTTTACCTGGATAAGAGTGAACACTAAACTCAATGCAGATGAACAAAGGGTAGGTTTTAAACAAACAAAGAAATCCATGTAGCCTCTTATTTATGGGTTGTATTGTAGTTCACAAACCAAAAACAAGATATGACATGGAAACCCAACAACTTTGATGACTCAAAATAAAACTCCTAGGACTTAGACAAAGCTAGAGCTCCAATACTAACTTTGTCACGATCCAAACCTAAAAGCTATGACTAGCACGAGGGTATAATGGAAAGGTCCCACTTAATCCAAGCAAGCCTCAAACAAATAAATCCAATTACTTAAATTACATTATGGGACACACATATATATCAAAAGTCAAAATATATCAGTGTGTAAGATCCCATACTCAAAGTGCGGAAGGGTTCAAAACATTATGGTACTTAAAACATTTTTCAAATATCAAAGTATAAGCCACCTCATGGCAAATCCAAAGTATAACATTTATTACAAAATTTAAACAGAGTTCAAAATACAATACAATAAAACATGACCAAACCAATAAAGTATAAATTAAAGCAAAAGGGTTAATGCTTACTAGATGCCTTATTGAACACCTACCCAAACAAACTATAGTAGTAATAGCAACTCCTCTCAAAAGATAGCAAGCCAAACAGTCTATTAATATGAAAATAACCAATGCATCTTACATGTGTGAGTTATAAATAACTATATGAGTATATACTAAGAGGGGGAACGAGCTTAAACGGAATCGTGTTTGACAAATACACTTTCAAATTAATGCAATTTAACAATTTCCAAAAATATTATCAAAGACCACTTCCCAAGCATTATCACATTTCAAAATGTTCCCAAAGTTCACTTCATAGGCTTAAATCAAATTTCCAATTATTTCCAAAATTTCACTTTCCAAACGTATCCACTCTTTTCACAGTAGTTCAAAGGAAAACAAAAATTTATAAAGTTTACTAGATCAAAACAAAATTATTTTTATTTTAAAATCTTAAAGCATGTTTTGAATTTCAATACAATTAAACAAGTTTTCATATATTTAAAAAATTCACTTCAAAAAATGTCACTCTACTATTTAAAAGTATTTTCAATATAATCAAGTGTTTATAAAACTTAATAGTTAAAAACAAACCATTTGAATTTTTAAAAAACTTTTAAAATTTTTGAAATTTTGAAATAAGCTTTAAGTGTCAATACATTGCTCAAGTGTATTGATAAATTTCAAACAGAATGTCTCCTAGGACCTCCTAGACTCATGGTATCAATACTTTTGTTTAAAGTAATGATACTTATTAAATAGAATGTAATTCTGAAAATTTCCAAAGAGAAATTATCGATACTTCACCTTGAAGTCTTAATACCTTGTTCACAAAATCAAATTTTCCAACATAAAATATAACTCTATGTTCTCAAACAAGTTCAATAATCATTCCATTTAAGTCATCAAAATTGACACATCAAATCAAATTAAATTGAGTTGAGGACCACCAATAAGAAGAACTAATAACAAAGTGAGTCTCAAGCGTATAGCCATCAACTGAATAACAAATGAGATAAGATCACATCAATTACCAAGACAAAGTTATGCCTTAGCACTAGGGTGGTTCGGTAAATATAGTCACCAACTGCAAATGATACAAAGCATTGTGCATAATGGCTAATATCTATTGTCACTAGCTACAGGTCTTAACTTAATAGGCTCCACTAAAATGTTTTTCCAAGTTTCAAGACTAACCAAAGTTCATTTCGAAAACAAATGAGTGAATCCATTCACTAACAAAATCAAAGGAGTCCTCACAAGATTAATCCATTGTCATTAACATAAACAAATATCTCAAAGACAAAATGACCCAATGTTATGGTCCATTCGAAGAAAATTCATTTTTCATTTAAAATGTCGAAGTAAGATAATCAATCAATCCATAGAAAATAATCATGGTTTTGAAGTATCAAAACATTTAAGGTGCTTATTCACCATGTGCAAAACTAAATTCATAATAGACATATCTCCATAACTTATATAGCTTTCATCAAAACATACTTAGAAAACCATAGTTCACAACACAACCTTATAGAACTTATGTGCTCATGTTTCTTTAAAATAGGTATGCTTAATTATATCAAAATAATTAAAAACGTCATATTTACCCACCTTATTGAAACGTGACTTTCCTCTTAGCACCTTTCATCAAAGGTCAACTTCTCTAAAAATGCCTACTTCTTCAACAGCACCTTCCATTGTTAATACCTTGTTCTCTAATCCTATCCTTAACAACGACCATTTATCCTTCTATATACTTCTTAACTTAATCTTAACCTAAAATCAACACCTAAATCTAATTTTAACTAAGAGATTAAACTTCACATAACTAGAGTCTATAGTAACTTTACTTTGGTAAGCTTGCATGTACCAAAACAATCCAAAACGTAAATTTTTAAGGAGAAAAAACAAATTTTTAATAAACCAAAATTTATGGAAAGCATAAACCAAGATTAGTTGTTTAAAAATAGTAAAAAAATTATCCCTAAATGAACTTAAAATAAAAATTTGACTTCAAATCTAAAATTTATAGCTTTGAAATGATTTGCAAGGATGAAAAAGTGTATAGATAGAAAAAGCAAAAAATGTGGCTGGCTTTTAAAGAATAAAAGTTTTTAGTCAAATAGGGAAAAATTTGAGGTTTTAAGGCTTTATTTTATTGGGGGAAAAGTTTGAAATACCCTTACTATTTTTCAAATCTTTGACATGGGTATCAATACTTTTCGATAAGTATAGATTCTTTTGGTTTCTAGTTAAGGTATCGATACTTTATGAACTAGTATTAATACATGTTCATCAAGATGCATTTCTAAGTTCCATGTATCGATACTTCATGAACAAGTATCAATATTGTGAGACCTTGATCTTTACAGATTCGTAGTTAAAAGTAAATACGATATCACAAACTAGGGGTAATTTTATCATTTTTTTAGTAAGCTACTAAAAGTATGCTTTCAAACAATATTAAGGCCTAAGTATGCATAAAACATAAATGAATGATGCAAATAAGGGTAAAATGGTGAAGGAAATAACAATAATGATGATTTTCAAGGTAAAGGCAAATGGTCATTTTTCATTTCAGGTCAAAATTTTAAAGTTTCTGTGAACCCGAGTATTTCTAGACTATTATGGACTTTGTCTCAGTGTCAAAAGAGTAAAAAGATTGCACAAAGGATTGAAAGAAGACAAAGCCAACTTGTTAAGGGCATTTTCGTACGTTAAGTGGAGTTGGATAAGCTTGAGCTATAAATATCATCTTCCAACACCTTCTTCATTTCTTCAGCAGCTTCTTCTTCTCCTTCTTCCTCCCATCTAACATTTCTTTCATCCTCCATTGAGGCTTATTATGAAACCTCCATAACCTCTCTCAAGTTAGCTTCAATTTTCATGATTTTGTGCACTTTTGCATAAAACCTTTGTGCTCTTTCACTTTCTCACTTTAAAACCCTTCAAAAGTCTTACTTCCATACTTTCTCTCACTAGCTAGGAGTTTAGAGAGAGAAAGAGGGAGCTTTTATAATAGCTTGGAAAAAAATTTTGAAAAGAAATTCAATCCAAGGTGAGTGAGTTTGCATTAAAATGTTTTGGGTTTTGGGCATATGTGGTTGATTAAATTCATTGAGATATTTTATTTGTTTTTCTCTAAAATATGCATGGGAGCAAGCTTTTAATGAAACTTTTTGTGTTATGGAAGGCGATTGTGATGAATCTATGTGCCCTGTGTATGCTCATATACATATATATATATATATATATCTAAATATATATTATATGTATTGATAGTAATATTTATTGTAAATACAATCGAGCATGTGCATTATGTGGGGGGAGCACATGTCAGTGATGGCAGGTGTGGGAGTGTGGATGATGATATTTCCTGTGCGCGATGTGGGGGATGCACATGGCGGTATTAGTTTTGCACGATGTGGGGGATGCATATGATGACTCCAGCTATGCGCGTGATGTGGGGGTTGCACATGAGCTGGGTGAGGTGGGGGTGGTATTGGTGGTTATGTGTGTGTGTGTGTGTGTGTGTTTGTGTGTGTATTTATGCAATAGAAAGTTCATGAATATGGGATATGGTTGTAATGTATGTGAAATCTTGCATATTCAACCTTGGAAATTGCTAAGTATTTTCAAGTTGATTTTTGTCCTTTGCAGCAAAATGGCCTTTTCATGATATAATGAAAACTTGTTCTTGGTGTCCTGTTTCTCGCTTTAGAGAGAATCATTCTCGCTGCAATGAAAACTCTCGGGTTTGGAGGGTTCCCACTAGCTTGGTTCTCACTGCGGTGAGAATGTATTCTCGCTGCAACGAGAAAGTCGCTGAAGCCTCTCGCTGCAACGAGAAACTTTCTATCTTGCTTGTTATCTTATTCGATCGTTGCCCTATTTTCCACTTCTTTGGTACCATAGTTGAGCATGGACTTCCAACATCAAGGAATTAATTAATTAAATTTGAAATGAGAAGGTTTGATGTGAAACCCTCAATCAATTGCTAATTTGAGCCAAATTTCGCTGCAGCGAGAATTCTTTCCGCTGCAGCAAGGACCCGTCATTTTTCTTAACTTGAATTGCTCGAACGCTATTAAAGTTTTCACTCTTCAAGTCCTCTGTTGTGCATGGACCTTTTATCGTCAAGTGATTAACTCATTAAGGGTTTAATGAGGGGTTTTAATAAGAACTAAACTAAATTGCATTGTTTTGAAGATAAATGCATCATGATTTCTTAGAACTTTCCTTATTTTTTGCTTATTCCTTTCCTTTGTTCACTCACTGGGTTTATACTCACCATTTTCAACTTCATGTTTTCAGATCAGGAGGCAGCCTGTAACTAGGTCAAGATGTCCTCGTAGATTCGTATCCTTCGTAGGTATCTCGGCATTCAATAGTTGAACTTTTGCCCGAGTCTCTCCGCTGGAAGTCGAGTATCCCTTTTGTTGTGTATAGATAAACCCGATGTAAATTATAAAAATGTATGTTTTAGACAATATATATATATATATATATTTGACTGGTTCTGCCATCATAAATTGGAAATGGCTAGCGTTATTTTGAATTAGAATTATGAAATGTGACTTTGGCAACTCTTGATGGAATGATAAACAAGTCATATAAATAGGCTTACTTGGGCTTAGTGGGCTACGTCCATTGGGCCCATGTGCCGGTCATGGCTCGAAAATTAGGTCGTGACAAATACCTTACCTCCAAAATGAAATTTTAAGACTAAAAATCAATCCTTTTAACCCTCTAATGGTCCAAACTTTCAAGTAAACTTATTTGGCTATCAAAGCATACATTTTTTAAGTTATTATGGTTCATAAATCATGTTCAAAAGCGTCAAGTTTCCAACTCAACAAGTTAAGTTACAATTCTAACCTTAAGCAAAAATTGAGCTTTCACACCTGAATACTTTCCCCAACAAATGAAGCCTCCGGATGAGACATAAGTACCACCCCCTACAATTTTGCCTTTAGCTCATAAGATAAGGCATTTTCCCAAACAAATAGAGCTCACCAATATGGGATTTTCTATCTACCATCATTCCAAGCCTTGGCAACCTTCATATCCTTATCATACACCATAACGAAGAGTTTAACAACCACTAATCAAGCAAAAGGAAACATTCACTCCACCCCAATCACCCAACCATAATTATCAAAACCGACAAGCATACCTCTCCCATTACTCTTCATTAAATTGGAAATATTCCTACAAATTGACGTCATAATTTGTACTTGTATATCGTACATGGCAACCATTTTAGCCTATTTTCTCCATACTTAGTGCACACACAAATTCTGCATTGAATATTTGGACTTGAAAATTATGAGACAAATTACAAAGATTTGATGCGAGCTACAATCCCTATAATTCCTCTGATTAATTTCTTCACTCTATCTTTAAGAGTCATGAACTTGTACTTGTTCTTGAGCACGATTTGGACTTGAGAACTTCACTTTCAAGGGTTTGGGTGACTTGATCTTGATCACGAACTAGACTTGAGAACTTCATCTTCAGAAATCTTCTTCTTTTCTCAATCTCCGCATGATCCTCAAAGGGCTTAGAGTAGCACTGTATTTAAAGTGCTAAATGAGAGATTTTCATAAGGATTTAGTCTCTTTAAATTATCTGTAAATTATTTTTATTTAATTAGAGATAAATCATGATAACTCATAAATAGTCTTTTGATTGGTTAAACTTTGAGTCCTCGAATTTTGATTGTCTGAATTTAAGTTTTACTTCTAAATTATCTTAATTTATTTAGAGTTAAATTAAATGATCAAATTTGATTTTATCTCCAAATTATCATAATGTTTTTAGAGATAAATTAGATGACTAATTGGTAAAAAATATGAATATTATCTCTAAATTATCTTAACTCGTTTATAGAAAAATTGGATGGCCAATAATTAAATTTCAACTGGTCCAATGTAAATATTATATTTAAATTATCTCAAGAGATTAATATATATATATATATATATGACACAAAGGTGAATTTTAATTAGTTCAACTATGTGTCTTTGAAATAATCTAACCAATAAATTAATTATTTTATAATTAATTATATGGTTATCTTTAATGATGTTATCAAGTCCATGTGGGACCTTGTAATTGGATAATAATTTTTCTCTTTTTACACTTACTACTAGAAGCCTCCTTTAAAGTGCATTCTCCTTATTCTTGAATCTCCACCACCATTTACCCAAGAGTGCCACATTTTTATTAGCCAAATTTGAGATATCCAAACCCCCTTGCATTTTTGGTTGACACACCCCCAAAGAAAATTCCTCCTTATTTGTTCTAGCTTGCTCAAGACACTAATGGGTGCTTTAAAAATGGACAAGTAAAACAAAAAGTAATGAGTTTAGCATAGAATAAATTAAAGTAAATATACCTCCAAAAGATATATACTTCCATCGCCAAAGTGCCAATCTACTCTGAAATTTATTCATAATGGGGCCCCATGTATGCATGTTTCTTGAGTTCACTCCAAGAGGAATACCAAGATAAGAAAAAGGTAGATGACCGAAATTACTTTGGAAAACATTAGCCATGGCTCTCCCAACCTCTTCCTCAACTCCCACCAGGTAAAGGCAAAACTTCGAGAAGTTAATTTTTAACCTTGATATTAACTCAAACAACCATAAAACTCTCCTCACATTGCAAACACCTACCTCCTCCACTTTCACAAAAGGTATAGTGTCATCACCAAATTGTAGGAGCGATATAATCATCATGTTTTCTAAAATTGGTACCCCTCAGTACATATGCAAGTTCTTCCCTTGTAGAAGACTCATTTTCATTAAAAATTCCAAAGTAGAAATCCATTTACCAAAACCACTACTCGTACCGTAGATATGCACTCATATATCCATGCCATTCATTTTTCACCAAAGCCCATCTTCCCCATCACAAAGATCAAGAAATTTCAATCAACAGCCTTTCAAAATCAAGCTTCATTAGCACACCCCCACTATTACCAATCTTCTTTGCATAATATGAATTATGTAAAAAGATAAGAATATTCATTTCTCCAATCGAATATGTTGTAAAAAAGAATGATGTAAAAGGAGAAGAATAATTTTACAAAATTAAAGCTAACACGTGATTGAATTCCAAAAATAGCTCAGTGGAGCTACTAAAGGAGTTTTCTCAAACATATGTTCTGAATTTTTTTTTAATGTAACAAACAACAAAATAGTACTAGGGTTAATTTCTCATTTAGTTTAGATGGACCAATTCCTCTACTATCCAATAAAATGAATCCCCACAAGAGATTCCTTACAGGTTGGGATGACAAAAACATATTCATTGGAAATGAAATTATTACTGAATAATCTCAATACATTATTAGATTTTTTAAAAGAAATTTCCTTACCAAGATTTGCTTGGTTTAAAATTCAATATCTATTCATGGAAACCCTATAATGACGTAGACATGTATCTAACCAAATTACAGCCTAAAAGTCGTATTCTTCTAGACTGGTAGATCCACAGTTGTACATCCTTCAAAAAATATTGAAAACTAAGTTTTAGCCAAACCATTTCCTTGAAATCATAATCTTTTCTCAAAAATGCTTGCCACAATTTTCATCCATGAGCTCAATTATGCTTCGAAAGCCAAACATATGGCTTCTTTTTGAGGAAAATCATGTAAGGAGGGCTAGTAAAATTAGTTATCTAGGTCAAACCAGTTTTTCCAATAAAATTATAGTAAAATTACTGTAATTGAAGCTAAACATATGCCTAAATTTTCTATCTTCAAGTTTTCTTCCTTTTTCAAATAACAATTAATTTAGTATTCAGACCAATAAGATTTGCAACCCTACCTCTTGAGGATGAGGACTTATAAATTACTAAATAGAACAATCAAAAACACACAATAATGTTGCTGAAATTATAAGTATCAAGTATAATAACAAAATCAAAAAAGGGTCGTGGCATAGCTTTAAACTTAAATTTTCCATCAGCAGTATTTTTCTTACATCAATAAAGTTTCATAGTTGTTAAATCCAAAACGGAGTTGAGTTTTTGAGGTTGAAATTGAAATAGACAAAAATCTTAGCCTGGTGAAGTATTCTCTTCTTTAGCTAAGTATCTATGTTTTAGTATCTCCTAATGGCCATAATGACGTTGATTATGATCAATAAATTTGAGGCAAGTTCCTTCTACATTAGTCTGAATATAAATTTTAGAGCAACGGACAATGTTTGCCTCTAAGATCGAAGCAACATTAGGAGCTTAACATATTGGCCATCTTTCGGTGTGTTACCCTTGTTGTATAGTGTAAAACCCGACCCTATAAATACATATCATGACATACATGCACTGAGTAGCATGTTATTATGCTAGGAAAGCACCTAAGAATAGACAAAACCCGGTATCGTACCTAGCGATACACTTGAGTTGATTTAACCTCGAACTAGTTCAAATAGGAATTGTAGGATGACATTTAATATTTTATAGTTCAGGAATGACTAAAAATGATTGTTCGGAGTTCGAGGGTTGATTTGGGGTAAAATTGGAAATTTTGATGTTTAGGGGTAAAATCGTCATTTTGGGACCTAAGATAATAATTTGATCATAGAGTAAAATTTTTTACCGAGATTAACTATTTTGAGTATAATTTAATGATAGGAAATGAAAAAGTTTAACTCTGGTGATTTCTGAAGTGTAGGGGCAAAATCGTAATTTTTCCACCTGTGGACAACATTTGAGATTTTGAGAGAATTTAGATCACATTTGACAAATTGGAGAATGGTATGAGTATAAGGGATGAAAAATATGTCTATGGGCAATTTTTCAGGTTTTAGGGCAAAAATATAATTTTTGACTTTTACGGGGGTAAAAGTGTAAATTTCAAAAATTACTTCACCAAGACTTTGGATAAGTCTGAGAATTTTATCTAAGCTATGGATATGTGGGACAAGTATATGTGAAAATTTGGAAACAAATGGATGGCTAGAATTTAAGGAATTAATAAAACAAAAAAAATGAATAAAATAATATTATAATATTATTTTAATAAAAAGTCAGCCCATTTAAACCCCATTTTAAGTGATGGCCGGCCATAAGGAAGAACAAGAGAGGAAATAGAGAGGAAAGGAAGAAAAGAAAGAAAACAAAGGGAAACTAGAAAAATTCAAAGGGGAATCGCATTTTTCGCCCGTTTACGCGTCTAACGGTAAGATTTTTCGATTTTAGCTTGATTTCTACCTTTCATATGCCTTTATTTCCATTTAGCATGCTTAAGGAGAGAGATCAAAAAGTGATATCAAGGGCTGGATGAAATTCTAGGGGAGAGAAATTGAAATTTTTAGGTTTTGATTTTTAGTTAAATTGATAGTTTTAGTTAGTTAAATGTGTTTAGAAATTAAATTGGGCAAGAAAGCATTAAATTTTCACAATACCCACCCTTGGCTGAGTATTCATTGATGTACAATGATGATGATCTGATTTTTATTCTAAGAGAAATGAAGAGAAAATGATGAAAAATGGTTAATGTCCCATTTTTGGCCGAATTTCTCAAGGAAGAGAGTGAGCTGATTTTGGTGATTTTAGAGGAATATTGACTGATAATTAATGGTTAGAAATGTTGGGGAGAGAATGGGACAATTTAGAGCTAAAATGGAGAGCGTTAGCAATTTATCGGATAAAGTGCCAAAAATAGGTTAATACCACGTTTAAGCCGTTTTTGGCTATTGCATTTCATACCATGCATTAGTATAGGATTTAAGTCAAATATATAGTGATTTAGCATTAATGTGATGAATTGAGTAAATTTTTGCAATGTGTCTAGAAGGAGAGCCTTCCGGTAAAGGTAAGGAAATCGTAC
>NC_030857.1:18244680-18247330 GCF_000208745.1 Theobroma cacao | reverse complement strand
GACGAGTAGTTATCGGGGCACCTAGAAAGCTTTTAGTTTGTACAAACGGTGAGTAAACTTATTATTATTGTAAATTATCTAGAGTTTATTTTTAAATGCTCTTTATGTATTTTATGAAATGAAAACGAGATTAAAACGGGATTTTTGATGTTTTACAAATAAATGTGACAAATAAAGATATATTGGGTTGATTATGAAATTGAGTAATTGGAGGCTGTTAACTGTCTTGAAAATTATATATTTTCCTATGAATGGCTTATGAGATATGAGTATATGTGGCTATATTTTATAAGCGTATTGGGAAATTTATGTAAGCTATTTTTACTATGCAGGCTGGATAAATAAATAAAAGTCACGTTATACTGTCGAAATTTTATTAAAATTGGTGGGTTAGTCACTGCAGTGGCGGGTTTCTGTGGACTGCCTATTAGAAGGGCACAGTAAACCCGGTTATATAGTTACTCCGGTTGTAGAGGCGAGGAGGGTAACTCCCGAGATAGTATTAGAGCTCACTTCACGTCGAACCTCCACGTGAATGTGTAACTCGGCCAACGCCAAGGAACGGCTTGTTTTAAAAACAAAATTGTGTTTCACATGTAAATGTTATAACAACTTTGGCGGACTCGGTTAGATGCCTCGACCAAGGTATCCCCGAGGATTAGTTTTGGGTTGAGCCTTATTTTTAATAAAAGACATAAGCCTTAACAACTGTTTTGGTAAATTACAAATATTTTATAGTTTAAGAAATAAATTGAAAATATTATGAAATGGTTCGTAATTTGTTGTTTAAACTTGCCTCTATTTTACTCGCCTTTAGATATTTATGATAATGTCTGTTTACTCATTGGGATTGCAAAATCTCACCCACCTCCTTTCTAAACATTTCAGGTCTATGGTAGCTTGTAGATACCCTATTTTGTTAAGGATTCAAGTTGACATCTCTACCACACAGACAGTAGGTTTCTAGCACCAACACTAGGTGTATTTTGGGCCACTTGTCATTGTAACCATTATTGTACATTATAACTTAGTAAAATTTTGTATGTATGAATTTATTTTACTTACACATTACAAAAGATTTCTTACACTTGTTTCTATAAATATTGTTTTATATAAAAATGCTATATTTTAATCAATATTTTGAATAGTGATATTTGTCTATAAATCCTTTTTAAAAAAAATTTCTTTGGATTTATTTGAGCCGGAAACGACTGACAATTGTTTTAAATGGAATGTTTAACAACGATTGCTCACAGGAAAGGAAAGAAACTGATATGTAAGCCTTGCGGGGTTCCGGTTGGCATTTCGGGTAATGAGTGTCAATCGAGACGTCGCGACGGTTGTCATGGGCCCGATGAGGGTTTCGAGTTGTGACATATAGTCTTGTCTGTCAAGGTAGTTGAGCATTACACTGTTAATTTCACGTATTACAAATTAGCATCATAAACTTTGTTAGGTCAAATTTGAGTTCTTTAATAAGTTTTAAGCTTACATGAATTATTCTATTTCTGCAAATGAAAATTAAAAAAAATACAAGAAAATGAAATTTCTATAGAAGTGAAAATAAATTGACAACATAGTTGTGTATTTAATTAATATTACACAGTTGTTTAATGACATTAATATGGCTAAATTTTTTTTGGTATAGGAGAGAACATTATTAGGTCAATGTGACTTTAATACCAATAAAAAGGAATCGCTATAATTAAAAATTGAAGTTGAAATTTAAGTTGATATGATTATGTGAAAACACAAAGGTGTACTTTAATCTCTAAACAGGTTCCCTACTTGTAGTGTTTTAACAGGTAGTATCATACATCAAAGGCAAATAAATATTATAATTTATTTTCATTTATGGTCTATCATGATTACTTATGAATATCATACTCCATTTTCATGATTTCAATTGGCGAAACCAATTGATAAGAAGGAGATATTGGAATTGATAAGATGCAAGGTCGTGTTGAGTTCCTTTGATACTAGCTAGTTTCAAGAAAGAACATAAAAGGCTAAAGGCTAAAGAAAAATAGTCTTAATCGAGGTCTCAAAAGTATACAAAATGTCAAGCCCGACCTTATAAAATACTTTTCATGTCATTCATATGATTGACAATATGCTTGCATACTTAGAAAGCCCCGAAAGAAAAATCGTTAAAAGACGACAATGTACCAAATGGTACAATTAAGTTAATTTAAGCCTCGAACTAGATCAAATAGAGAATTTAAAATGAAATTAAGAATATTAAAGTCTCATAATGGTTTAATATGGTGATTTGGAGTTCGAGGATCAATTTGAAGTTAAACTAGAATTTTTACTGTCCAGGGACAAAATGGTCATTTGCCACTTAGGGACACAATGAGAATTTTTAGAAAAGAATTTTTTTTATCCCCATTTGACTTATTGGAGTATTATTTGAGTATTTGAGTATAATTTGAGGGTTTGACAGTGAAAAAGTTTAATTTCGGTAATTTCTAGAGTGTAGGGGTAAAATCGTAATTTTACCACTCGCGGACAAAATTTGAGATTTTGAGAGAATTTAGATCAAATTTGACAAATTGGAGAATGGTATGAGTATAAGGGATGAAAAATATGTCTATGGGTAATTTTTCAATTTTGGGGCCAAAAATGTAATTTTTGACTTTTACGGGGG
>NC_030857.1:18198840-18242817 GCF_000208745.1 Theobroma cacao | reverse complement strand
TTATTTATACAGTGTTCTTAAAATATCGTTTTATGTGAAAATTGAATATTTTATTTAATATTTTTATTTTATTATAACAGTCATAATTCCGTTTTAAACGAATGTTTTAGACATCAAAATTTAATTTAAATCATGAAATATGTGTTTTCCACTTAAATACTATATTTTTAGATGATTTTGAGATTTTTGAGATAAATGACCAAAATACCCCTGTGAGACGAACATTATTATTTTATTTGTTTAAGTTGGAAACATTTTAAAATCTTTTAAAATGTGGTATTTGGAAACAATTACCCACAAGGGAAATGAGAAGCTGATATTAAAGCCTTGCGGGGTTTCGGTTGACATTCTGGGTGATGAATGTCGATCGAGACGTCGCGGCAGTTGTCACGGGCTCGATAGGAGTTCTGGGTCGTGACACAAAATGCAGGTGCCTTTCTTTTCTTTTATCCTTCTTGGCTACCATGAGCAATCTAGCATACCAACTTTTTGGAAAGATATTAAAGTCTATCAATTTCACCAATTAATGCTCTTCCTCACTAAGTTGTATATAAAATCCTTAAGAAATTCCATGCAAGTATAGTGGTAGGGTTCTTGCCAAAGTTCTTCTATTACAAAAAAAAAAATGGTATTACCTAAGAAAAGCTATCTTTTCCCAATACTTTGGTTTCTATTTTGTCACGACCAACATTTCTCCCTAGCTACAGACGAATATGACTTTATGGTAAGTGCTTAATATCAGTCCTTTGGTACTCTTGGCATGGGATCCTCACATTGTATATCTTATGCTCGGTGATGCCACCTTCCTTACATTAATACCCATCTTTGCAAGTTAAAGAAGCTTCATACACAAAACTCTACAGTACAAAGAAGATTTTAAAGGTAAATGGATAATTTCCAGGACCAACTTTACAAGTTTGGTATGGAGAAACAGTTACTGTCAACGTTTATAACGAAGGGAAATACAACATCACCAGTCACTGGTATGTCAAGTTAAAGAAATAATTCCATTTTTATTGTGTTGAAAAATGCCTCAAGTTTCTGGTTTGTTACTCACTTTTTTAAAGCAAATCATCTTGTTTCTGTAATTCCTTTGCAGGCATGGAGTTCAACAGCCTAGGTATCCATGGTCAGATGGTCTCGAATATATCACGTAATGCCCAATGCAACCTGGAAGAATGTTCAGGCAAAAAATTATATTTTCCACGAAGGAAAGGACCCTATGATTAGACTTGTCAATATGGGCTGGCCCGGCCTAGCCCGACCCTAGCCCTTGTGGGCTGAAAAAATATGGGTTAGGCCGGGCCAGCCTATATTTTATATAGGCTGACAAATCCCTAGCCCAGCCCAGCCCTTGCTAGCCCAAGGGCCAGGCTGGGCCAGCCCATATTATTCAAAAAAAATTAACTTTTTATTAATAAAATTATGTAATAATTTAATACATAAATTGAATAATAAAAATATGTTAGAAACAAATAATTTACATCAAACATAAATAAGCAAATACACTACATCAAATATAAATAAAATTTTAATGTTTAACACAATTAAATAAACTACAATTCCATTAACATAACTACATAAGTACATAATCAAATATTTATAAACTTCAAGACTAATTTATGTTCTTTTCAATCTTCATCCTCAATTAAAACATTTGAGTCTTGTTTGGATAGCAATGATGTCTCCAACTCTGAATCATCATCATCTAATATTCATTATCATGGAAAAAAAAGATATAGTGAGTTTTGATTTTAACTAAAATTATTAATTTAATAAATAAAGATTAAAGACATTGAAATATATAAAATAAACAATACCATTGGTAGCTAAAGAAAAGCCATGTAACCAATTTTTTGTGCAAACAAGCATTTGAACATTTTCATGGTGGAGGGAACTTCTAAACTTGGTGAGAACATGACCACTAATGCTAAAAGCAGACTCTAATGCTACCGTAGTAATCGAAATGCTCAATACATCTCGTGCCATAATAGAAAGATCAGGAAAGCGCTTAGCATTATCCTTCTAATAATTAAGCACATCCAAATCTTCAAACACCTCATAATCAAGCTTTGCCTCATCTAAATAAACATCCAACTCAGACTTTCCAGCAATAGAAATTGTTTCATTTTGAAACATCTTGAACTCTTACAATTTTTAAATATATAAACAAAAAAATAATTATCATAACATAAATAAAGTAACATAAATTCTTATGTAATAAAATGAAGGAAAAACACAAAACTTACACTAAAGATCTTCGATCCCTTCCATTTAGTTTCCCCTCTAGCTTGCTTAGGCAAATTACTCGTTGAACGAGAAGATCTACTTGATGCACAAGCGTTGCTTACATATTGTTCAAAGAGCTCGTACAACTTTGTCTTCACATTTTCTAACTTTTCATCACAAGTAGAAGCATCAATCTTAGAATAGCAAAATCTTAAGAAATCAAGCTTCATCCTCGGGTCAAGAATAGCTCCAAATGCAAGCACTACACTATAATCTTTCCAATACTTATCAAATTTCATTTTCATCTTTTGACACATATCCTTGATAACCTCATCTTCATTATACAAATTCTCATTTAAAATTGATTCAATTTTCCAAACTTGCATGAAATACAAATTGGAAGTTGGATAAGATGAACCAGATATCAAATTTGTGGTCTGATAAAAGGACTCCAAGAATTCACAAATTATCATTGCTCTCCCCCATTCCTCATCAGATGGATTATATTTATAAGTTCTATCAACAAATTGGAGACTAGCAAAAGCCTTTTGATATTTTGCACTTTCAAGCATCAAATATGTTGAATTCCATCTAGTTGACACATCCAAACGTAACCCAACACCTGCATCAATACCAACATGTTGAACACATTCTTGAAATTTTTTCATCCTCTATCCGATGCCTTTACATATTTCACACTCTCCCTAATTTTAAACAATGCTTCATTGACTGCTTTCATGCCCTCTTGAACAATCAAATTCAATATATGAGCACAACAATGTACATGAAAAAATTCACCATCACAAATCAAGCTACTTTGCAAATGAAGATGGCCTTTCAAGATACCTTGCATGTTATCATTAGCAGAAGCATTATCTAAAGTAAGAGAGAAAACTTTTCTATCTATTCCCCATTCTTTCAAACAATCAAATACAGTAGCAGCTAATTCAACTCCAGTATGTGGAGGCATACGACAAAAGTTGAGCAACTTGCTACATAACTTCCAATTTTCATTGACAAAGTGAGCAGTCATACAAATATAGCCCTCAAAAGTAGATGTTGTCCATACATCAAAAGTCAAACAAATTCTATTAGGTATCTTGGCCATAGCTTGTTTAAGTTTCTCTTTCTCTCTCAAATGAATTCTCTGGACATCAGATACAATAGTGTTTCTAGAAGGCATTACCAATTGGGATTTATATACTGAGCCCAAGCTCTAATCTTATCATATTCAACAAGAGTATAAGGCAAGTCACGCTTAATTATGGCTTCAGCAAGCATGTCATGTAAAATCCTAGGATCAAACTTTCTAGCCTTTACTTTCCCTTCATAATCCATTAGCATTTGATGTGGATTAAAATAGGAAATGAATTTACAAGTGTCAATGTGACGACGCAAATGTGAAGTGCCATAATTAGAGCCACCAGGTTTAGGGCTAACCTTATACTCCGTTTTACAACCGTTACAAGTTGCCCTTTCTACTCCATCTTGCTTTTTGCCTATTTTAGTAAAATAATTCCAAACATTTGAAGTTTTTTTTTGGCCTTTTTATTCAACTGTTCAGATTCAGATATATGAGATTGAGAAGGAATTTCATCCTCATTCAAAATGTTCACATCATCATCAACATATATACGATTTTCAACTGATTGATCCATCACCGTTACCTTCACATAACATAAATATGAATAAAAATTATTAAAAATTTACATAAACTATCATATTCATCTTGTAGATTTAATTTTATTCATTCTTTAGTAAAATTATAAAGCTAATATAATTTGTAGGAATTACAAGCAGAGATAAGCATTTAAAACTAAAATCTCATTGTGTTTTTTTATAGTATGCAAAAAGAAATTTACCAGAATAGAGGGCTAGTTTCCCCAAGGTTCCACTTCACCCTCCAAAATCGGAGAAAACCGTATAAATCCTATAACTTGTTCTGTGACAATAAAATTTACAGATTAAAACATTAGTTACAAACACTTCAAGCAATAAATATAGAGAATTCATTTATGAGTATTATACATTGCAAGGTTCCATTGCAATATGTTGGGCATTCCATTTGATTTTTCAAACAGGGAAAGTTACACGTCCCAAAACATCTCTCCTAGACTAGACATGATTTTGTCGTCCGATGTTAAAGTCGATATTGAATTCTGACCAAACAAATGTGGATGCTAAAATGTGTTAAAAGACTAAAAGAGGTAACAACAAATCATGTCTAGTCTAAAAGAGGTTGTTATTCTAAAATAATAGCCTAGCTGAAACGAGCTTCAAGCTAGTCTCTGAGCGGTGAGGATGGAGCCATGAAGGTGGCTAAATTAAAGACGGCTCAACTTAAGGTTTAAGCATTGGCTTAACAACAAGCAAGCAAAGTTGGGAGAAACTTGCCAGCTGCAAACCAAGTCAAAACCAAACAGGTGGTGGATTTTGGGGTGTGAAAAGGATTAAGAGAAGCATCTTTGTCTTTGGATTGGAAAAATGAAATCTAAGTGTGAACAAGATACATGCTGTTGGAATCTTTGACTTGTAATTCCTTTTCCTTCAATCTTCTTCCTCACGTGGGTGGGTGCTACGCTTGCTCGAGACAATTACCTGTTTCGTTTCTTCTATGCTTAATATTCCATTTACACGTACCTTCTGTTTTCACATTCAATCTCAAGATTCCTATTTATTTTACTAGCTTTAAATTTACAACTAACTACTAGCTAATTATGAACAAAACTAGAAAAGGAGAATTGAATATTCTATTCACATTAACTAGCTTGAAATGTTACCAACTTGTGTTGACCAACTTCTACAAATGAAATGAAACTTATAACATATGAAGAAAACGTAAATCAAGGAACGAGAAACATATGTAATTAACCCAAAAATCTTCCATTTTTCTCATATTAATGTCTCATACATAATTAAACAAATTTCTCAGCCTCTTTTAGCATAGCCTGTTATTCTAAAATCAAACAAATGTTTGATTTAGACCGAATCTAATAGTAGTACAAATGTGGGAAACGTGGATGCTAGATCGATCTAACACAAACTGCTATCACAATTCACAACTACTATATAAATAAACAATGGCAGAAGAACAGGTATTATTTCAAGCACAGATCTAGATCCACTCAAATCGATCCGACAAGGGAGAAGGCGAGAAACCTGAAGTGACTCACTTGGGTTACTGGGCTTGGGTGATGCGCTGCCGATGCCGATGGCGGATGGGTGATGGTCGAATGCCGGATGGGAGCAATGAAACCGACAAGTGACACAGCGAAAGGCGAAAAGGAGAGATGGCGGATGTCGGATGGAATGAGGATGCCAAATGGGAGGATGGGACGCCGGATAGGATGGGAGGAAGGACGTCGATCGGATGCCGTATGGAATGGGAGGAAGGACGTCGGTCGAATGCCGGATGTAAAGGGTCGGGACTCAGGTGGGTCTTAGGCTTAGGCAGCAGCAACAGGCGGTTAGGCTTAGGAGAACCCAAATGACCAGATCAAATCCCACCCTTTACCCATAGCCTGTGGCTTTGTGCCCCGTAGGGTTTTTTTTTTTTGTGGCCCGTCGAGCTGGCTTGCCTCAACCCGGGTCAGCCCCCTAAGCAACCGAGCTAGCCCACCTAAGCCTGGTTTAAATATGGGCCAAAATTTTTTCAACCCAACCCACCCCATATTTAATGAAAACTAAGTCGGCCCAATGGGCCAGGCCCATATTGACAGGTCTACCTATGATGGCATGCCCACAGTGACTAGTCAAAGGCTACTATTTATGGGGCTATTATCATCTATCCGAAGGTTGGAACTAGGTACCCTTTTCCACAGCTAGATGCAGAAGTTCCCATAAAATTAGGTACAAAATTCTTTATGTTGGCTGGAAGACAGGGTACAAAAATAGACGAAAATTAATTTCTTCATAGAAGAAAAAGATCGATGTAGAAGAAATAGCTAATTATACTGCTACTTGTTGTCATATAGTTGAATGGTGGAAAAAAGATACAACACTGGTTCTCCTGGAATTGTATGAGACAGGAAGGAATCTTGATATCTTTGATGCCTTTATCATAAATGGTTAGCCCGGTGACCTTTATCCATGCTCAAAACAAGGTATTGTTTCTCTAGTAATTTCTTCTTTTTAGCATCAAAGTACCTACTAATGAGATGACTTGTGTTAAAAATTGAACTCATGAACATATCAACCCAAACCAACAACTTATATCTTCCAATTTATACCCATTTAGGCCAATACTAATATTATTCCTGCAATGGCCTTGTTTTCCATATTGGAAATTAATGGTGGTGGGAGATATATAATTATACATCAATCGAGATTTGATCAATTGAAGGTGGTAAATTAAGGACTGGCTACTCTTGCTAGGTGCATATATTGAAATTTGTTACTTAATAAATTACATATGCAGGTACATTCAAGCTAACTATGGAACGCTGCAAAACTTATCTACTGCATTTGATAAATGCTGCTATGGACATCATTTTCTTTTTCGCCATCAAGAAACATAATCTCACTGTTCTAAGAGTTGATGGTAGCTATACAAAGCCATTTAGCAAACAATACATTACAATTTCTCCTGGACAGACCCTAGATGCCTTGTTGTATGCCAATCAAAAACTGGACCGATATTACATGGCTGCTAGGGCTCATTCTAGTAATATTTATATTCCTTTTGATAACACCACCACCACAGTAATAGTTCAATATAGAGGACAATACAATCCAACTCTCTTTCATTTTTTGCCTTCTCTTCCTTTCTACAATGATACAAACGTAGCTTTTTTTTTTTTGGGTTTCAAGAGCTTAGCAAATAGAAACCACCCAATCGATGTCCCATTAGACATCAAAACTCAAATAATTATCACAGTTTTTGTCAACACTCTCCCATGCCCAGTCAATAACTCTTGTGCAAGTCTTAATGAAACAAGCTTTGCTGTTAGCATGAACAACATAAGCTTTATTGATCCATCAATTGTTCTACTCCAAGCTTACTATTAGCTTGCCAATGAGGTCTATGGAGACCATTTTCCAAGTATGCCACCATTTATTTTCAATTTCACAGCAAAATATCTTCCATTGAACCTAGATATACCAAAGCGAGCAACGGAGGTGATGTTTCTAGACTACAACTCCATAAAGGAAATTGTTCTTCAAGGGACAAACTTGATTTCTAGGATTGATCATCCCTTTCATCTACATGGTTACAACTTTTATATTGTTGGATCTGGATCGGGGAATTTCAATATATCCAAGGATCCTTTAAAATATAACCCCAAAGATCCCCCACTTCAATGGCTGGACCACCTTCAAATTCAAGGCAGATAACCTGGGTACGTGGCTTAGTCATCTACATTGTCATCATGATAATGATAATTAATAATTGTAATATTATTAGTGTTACTAATTTGTTTAGGTGCAATGTAGGAGTTTGGTTAATGCATTGCCATATAGAGTGGCACATGCGTGGGGGATGAAGACTGTTTTCATTGTAAAAGATGGAGACCGCCTAGGAGAGAGGTTACTACCCCCACCAATAGACCTGCCACCTTGCTAAAAATAAAGCTGTGTTGAAATTTCTCCTTGATCATATTTTCTATTATCTTGCTTTTTTGGCTAGGTCCTAATTTTGCAATCAAAAATGTCATTTGAACTATGGTCATGTAAGAACATCTGCTAGTATATTTAATTAATAGTACTAGCAGTATATTAGTCTACTATTTATGCCACCAATAAGAAAAGCTTGGTCTCAAATAATCTGTGCACAAAAGAATATCTTTTTAGGCTCTTTTAGAGGGGGAAATGTAGCACCCAACCCCAATTATATTATTAAATAAGTTGTTTTAGAATTCGACCAAGCCTAGTAACAAACTCACTTGGCGAGGTTATGCTTGGACCATACAAGCCAGATTGTTTCCAGCAAGGTCATATCCGGTTTTGCAGTACGGCTAACCAATTCTTGTTTTTGCCATATGCATGTGAAAGCTAATTCTTGCTTTTAGTGCTCTTCTAATGCCAGATTGTGTCCTTTGCAAGAAGGAAGAAAAGAGAAAGAAAACACAATGAGAAAAGGTGATGATTTTATTCACTTAAAAACGTAACACTTTTGCTTATTTGCATTGAAACGGAATAAATATATTTTCTAAACAGAAAATGAAATCAAGAAATTTTGATTTCTTTTCTTTTATTTGCTTATTCATTTTCAATAACTTTGCTTTTTTTTATTTAATCTTTTTCATGTTAAAAATTTCACATGAAAAGGTACATAGGAATGAAGTACCATTAGGATTTTTTTTTTTTTTTTTTGCTAAGGAGGGGCGAAAGCTTGTAAACAAAGGAAATTAGACAAAGATGAGCTTGGGGAAGATAATCCCCACAGCATTAGCCATTAACAGGTTAATGACCTTCTATGGTATTTGATCAAAAGTTCTCAACCCCTTTTAATTCTTAACTTAAAGTTCCATTTAGTCATTGAAAAATAAAATGTATTAAAAGAATGGAGTTAGAAAAACTTTACTTAGTTTTATAACATCTCAAAACAATGGAATTAGGGAAAATCCTATGTAATTTTATAACAAAACATAAAGAGACTATTTATAGAGATAGTACATTCTAAATCTACTTATAACGTAAGTAAATTAAACAAAAAAGTATTTTAATCTTACACTTCTTTGGAGTACAAGTAAAGTAAATGACATAAATATCCTAAAAACTAGGCTACTTATTGTGTAAGCAAAGCAATCAACAGGGAAAACTTAAATATGAAAAGTATTCTAAATGCCTTAAAATACTTTACTTGGCTGCTACTCTTTTTAGCAGCCATCTAACCCCCTTCATGCGGGTTGTCTTATTCACGTCTGTTTGTGCGGTCTGTGTGCGTGCAACTCTCTTGCGTCTATGGCCCATATCCTAAAGTTAATTCTCCTTTACTCTCCCTCAAGTTGGGTCATGAAGATTGAAAATGCCTAATGTGCCTAACAAAGTTTGAAACTGCTCTCAACCAAGTGCCTTCTCTAGGCTCATTTTGAAGTATCAAAGAATTCGTATGACAGCATCAAAGTGTGGTTGCCTAAGACGTTTATATTTTCTAGACATGTGTAGGCTGTTGCTGCTTTTTGTCTATGTGGGACTTGTGTGGATGGCTCTCTTGTTGGTGGCCTAGATTTGTGCTGGACTTCTTAACACAGCATGCTTGCCGCTCGATGATGTGCACCCCAAGGGTGGTGGGCCTTAGGTGTGTGCAACACTCTCACACAAGACCTTCTGGTGCGAAGCCTTCAAGTGTGTGGTTTTCTCGGTTAAAGTCCCTTTGTGTACTGCTCAAAGGTGGGCTATCCTGTTGTGCGTGGCACTCTCATACAGCTCTTGTGTGCACCTCTTCTAAGCATATCGTAGGTGTGTACCCTAAGTATACGCAACTATATTGCGTACAGCTCCTTTTGCCATAGGGTTGTGATGTGCATAACTCACTATTGTGCATCCTGGGTTCACAAGCTGTTTTAGCGTGCAGGCTTTTGGTGTACATGGCTTATATGCACTCCTTCTGCATGTGCAGCACTCAAGTGTGTAATCTTCTTGCACTCTTACTACATATGCTATAGGGCTCATTTGAGTATGCCTTGCTGGTGCAGCTTGGCTTTACAAGTATACGAGGTGTTTAGAAACCCCCAATCGATGGTGGCCCGATGCTAATTATCGATGGGTCACCAAGTGATGTCACCCTAGGGTTGATTTGTGCCCCTATGGTTTTATGGCTTCGTTTAAGACAACTTCTTATTGGTTGTCTCGGGAACACTTCTAACCTTGGATGATTAGATTGACGCAAGTAAAACAGGATTTCAATACCAATTGCATGTTTTGCGCATTCGCAATAGGAAACAAACCCTTTATAGTTGCTCACTCAACTCAATTTCTTCTTGAAGCATAAACTCATTTATATCATAAATGTGTATGAATAATCAACTCGCTAGAATATATTGCATTCATAGCAAAACATATCAGATTATACGAAACACAATATGAAAGTGGTCCTTCCTAAAAAAATATCAAAATCTTCATTCGATGGTTAACTGACAATATAACAAATCATGTGCGACGCCAAAGCTATCAATGGAGAACAAATCACATGTTATGTTGAAGCTACAAATGGGGAAGAAATATGTTTGGTGTCAAAGCAACCGATGGAGAATAAATCATATATGGCACTGAAATAGCTAACGGAGAATAAATCATGTACAACACTAAAGTTGCTAATGAATAACATCACGTACAGCGCCAAAGCAGTCGAAAGAGAA
The DNA here is from genome assembly GCF_000208745.1 of Theobroma cacao. NCBI lineage: Eukaryota > Viridiplantae > Streptophyta > Magnoliopsida > Malvales > Malvaceae > Theobroma > Theobroma cacao. The sequence continues at coordinate 18,232,288 of NC_030857.1, read as the reverse complement.
CAAATCACTGAGAAAAGACATCACTTTACCACAACCAAATCAACATCATGGCTGAAAAGAAAAAAAACTAGGTTAAGAATCTCCTCTAATATCATTAAAAATAAAATTTCTTAAAAAAATAAAGATAGAAAAACTTTGCTCAATTTTACAATGTCCCAAAATAATGGAATCAAGGAAAACCCTATTCAATTTTATAATGAAATATAAATGGACTATTTATAGAGATAGTCCATCCTAAACCTATTTGTAATGCAAGTAAAGTAAGTAAGGAAGTATTTTAATCCTAAACTTCTTTGTACTGCAAGTAAAGTAAATGACATAAAAATAAATGTCCTAAAATCTAGGCTTACTTGTTGCGTAAGCAAAGCAATAAACAAGTAAGAAAAACTTAAATATGGAAAGCATTCTAAATGCCTTAGAATACTTTACTTAACTATTACTCTTCTTAGTAGCTATCAGACAACAGGACGTGTGCGTATGGCTTTCTTGCTTGTGTGACCCATATTCTAAGTTAATTCTCCTTTATCCATCCAATCAATGACAAACTTCTTCTGCTTAAAGATGTGCTACTATTTCTAAGTACCACATGGATGTTGGCATGTCATGTTAACATGTAAATTTAATTAATCTTAACAAATCGCGTTAACAAATAAAATCGCATTTGGATGTGAGTCGAGAAATGAAACGGGCAATATAATTTAACCTCCCAAAAAATTCCTTAACTTCTTTTTATGTGCGCAGAGATCAAAAACTTTGAATTGCATGCATCTTGTCCAAATCTAACTCAATCCCTTTCTCACTAACAGTGAATCCAAGTAGTTTCCTTGATGTAGTGCCAAATGCACTTGGCAAGGTTCAACTCGAGTTGATACTTCCTCAACCTCTCAAATAGCTTCTAGACATTGAGCAATCATATTATCAACATGCATCTCTATTTCTTTATGCATCATATCATGGAAAAGAGTTACCATGGCTTTGGGAGGTCGCGTTAGCCTTTTTCAATCTAAATGGCAACTTTGTAACAAAAAATTCCCCACATGGTTATAACCGTGGTCTTCTCCATACCTTCACGTGACATTTTAATTTGATTATAGCCAAAAAAAATCCCATCCATGAATGAAAACAAACAATGCTTGACAATGTTGCTTCAAATATGTCCATATGAGGCAATGGGCACTTCTAAATATCTCGCATCAAACTATGTCTTCACCTCTTCCTTAATTTTTAATAACATATCTGGTCTCGTACATCTCAACTTTTGTTTGATTGGTTTGCATTGCAATCTCAGTTGTAGCTTATGAATAACAACATCAATATTGAGACCAGGTATATCTAGATATGACCATGCAAGTGCATCCACGTATTTAATGTAGTAATCCTCTCACCAAGAAAGAGTGATGTGTTAACCTTAACTTTCTTCCATGTTTCAACATTTCCCAAATTAACCAGATTTGGGGACTCTTGAATGTTAGCTATCTATTTCTCTTTTTGTTTGACTAATCTTAACAAATCAAGAGGTAAGTGATAGATATCTATATTCTCTTTGTCATCTAATTCACCAATATTAAGTGACTTTCAAAATAAAATTGTAGATTGTTCTCATGATTATCTTCATATTTATCATTTAGAGACCTGAAGATGGATGAAATTAGATAGGTATAGGCAGATATTTAGCCTGAGAGAAAAGCAATTTAAGAATAAATCAAGAGATCAAGAAGTGCAATGAAAACGTATTATGCTTGTCATTATTTCTAGAATGATTAAGATAACAAAAAGTCCATCTTAAACGAAAGACTACTCAATGGAATTTATCCTTAATGTAATTGAAAATAAATTCCGACATGGAAGGATCTGGTCGTCTTTGGTTAATGAATTTATCCTTAATGCCAACATCAAAAATCATAAAAATCAAATACCTATTTAACTAAATCATGCTCAATCTCTACTCAATCGAGTAGAACAAAACAATTTCACCGCAACCTTTTGATTTTAACATCTCTCTAAAATTCCACGAAGGAAAAAAGTCTTCCTTTTTATTGTGCCCCTTTCTATTAAATCATCCGCTAAGTGGTTTGCTTGGCTATAAATTTTCCTGGACTCAACTTGCCCGATCACTCGCTGTTAGGGTCTATTATAATATCTATTATGATTCCTAACCATGCGTTAGGGTCTTTGTATCTCTTTCGTCTTTTAATAAAATCAATTTTAGCACCTTTTCAATAAAAAAAGAAAGAAAAAGAAGTAGAAAATTCCCCATCAATAGAAAAGAATGCTTCATACACGTATTGGCCATCTAGAACAGGCCTCCTTAAAAGCTTTGACAAACTGAAAACTAATAGATGATGCCTCAGAAGTTCCAACTTGAACAGAATGTTGGGAATTCTTCTTAGTTCTATTGTCAATATATATAAGCTGGACAAACTCTTCAACTTTCCAATGCATACCTAAACCCAAAGACCTTCAATGAAACAGATTACCAAATTTGACTTGGTACACATACCACACATATTAAGTCTTATGAATACCTTGTGCTGAAAGAGGAAAACAGAACGTAACTTTCGATGTCCCCACTTCAAAAGTACATACATTTTGGCTTGGCTTCCTCCATGTTTTCTTCTCATGCGTCTATTGATTGTTACTTTTCCATATAGAACATTACTTTAATATGGTACAAGGTTTTGTACAAAAATTGAAAAAAAAAATATACTACCTTGTATGTGTCACTCATTGGATTCAAGTCACAATTTTTAGTTTTTAAATACAAACATCAAATCTCAATGAATTTGTACCCTAAAGTTAACGAAATGAAAAATTACAAGAGAGAGAGAGAGAGAGTTGAACTAGTAACTGAGTATAAAAATAGATTAAAAAGGGACATGAATATCACTAGTTTAAAGTTTGGATACATATATATAATATTAAACTGCAACGATCAATACAAGTTTACGAGATAACACGCGAACGAGACATAGAATTAATTAGTTAATTAAGCAAAAGCCAACATAAAATACATGATGTATCTAATTGATTGACCATCCCTTAATTAGTTTTATTTATTCTTTACCCGTGTCTCATGACTCTCAGCAAGTTGCAAGTCAATCTCTTGGAATAGCCACGGCGCAAAGAGGATTCTTCATCTCACAGGACAGCTTAAGCACCTCGGTCAAGTCAACTGGGTTAGCCACATCTTGAACCCATTTGAAATGTTGCACCAACCTAGCCACCCAAAGGCCCACGGTCACCAGCCCTAGGTTCCTGCCAGGGCAGGCCCTTCGGCCAGCCCCAAATGGTGCAAGCCTTAAATCACCACCCCTCACATCTACCTGATCAGCTCCGCCTTCAAGAAACCTCTCTGGCTTGAAAACATGTGGATCCTCCCAGACATTTGGGTCATGGGTTATGGCCCACATGTTGACCATGGCTGTCGTGTCGTCAGGGACCACCATGCCATTGCTGAGGTGGACATCTGACGTGGACATCCTGGCCCATGAAAGGAGGGGCCCAGGTGGGTGCAACCTTAGGGTTTCTTTGACTACTGCTTGAAGGTACGGTGATTTAGCCACATCAGCATCTGTCACGGTTATGTCTCCTACAGCAAGAACAAGCTCTTGGTGAAGCTTGAATTGAATATCAGGGTTCAGTACCAACTCCGCCATGATCCACTCAGTTAAAAGTGCGGTTGTATCAGTACCACGAAAGATCATTTCCTGGATGCAACCAACAAAACAAAAGCTAACTCGCTAAGTTAACTCATTATATTTTGCAAAGAAACCTTAAAATATATAAGAATATACTGACCCACAAGACTGCTACCATGTCCTCGTCCTTGAGTTTCTCGTCGCCATCTAAGGATAGCAACACATCAACGAAATCAGAACTGTCAGCGGCATTTCTTGACTGATTGAAACGGTGTTCTTCAATGATTTGGTAGACAAGTTTTTTCACTCGGGGAACAAGAATTGAACAGCGTTCATTGATTCGAAAAGGGTCATAAAAGTTACTCAGCCAAGGCAGATAATCCGACCAGTTAAAAGAACCCAATATGCCAAACCCTTCTCTTACAATCTCTTGCAACTCTTTAGCTTCATCATTATTTTCTATCAAGTCGTATCTTTTACCGAAAACTGTCCCCATTATATTGTTAAGAGCAGCAGCTTGAAGATGTTTACGTAAAGAAACGTTTCCATTGAAGGATTGTTCTTTAGCAATGGCACACAACATGGCATCACAGCCAATCTGGCGACCGCTTTCATGGGCCGCAATGCGCTTTGGAGCAAAGAGATGAGTCGATGAAATCCTTCGTAGAAGCCGCCAGTAAGTTCCATTGGGAGCAAAGCCAATGGCTCGGCTAAACATTAGCTTCTTTGCTGATGATTTAACTGGACGGTTGGCAAAGTGAGGAGAAGTCAAGATTTCACGAGCAATTTGGGGATCGGATGTGATCACGGCAGGAGTTGATCCAAGGCTAATAGCCATGAGCTTGGTAGTGGCGGCTTGGCTTGAAGCCATGCAGGAAAGAGTTCGATGAGCCAAGCCGTGGCTTAGGCTGAATAAACTGCCAAACAGGGGGAGGCCTCTAGGTCCGGGGATTGGGACCTGACCTAGTTGGTTCCTGCCATTTTTCCAGGCTAACCCTCCAGGGGATGAAGCCCAAGTGAATATCCCAGCTAAAAGAACTGCCACGAAAATGCTAAATAAAACGAAACCATCAAGCAAGTTCTGTGTTTCTACAACTGCTGGGAGTGTAGAGAGCCACCAGGTTTTGTCAATAGAAATTGGAGCCAGACCCATAGTTCACAAAAGAAAGAGGCAGATAACTAGCTAGCAGAGGTGGGGAGATCACCAAGGAAGGCACTTGGGGCTTGGCTGGTGAGAGAGGACAGTTCCTTAAATAGGCGTGTTGGTATGTGAAAAGTAAGACATTTCAGCGTGGAGAAGCGAAATATCTAATAGAATATTCATCCCCAATAGAATATGATCTAATTAATTAGCAATTGCTTAGCTACTAATAAATACTAGAGAAATATTAATGAAACCGGTGAGCTTGATTAGGCTATCTAATAAATCCCTTATACAATTAGGTGTGCGCTGTATATGGAAAGGATATTCTTATTTCCTTCTCCATAGTTCCCACTAGTCAGAGAGGTGGGTCAAATAGGGTCAGCCACAGCCATTAAACTCTAATTCCTCGCTTGGCAGTGAGAATTATAAGACTTGATTCGGACGGAAACAAAAAACTAATCCCACTTAGGTAGATTTGTCTTGTTGTGAAATTGAGCTATTATTGGTGTAATACGTTTGGCAAATATGATCATATCACCTAATTAGTAATTAGCTTAATTAATTATTATATAACTATTTAGACAAATATTTCAAATTGTCATTGTTTACTGACATTATTAGTGTAGTTTTATCCAAATTAATTAATTAGTGAAGATGTGCTACTCCTTAATTTCTACCAGAAAGTGTTCTAGTATATATATGTTTGGAAAGGGTCCAAGGGAAAGTGTACATACGTTCATATCTTATCCATTTCTACAAGCAAATGATAGTAGTTAAGGTACATATTTAAAACCGGAAAGTTTATCCTATTTTTGTTACTCAAGCTACCAATATATTAAGATCTGACTTCAAGATTTTGTTTTAGATATTTTCACATTAAATGTATTGGATAATGGTGAATAAGCCATCAATCATGGTCTTTAAACTTATTCATCAACGAAACTTTAAAGTTTATTAGGGTTTGAACATCAAGGCCTGGACATGGATAGTAAGAAACCACACCATCCCTTCCCATGACTTTCTACGTAGTTTCCAGGTTCCAATAATCACAACCTTTACACACTAAGATATGAATCCCAAGGTGGGGCATTAATTTGTGCCCACGAATGTCGGATCCTCGACCGCAAACTACGAGACAATTTTAGCTCTTTATTATTATTTGTTTTCCTTCGAGAGTCTGCGCTTGCTTGGACACGAATGGAGCGTGTGTTAGGGCGGGAAGCGTGGTGAAGGTGGTGGGGGTGTTGTTCTAGGTTTCTAGTTTCAAGACGCCTTCGTATGCATTCGTGCCTTGTTCTCCACCTTATGCAGTCATGAATTAAAAAAGGGTTTTCTCTTCTACATTCACGAGGCTCTCAGCTCACGAGCAATCCCATACTTGCTTGCCTGACTTTTAAGTCAAATCTTGAAGCAACTAGCCACGTAGATATTGCTTATCTCTTCATGATTCTTTGATTGCCATAGCACATTTGGTTCATAGATTGGGATAAAAGATTAATTATTCTCTAAAAATAGAATAGTGAAAAATTAAAATAGCATTGTTATTATAAAGTTTGATTTGCTGAAATGAGATGTATTAAGAATAACATTAATATGTTTCAATGACTTAGAAAATATGATTGAAATAAATCTAAAAGATTGATTTATCTCCTTTTATAAAAGTAAAAATAAATTATTATGAAAGTTACGTTTATTATAATTAAAATTTTTGTTATTATCTTAATTAATTAAAAATTTAACTTTTTTCATTATGTTTTTCCCTGTCCTCTCCATTTTTTTTTCTCTTTTCCTTCTTTTCTTTCTTCCTCTCGAATTGATCAGCAATAGGAACGATGACTGAACCTGGCCTTCGACCAAGCACCTAGGTGCTACTAGTTATAAGATCCAACCATCGACGTACAATAACAGTCTTACAACACCCAAATAGGGCCACTTAGACTTGAGCCTCAAACATTGCCCTGGTCAAATAACGTAGCCAGAAAGCCGTTTTGACACTTGTAACCACCAAATCGTCTAGTATGCCATTATGGCGTTTTGCGTGGCCAAACTTGGTTGAGGACGCGCCATTCAATGGCTGTCGACAGCTAGATCTAGTTGTTGGCTCCCTTTATTGATCATTCTCAACAAAATTTGGCCATCGGTAGTCCATTTTGTCACCTCCAACAACTGTTGACATAATTTGGTAATTTTTCGGCTGGTGACATGGTCGAAATCTAATCCCAACAATATTCTCTCTCTTATTCTTGGGACAAAGTTAGGAATTCAAAATTTTTTAAGGGTAAAATGATCCATAAATTAGTATTTCTACTCTTTGAGATAAGGAATAGTTAATACCGTTATGAAAAAGTTTATGGAATGGATTATCATTTATGGGATGGAAAAGTTGTTTCCAATTCTATGGCATATAGCATTATGAAATATGAGTTGGTTTTTTTTTTGTTTTTTGAAAATGAGAATCGATTTCATTACTTCTTCATCAAAAAAATTATAATATAGATAAGTCATCACAATCTTTGTTAATCCATATATTATAACCTACCATGACATGAAAAAGGAGCCTCCTTAAAAACTTTTCCATGGTAAAACCCGATGGGAAAAACCCTTGAAAAGAAAAAAAGAGTACCCCATTAACATGTCTTACTATCCCATAAACCCCTAAATCCCATACATGGACATTAAATCGACCTCCAGTGCTCATCGTGTAGTATCCGGTATCTCTACAGCATTCCTCCAAATGGCGTGGTTAATATCAAGTTCCTCAACTGATTTAGCCAGTTCATGGGCTACCTTGTTCGCTTCTCTTCGGCAAAATTCCACTTTGCAGCAGCCTATTTGTTTTAACAATATTGTACAATCTTCTAGTATATGGCCAACATCACCATTGTATTGCCTCTTTTTGATCCAGTTTGCCACCTGAATGCAATCTATTTCAACACTTGTGGCCTGAATATTTTCCTCCAAACAAATAGTTAATGCCCAGCAAATTGTCTTCAACTTAGCCAAAGCAGCACTCTGCGTAGACAATAGCTTTGCAGCACCTGCCATTATCATATCACCATTGTTATTTCTAATTGTTGACTCCATGTGTTTTTTATGATAATAAAATATTTCTCATTTATTTATGTCTAATTACTTTATTTAAGTGCGCAGGACAAAATTGAGATGTCTTAACATATTTGTTGCTTAAAAGCAAGTCAATAAGCTTTTTCAATTGTAAGATCAATTAATCAGTTAAACAAGCAAACAAGAAAGAACTCAATGAAGATAGTTTAGTTTTAATTAATTACCAAGGATCTTTAATTGTTAGGATAGAACTAGGCGCTACATTAAAATACAACAGAAAAGTCTTAATTAGTTAACATAAGACTTAACTGATTAAATGGGTACTAGATTCAAAACAGAAGCATGTTAATCGATTAACCAAAAGGTTTAATTGATTAAAGGTCAAACTGGAAGTACCAAAAAGCACCAAAATTCAAATTCAAAATAAAGTTAAACATTAAAGGGTACCAAATGAAGGAATTCAAATTTGAAGATATTTTAATCGATTAATGCTTATTTTAATCGATTAAAGTTGAAGGAAGAAAAGCCTCAATTAGTTAAAGAGAGGACTTATCAGTTAAAGGAAGATTGCTAGTTGGAGAAGTTTGAAAACAGAACGTTTTTTATCGATTAAAGTCACCTCTAATCGATTAACACAGTGAAGCAGATTGCAAGATAAAAAAAGCTTTAAGTGGTTAAAGCTCCTCTTTAACTAGTTAATAAGACATTGCCAGCAAATTTAAAAAGAGCTACTAAAAGATAAAATAACGTCTTTTTCTGCCCCAAAATTGTTTCTAACAACTAGAAACTATCCTTCAAGTATAAATAGAGGTTCAAAATGTCATAAATCTTAAAGAAAAGCTATCCAAAGTGATTTGGAGCCTATAAGATTTAAAAACCTTCTCTTTACACTTGTATTTCACTCCTATCTTTTATAAAAATGTTTGACCTTGAACTTATACATCTTGCATCAGCTAAGTGATCAATTGTACTCTATCTTTTCTTTATTCTTTGTTCACTTAAAGTGTGAAAGACACTATAAGGGATAGATTAAGTTTGGGAAAACTTGTAAGGGTTTTGAGCTTGGTTTAGAAGTTCACCTTTTAAAAAACTTGGTGAAAGTTATCAATTCCACTGGTTTAGTTGGTTGTGGCATAGAAGACTAGGACATACTAGAATCTAGAGGCTTGAATAAGTGGAAATATGCATTTTGGGCATGATCTGTAGATAGATATTCTACATCTATCGATAGATACAAAGATAGAAGGCTTGGGAAAATAAGCTGGATTAACATCTGTCGATAGATGACCGCTCGAGAACTCTATAAAGCAAAAAGGCCTAAACACTATCGATTAATTCGTGAGTCTATCGATAGATGACCAAACAAGGAGGAACTGAAACAGGGCTAGGTCCGTGATTTATAGGCTTACTTAACTCTATTTTTAGAGCTTAAAGCCGGACAGGGTTGGGCTTAAGTTTCGAATCGTGACAACATGTTTCACTCCTCAAATCAACGCCATGTTAATGTCATGTGAGCATAAAATGATAATGTAACCTTTTGACTAAGAACAATTGGTCAACCATTATTCACAATGGCTTATTTAATCTAAAATTAAAGTACTAGAGTTTGATTAAACTCAATAAAAGAATAAGGATATATTTGAATTCTCTTAAATAATTCAATAATTTTTTTGAGCATTATGCCAATTTTTATTTTTAAAGATCATCATGATTTCAAAAGCATATAGAAAAATATTTTGTCATGTTAACATTTTTCTCCATGTCAAAATTAACCAAATTTGAAAAACTTCTCTACCAACATCTACAAACAAACTCAAACCACTAAAAACAAAATCCAATCTAAAAGACATATTTGTTAGAGTAGATTAGTAATGATCAAGATAATTATTCCTTTTAAATTTTATCAAATATTTCAAAAATTAAAGAATTGTTGGTGTATTTTCAAAATAAAAAGGTTATGTCATATAATGGAAAGCTCTCTTAGCTCAAAGGTTATGTCTTATAAAGTAACATAGTGTGACTATTGGATTATAAGTGGATTTTTCATGTGAATAGTTATATCTCTTGGTAAAATGACATATTGGAAAAACATCTCTAAATCTAAAAGCTATGAGATAATTAAAAAAAAAACACCACAGTTGAAAATTTTAAATATAAAAAGTTATCTTTTCATATTATAATTCAAAGATTATGTTTTATGGAATGAATGGTTGTCATTTCATAAGGTGATTATTGAAATAATACCTTTATCTAGAATTGACAATTTTGAACATGACACGATAAGACATGGGTTAAACAGATTTTTGATTTAGTCTTAACGTGTTTCGTGTCTAATAGTATCTGACATGATAAACATATTTAAACACATTTACTTAATCATGTTATCTTGTTTAATCATGTTATCGTGTTTAAACGTGTATACGTGACACATTTATTAACCTATTAAAAATTAATAGTTAAAAACTATTTTAACCTTATATAAATAATTTTAAATAATTATTTTAATAAGTTTTTTTAATTTTATAAAGGGTATAATGTAATTATACTTGCTCAACCCTAATATTTAACTTTTGGTGATTATTTGATATTATTATTATTTTTGTTTTATTATAATTATTTTTATAATTATAGATTTTAAATTTAAATAATAAAATTATATTTAATTATAAAAATTTTTATTTAATCATGTTAAACGTGGTATTAATTATGTCGTATCGTATATTGACATGTTTAATAGATGTATTAATCGTGTCGTGTCGTGTTACACATGTATTAAACGTGTACGTGTACGTGTTTTAAATTTAAGACACAAATATTAAATGCGTTGTGTTCGTGTTTAGCCTTAACGTGTTTCGTATCTAATTGTGACTAACACGTTTACGACACATTAACACGTTTACGACACATTAACACGAATTGCCAGGTCTACCTTTATCCAAGGATTGTGCCTTACAAAATGCAAAGGTATCTTTAAGACAAATAGGTGCTTTAATGAAAGGGTTATGTCATTGCAAGCCTATATAAAATACTTGCTACCAACCATTTTGATACACCAACAACAAATGAGATATTAGCAGAAAAATCAAGAGAGATAGAAGTTTTACGTTCTAAAATTAAACATAAACACTTTAGTTCCTATCATCTATCAAAGGAATCTAAATTCTTTATAATCTACTTACTGTAGAAAGTAAGTTTTAAGGCCAAACAACTTTGCAAACCCTCAAGTGTATCTAGCGGTCTATCTTCATAAAGTACAAAGATAAAGTTAGACGTTGGATTCATTGTATCCCTAAACCTCTTCACATAATTCCCTTTTTGCATACTGAGTAGTGAAAGTGAAATAAATCTTAAAGATAGTATATATTGAAAGGTTCACCTTGAAATCAATTTTAACAGTTATTTAAATTCCATCTAAACCCCATTTACCCAACAAGAAATAAATGAAGAAAAGTGATCATTATCACTTGATGGAAGAGAAATCCTAGGAAAGGATTCATGTCAGCTTGTATTTTTTTCAACTCAATTCAATTTCAAGACAATGCAATTAAACTCGTAAATGAATTACAAAAGTCAACTAATATAAGATTTGAGGGGTATAAGTTAATCAGAATTAAACATGTGGATTACATTAATTTGTAATTATAAATTTAGTTTATCTCATATTTAATACAAATCATTAGATTATTACCGATGATGATGGCAAGTTAACCGGCCTATAGCTAGGTATTGACTTTAGCAAGAAGACTTAATTAATTATATAATCACACCCACTCTTTTCCAAGTGAATCACCTTAACAACGACATACACATTTTGAATGATATATATCGAGGAAAAAGAATAGTACTATTCATATTGAAATTCACAAAACTTAAGAACAGAGAGTTTGCACGTAGGCGCTGAACATTGTATATTCATGATGGCCTAAAATATTTTGCACAACCTAGGAGTAAGTGCTCTAAGATTTTTAATTTTCTTGCAAATTAATTCATTAATTTAAGGAAATATATATTTACTTAGCTAAGTTATGATATCAATGACATTGATTGATCAAGTATGTCATGTTCCTACTATAAACAATCTCCGTCCTAGAAGAATATGTCAGCCTAGCTAAGGCCATTTTCTTCTCTTCTCCATGAATTCCACAACCCTAAGTTATACAAGTTATATAACATTGTCTAGGTTGCGACAAATAGGTAATTTCAATATTCACATATAATACTTAAAAAAATCTATTAAACTATTGAAAAAATTCACATAAAATCAAATTCTTATATTTTATTTTGAGTTAAATAAACTTTTATAATTGACAAATTATTTTTAATAAAAATGTCATTTGTAATTTCATGTCACCGAGTATTGATGTAACATGTTAAAATGTCATAATGACGATTAAGTGGTATGTTGATGTAGCATGATAATATTATCATATAGTTTTTTTTAACCTTTTTACGTCAGAATCGCATCAATATCATGTGGACAGTGATATTTTGACTAATAATAATTAGTAAACTATTAATCATAAAAATTTATTTAATTTAAAATAAAAATATAAAAATTTGATTAAAAGTAATAGAAGAATAAAAATTTATTTAAATTTTATTGAATAGTTGAATAGTTTTTTCAAGTATTATATAAAAATGATTAAACAATTTTATTAATGCAATCAAAGTGTCATAATAAGTCTCCCAAAAATAAGTGTCTTAAGAAGGTAAGTGCTTTGACTATATCAAACACTTAGATCACACTAAACTTTTTATGTAAACAAGACCAAAATTTACCTTTTCACGTGACAGATATTCTTTAGTTAATGAGAAAGAGGGCTGTCTTTAGGCTATTGTGCAAGCACGCACATTTATGCAGTATTATTGGAATGAGGAAGATGCCATAAATTCCAGCAATGGAGTAAACCTTTTTGTTGTCTTCACGCAACAATAAAATACATAAAAAGCTAATAATAAAAGAAATTGGCCACTCTTTTCTTTACTGAGAGGGGAAAGTAGAGATGAACTAAGTATTTAACAAACCTGAAGTGGTACTTGTATCTGCAATGGAATGCTCCAGCATTCACAAAACAAAGCTGACTCCACACTTTGTTATGGAGTTTGCGAATGGTGGGTGCAAGAAAATGCATTGAAATTAGGGGTTAGCACTGTAATATTTTCTGGGAAAATACTGAAGCACAAAAGGAAAACAAAAACCGTCTTTTGGTACAAAGGAAAGAACCTATTTATGGCTCTTAGTAGTTTGCTAACTAATAGAAATAAGCCACTGGGCGATTAGCTGTGACTTTTCAAATCTCAAAGTTCAGGGCATACGTTTTAAACCTTAATATGTTTTTTTTTTAATGTGTAAACCTTAATATGTTATTAAGGTAATATTTATAAAACATTGAAATATTTGAAAAAAATTTTATATTATTCAAAATTTAAATAAATTTTTATTTTTTTATTACGTTCAAATAAGTGTATATATTTTTATTTTGGATCAAATAAACTTTATAATAATAACTGATTAATTGTCATTAATTAAATTTCACTTGTCATTTTATGCACACACGATATGGATATTATGATAAGTATTATGCTATATAAAAAATTGTAATTAATGTTTTTTTTTGGAATTTACGTACAATAATGTATTAATAAAATTTTATTAAATTCGCATTTGGATCAATCCTTAATCAATGTTTATTAAACACCAATTAATCTGAGTCTTTTATAATTTTTCCTCCGAAAACAATACTACATTCCATAAAACAAAAAAACAATACTACATGATTTTCAATTGCTAAGGTGGACAAGAAAATAAGTAATGAAATGTGTAGAACATAACCCTCAAAATAATATTCGAGTATTTGATTCATTGAATCATATATGATTATCTATCTAAAGAGCAGAATTTGAATATCCTCTCTCCGAATTATATATATATATATACACGTAACAATCTAATTTGTAAAAGGTGCACGGCCCCTTAGGAGAGATTAGGCACACGCCTTTGGAAGTCAATGCCTTTTAATTAGAGTTCCAACGATGTATTTTCCTAGGTAATGCAGCACAGGACGGGTCTAATTCCAATCTCATGACGAATTTTGGACGTTATAATATTCATATTATTATCTCATATTATTAATATTAATTAATTTGTTTTGATAATAAAACAGTAGTTAATATTATGTTAGTATTAAAATATATTATATCCCTATTAATATATAAATAATTATTATCAATATGAACTCCTATTATAAGCATATTAAAAGATCAAATAGTTATAGAAATATAATAGCTTATATGTTATTAAATAATATTATTAATAGTAATTAATCTATGTTGATAATAAACTAATAAATTAATATAATGTTAATATTAAAGTATATTATTTCATACTAATTAATGCTGATATATTAATCAATATTAACATATAAACAAGTATTATCATGAGTAAAGAATATTTAAAAATTATATTACATTATAAATATTTTGAAAATAAAATATTGTTACAAAATGTTTAATGTATTGTATTTTGTATCTATTGAAATGTTATTATATATTTTAATATAATTATGTATTATTTATTTTATTTAACTATAAAATTTTGAATATTTTAATTGTTATTTTTAAAAATTAAAATAAGATTTAAAACAGTAACAAATAAAGGATAATATATTTAAATAAATAAATTATGAAAATAATATAAAATATATTGATAATAAGATGTATTATTTTTATAATTATAATAATATCTATATAGGCATATAATCTCTAGTAAAATCTAAAACGTTTTCATTACATATCAAATAATAGAAAATATTTTTTAGTGTTATATAAATAATTAAAAAATTATATCTTCAAGGAAAATGCCTCCTACAAAAAATATTTTTTTTCAAAAAATTATTTTCTGATTACCAAATAAAATCTAATTTATTTGAAATTGTCATATACAAATAGCAAGATGTATGAATCACAATGGTAGCGTTTGGTACGAGGGAAGTGGAAGCATATTCATTGTAATGTATCAATTAAATTACATTGCAGTATTCGTTTTGCAACAAGCAACTACAATGTAAGATTGCAATGCAATCACATTACAGCCAAGGGATGTAATGTGATTGCAATCTAAAACCAATACAATCACATTACATTGCACTCTGCAATATTATTAAAGACATTTTTACCTTTCAACTTTATTACTTTGTTAAAAATATTTTGTAATGTTTTAATTAAAATAAAAAATATTAAAATAAAATATATAATATAAGAATTAGAAATTAAAATAAAATAAAATACAAGAAATTAAAATTTATATAATATAGGTAAAAGAAATTCAAATAAATATATCATATAAAAATTATATTAAAGAAATGAAAATAAAATATATAATATTATAATAAAAAATAAAAATAAAATATATGACATTAAAAATATATTTAAGAGATTATATCNTTAACAATAAAAAATACAAGTATATTAAACTTGTATTTTAATAAATAGGGGTAATTTTGAAAATTAACATTACATTCTCAGTAAAATAGTTGTAGACTAAACGTTGTAATGCTATCTTCTCTGCATTTTAATCATTATTTTGTATGTATACCAAACACTGTAATGTTATTTTCCTTGCAATCACATTACTTGCAATCACATTATCTGTAATCACATTGCATTGTAAAGTACTAAACGCCACCAATGTTACAAGCATTTAGTTTTACGAATATAGAACAGTGGTGAGACTTACAAGGAGTTGAACTGTTGGATTGCAAAGCTAAAGGAGTAGTCACCATGTCTCTTGAGCTCCTTTTTACGAAGTTAGAAATATGGGAAGCTATTAATAGTTGCGATGGTAACAAAATCTCAAAGTCGTATGGTTTTTAATTTCAGTGTTATTAAAAAATAGTGGGAAGCAATCAAGGAGGAAGTTATGAGGTTTGTCCAAGATTTCCAAGCCATAGGGATTATGAAAATGGGAGTTAATGCATCTTTTGTCACCCTCGTGTCCTACTATACCAATCCTAAGGGATTGTAACACAGCAATTAATCATTATTCTGACTTTATTTAGTCATTTATTCTTTGCTCTTTTAACTAATTAATCATTTTTTTAAAACAACAAGCTTCTTGACTTGCTTTCAAACAAAAATTATATTAAGGGATTTAAACTTTGTCTTGCCCACTTAAATAATGTAGTTAAACATAAAAAAATGAAAAATATTTTGTTATCATCAAAAACATAGGAAGTCAACATAAGGATGGTGGTAAGAGTCTTATCTGTGATTCCCACCTACAGTGTCGTCTGACACAGCGTGCCACACACATAAATGTATATAGCCTAGGTGAGGCGGATGTACCACCTATTTATGACTCCCAGACGTGGGTCGCCTAGACGTGGGCTAGGACCAAGTAAGCATCCCTTGCATTCATTATTATTGTATATTATTCTTGTTATTGTGATGTCTCTTGTGATTGTTTCTTATGTTTGTAATACCTTATTGACTTGTAGATTAACTCTAAGTTATACGCTATCCTAGATGGGTTAATAAATAGAATAAGTCTTAATGCATTGGTTAAGTTTATGGATCATAAAGAAAGAATGGCCACTTGGGTTTTACAAATTGAAAACGATCATTTGAGTTATATAGTTGGAAAAATGCTTGCTTGAGTTATATGGGTTGAAAGATGATCACAAAATGTTATGATTGGATTCTAATGGAAAATCTTGAATACATGAGTAACTCATATGATTTATGAAGAAATTGGAGTAAATCATCGATAACTTGGATTATATGATTAAGTATCATTTCTCTTAAAGAGGATTCAATACCACAAGTAAAGTACAGCTTCCTTGTTTTTTCTAAAGATCTTGCAGAAACGTTCTATTTATTTAAAGAACCACATGTTTATGATATGTCGATTTCATTATGAAAATGAGAAATTTGAAATAAAGTATGTTTATCTCAAAATTCATGTTTACATTAACAATGTAATTTGTGTAAAAGCTCTTCCCTTTACCTTAGCCCCTTCCCGTATTCATCATGGAATCTTTAGGACTCACATGTTAGTTTTCCTTATTTTTGTTACAGATCAGTGATAGCTCTTCAACCACCCGAGTCACAGAGACGTGATCCGTTTTTCTTTCTTGATAAGTGGTATAACAACCCTCTTGAAGCATAGAGAGTTGGGACATGTTCCGCTGGTTGAGTCAATCTTTAATTAATACTTATGTTATAACATTGTTGAATATTGTTATGATGATGTAGCCATGCTAGGGCATTATACTTGGTATGGATTTTAATTATGCATTTATATGAATTGAACTTGATGGTTTGAGAGCCCATGTGAGCACCACATATGTACAAATGAATGTTATATGTATGGGCACATGGACCGACAGTTGATTATGAAATATTTGCTTATGAGAACATTTATGAGCACGTTGATTGGTGAAATCCATAATAGTGTGATTAAGCATGTGTTTTCAAGATGATTAATATATGATGAATAATAGTTATATACAATGATATTAAGCTAGTTTGGGTCTAGTGGGTTATAACCGTCTAAGTTCTTGCACCCGTCACAATACCTCCATAAAATGGGATGGGACACTATGTTTGATGGGAAGAAAGTAAAATAGAAGAAAGGGGAAAATATGGGCAAAAAATAGAGAAGAAAAAGAAAGATATAATATTAAAATTATTTAAAAATATTCAAATAAACTCTTATTCTTTTATTGCATTAAACTAAACTTTTTTACTTTTACTTTTAGACCAAATAGGCCATTATGACTAACGGTTTACTAACTGTCATTAATAAAAATGTCACTTGTATTTTTGTGCTCATATGCTGCTGACATGGAATATTTATATGTCACAGTGAATGGTGATATAGCACACTTATGTGACATGATGACATGATCACATGATATTTTTACTTTCCACGTCAACGTCTCTTAGATATAAAATGATTAATGATGTTTTAATTAAAGATTGACTAATAACAATTAATCAACCGTTAGTCATAAAAGCCTATTTTGTCTCAAACAAAAGTAAAGGAATTTGATTGAATGCATTTGAAAAAATAAAAACTTATTTAAATTTTTTAAATAGTATAAAGAACTTTTACTTATTATGCCAAAAATAAAATGTTTTTCTGTGTTTGGTACAATAATGAAAATAAAATAAACTGAAAACTAAAGGCAAAATTAAAAATAAAATGATTATTTTAAGTAGAAAGTGTATTTTCCTTCTATTTTGAAAGGATTATAGAGGATTATAAAAGAACACTATTCTCCTTCCAATCTCTTTCCTTCTTTCATCTTTTCCTCCAGCCAAACATTTTGTAAGGTTGGGAAACAGATAAAACAGCTGATGGAAATTTGGGTTTCTAAAGAAGAGGAAGGATTTTTGTCCCATGAGACTTCAAAACCGGCACACCCAAGCCCTATTTATCAGGCTGCTAACTTGTTGGAAAAGAACACCAAATGTATGCCTATTTCGAATATAAACATAGATGATAATAGTAGCAGACATGTTCAGAAATGATGGCAACCAACTGATAATCCAAAGTACATTGATGAGTGCATTCCCAAAACATTCTAGAATTAACTTCGATCCACCAGAGCACCATGGCAGGTCTGGGACTTTCACCACTAAAGTTTGTCATCTAAGTTCTTATTCAACTGAAATAGGTAGTTTAAAGTAACCAACTAGATGTTCATATTGATGCTAGAAAGTACTGCACCACAGGCACTGTCTCACAATACATGTTTAAGTGATGTGAGAGGCCATTTAGAAACGGATCATTCTAACATTCATAAATAATTGGTAGCCCAAGCAACCACCACATTAACTCACAATTTCAACAGCTTCAAAACCTTTCTCAATGGATGCCTTCACTGCATCAAGAACCAACTGTGTCTTCCTGCTGATTGTCGGCCACTTTTTATCTGGCTGCGCACCATTCTTTTTAATATTTTCAACCAAGCTAGCAAACTCTCTGACCATGCAGGCTTCCTGAGGTAAATTTACGGTGACAGTGTGTTCACTTGGAATTGGCACCCATCCTGTTACAAGTTCATTAAATTGAGGCTTTGAGGATGTAGTATAAGAGGCCTCATGCTCTTGGTAAGGAATGATGAAATCTGTGAGATGCAAAGTTCCAAATGTTCCTATAGCGGTGAGATTCATTGTCAAATTTGATAAGAAAGAGCAATGGAAGGTTGCAACTTTGCCATCTTCCCAGTATAGTGAAGCCCCACAAGCTAGAATTACCCCTGCTTCATTGAGAACAGGACCTTGCATGGCTGTAACAGTCTTGGGCAGCTCATAATCAGCTGCCCAAAGGACTGACCTGATGCCATACCACCCAGCATCGCCAAGAGCACCAAGTGCATCAAGATCCGGCTTCACACGAATGTCATTCTTGAGAAAATCTGGATCAGCAAAAAATGTGAAGCAGCTATTTACCTGAGGAACCCAAAGGTTTTAATCAATATTGTCATTCTCTGTTAAAAATGCATAACTTTAGAGGGCAAGAAGGTCGCCTAAATCAAATCAGATAAAATTTTATCATCTAAGTAATAATTCACGACAAACAGCAGCAACTTATCTTACAATAGGTGATAAACACAAACAATTTTATATGAGTTGGTTTCCAAGATAGGTTGTCTGAGTGTTTTGCAAACATTCCTAATCATGCAGACTTGGACTCAGAAGCACGGATGCTTCGCTCTTTTCAGACACACAAACACACGCATACAAAACATTCATATAAGGCTTCTTTTAATTAATAGGAACTTACAAAAATTCAAAGCAACTCTCTCTTAGGAATTGTGCAAAGCCTTTGGATCATTCTTGTTAGCTCTGTTTCAGATCAAAGTATCATCCCCACTCATTTGCGTTATCCCTTAGACAACCCTCTCTACAAGCCCTAACTTAGCTTATGTCCAGGGGGCCACAGAAACTCAAAACTACAGTTGATATAACTGTTTGTCAAAAAAAAAAAAAAACTGGTTCCTTTTATTGTTGACAATGAACACTCACATATCTAGACCAGCAGTCAGGTTTGTTTTCTCTTCCTTTATCTGCAACCCACAGGACCCCATCCTGAACAAATCTTCACATCCTAATTATCTTTTCTCATCCAATTAAGCCCCAGAATCTTACTCACCACACAACCCACTATTCTTAGTTTAGTGCAATCCTCCCCTGGCATCTTATGTTAGTCTAAAAGGTTCAACAAAGCACATCTAATAAACCTCAGTGTGGATTCTAAATTGACAGCTTAGCAGCTAAAACAAGACTTTGCCACACCAATAAATGAATCATGGTCCAAGAAGGTACTAGGTTCTAATTCCATCAAGCACCAATGCCTCATGTTTTAACAATAAACAAGCCATAAATATTGGCTGAAGAGGTTCAGAAAAGCACGAGGTTCGAGATCAACAACAGGATATACAGGATAACTTAACCAAACAGAGACGGTCACTGCAGTTAAAGGTGAAGGGCGCCAAAAATAGTTCTTTACTGAAGCAGAGGTGCTAATTAGTACAAAAACAAATAAGTTGACGCCATTTCATTTCCTAATTTATTACAAAGATGCTCTTCAAAAAAAATTATTACAAAGATCAGGGATTACTGAGATTCTTCATCAAACTCTAGCTCTAAATGAATATTATAAGAATGAAGAAGAAAAATAATTAATAAAAGTCTACATTCTTTCTTTCTTTTTGGAAAAATATGTTGGTCTCTAGACCAGTCTGACACCAACTTCTCCCATTTCTTTCCTGCGTAAAATAATCTATAACCTTCCTATTTGGCTAAGAAGAAATTGGTAATCTACAAAACAAAAGAAAAACCTTGAAATTCAGCTGAAACCCAGTAAAAACCTTACCGATTTAAGCAGACCAAACCGCTCCTTATCGTTTAAAAACTCCTTCATTTTATAGGTCCTGGGATGATGCACCCACATGGTCCCATCCATAATCTGAACCCCATTTTCTTCACAAGCCTTTAAAATCTCATCAAACTGTGCCACGTTCAAAGCCAGGGGTTTCTCCATTAGCAGATGCTTCTTCTTCTGAGCCGTCAACACTGCCCATTTGTGGTGGAGGCTAGTGGGTAAGGGTAAATAAACGGCGTCGATGTCTGGGTCGTCTAAGAGGGACTCGTAGGAGCCGTAGATCTTGGCTTCAGGTGGGAACCCGTTGGCCTTGGCGAAATTGGCGGCTTTGTCGATGGAGCGGCTGGCGACGGCGGAGAGCGTGGCGTTCGGAGCGAGTTGGATGGCTCGGGAGACTTTGCGGGCTATATCGGCGCAGCCAATGATTCCGATTCTGATGGGTATATCAGCCATTTTTTTTTCTTTTGGTGCGAGGAGGAGCAGAAAGAGATGAGACGATGGAAGTGTTAAAGTGGACGGGGGCAGCTCCTTGGTTTAGGCAGCGACCAAAAATGTTTTGGACAGAATCAAGGAAGAAATCTGATGGCTTTATGCTGGTGTCAGACTCTTATTATTTGTTATATTAAATAATATTTGTTAATACACTATAATTACCTTATCTAATAGAAAACATATATTTTTAATTAATTTTAAAATTAAAAAAAAAAACCTTTAAAATATTTAAGATTATATCTCTTTTAGTGTGTCCGCAACTCGCCGACATGCCTGCAAATGAAAAGTTATTTGGAGTTAAGAAAACATTAACATTTGCTATAATTGGAAGTACATTTGTAGACTTTCTCTGCCTAATGCTAGCTCTTCCATTTTACATTGATCATTGGGTTTGGGTCGGTCCAAATTTCACTTCACAGTCTACCCTTTGACCAAAGATGGGTGGGCACATCATCTAAAGTCTAGAACCCTGATTGGCCCAATCTATAGCAGATCAAAACTGCAGTGTGTGTGGACTAACTTGTCATACTTGGAAATCAAGAGTAAGTTCGCCCTTGGATTGTTTTTCAGCCTTACGTGTATCATTAGTAGGTGCTATTGTTGTTAAAATAAAATTGAAAGTAAAATAAACAATTCTCATTACAAGATGATGTACTTGTAAACTTTCTCTTTAGTTTTCTTATCAAAGAAATTTCTATACCTTGACAACATAGGAGTCTAATAAGGTAAGAATGAAAGACCCTTTGCCCCTTAAATGCATTTTCTTCTAAATTGCTACAAAACATAAAGCAATTATCATCAATAACTACATCAACTTTAAAGCTAATAAAGCTAGGAGAGTAGTTTCAATCTCATGAAGTCCATTAGTGCTACTGTCACGACCCGAAACTCCCATCGAGCCCGTGACAACTGTTGTGAAGTCTCGACAGACATTTTTCCCTCGAATGCCCTTCGAGACCTCGTAAGGCTTTCGTACCAGTTTTTCCATTTCTCTCTCTTTTTTTCTTTTCTTTTTCTTTTACTTTGAATAATAAAATAAACTAAAAATATTAATTAAAATAATCTATTTTAATGTAAAACAATATATATATATTTTTGAAACATCAAAAATTAATTTTCTGCACATAAAAACAAAATAAATTTATACATACTGTAATATAGAAAACTGGAGTATGCAATTTAAATTACAATGACACGTGGACCCCCAAATAACTGAGAAGGTTTAAGTCTATAACTTTACTTTCTAGGATGCAACTCCGAAATTTACTTCTCGATGCAATTGACAGTCTACTGCCTATTCTGAGCCTGAAAAATGTATAGGAAGAAGGGGTGAGATTATAAAATCCCAGTGAGTAGACAGACATCATCAAAATAATCTAAAGCCGAGTAATAGGAGACAATTAAAATAATTCATCCCAACCCATATAAATAATTGGATTTCATCCAATTACTCAACATGGCTTATGCACTTTTCAAAAACTTGGCCCTTGCCAAAAATCCATTCTCGGGGATACCCCGTGAAGGCATCTTACCGAGACCGCCAAGGCTGTTTATTGTCACACACACAAACACATTTCACCTCTGACAACACAGCCGTTCCTCGACGTTGGCTGAGTCCCAATTTCATGTGGTGGCCAGCGTGAAGTGTACTCAAATCCTACCTCGGGAGTTATCCTACGCGCCTCTCCAATCGAGGTAAGCTCAATAATTGGGAACCGTGCCCCTCTAATTAGGCTGGCCCACGGAACCCCCGTCACTGCAGTGCCCACTTTATAATCCACCAACCAATAAAATCACAATAGTATGACATGGCTCACTTAACACATTCAAGGCAAATAAAGCAGTTCACATATTCTTAAAATCATAAAAATAACCAGTCATACCCACATTTATCATAAGCCATTTAATGTAAAATCATGGATAAACAACACAATCATAGTATAGGTCTCCAATTACTCTATTTTTGAAATCATTATTAAATTTTCAAAAATTTTATAAAATTATTTTATAAAATCCCATTTTCCCATAAAACACAATAATTTTCCAATTAAACCATTTTTTCATAAAATCACACAATTAAATAAATCTACTCTAGATAATTAAGACGATAGTAAGTTTACTCACTGTACTAGGAGTAGATATACTCCTATTCTCGGTCCTCGGGTGTAGTCTTTTACCCGTATCAGATAGCTCACCACCTATCCACAATACATGACACAAAAAATTCAATAATTTGTGTCAAATCAATATATATTATTTCAGGCTCTTATCCATGCGTATGCACTAGATAGGGTGTGAAATGTTTGGACAATCGCTTAATCACAGTGTCCGACCTAACTCGCCTATACACGGTGTAAATTTCTAAAATCTCCAATTCAACTCCAAGTCCATCCATTTCAATTTCAATTATCCAATTATATCCACAATACCTCAATGACTGTGAATGTGGTCCAATTTATCAGTTCGGACCACAAATTACGCTTTTACCCTTAGTGGGTAAAAATTTCAATTTTTTTGCACCAAAAATTCCCATTTAATTTCCAACCTCATAATTCATCATTTTTCCATCTAATTCTCTTAAAATAAAGTCAACCTCATCCTCACACACCATTGGCTAGATTCGGCCTAGAGAAATTCATGGAGAAAATGAATATTTTTCTTGTTGTTTTACTCATAAACATGCTAAACTAACACTAAACACTAACATAGTTCAAAATCAAATTAATCTAACAACTTTCTCTCTCTAAACCCATATGATCAGATTTGAATCCATCATCAAAACACATAATTTAACCATAGAAAATAAGGAGAAATGCATGGAAATGATAAATCTTAAGCTAAGCTTGAAAAATCATACCTTTAAACACTTGATTCCTTGAAAAATCATACTTTTTCTTTGAATTTTCTCACTCTAGGGTTTGTTCTTATTTCTCTCTCTCTCCTGCTAGTTTTGGCTGACCCTCCAAATGAAGAATTCTGGAATTTTTAAGCCTTTTAATAGGCTTAATAAAATATTATTATTTTATTTACCTTTTGAATATTTTATTATTTTATTTTTTTCTAGCCATCTTTTTGACTTTCTTTTTCTACCACTCAATCCTCTTCACTTATCCATGTCTTCCATGAAATTTCTAGACTTTTCCAAAGTTTTGGTGGGGTAAATTTTTAAAAATTACACTTTTGCCCCCGTAAAGTGAAAAATTACGTTTTTACCCCTAAAACTGAAAAATTGCCCATAGACATATTTTCATCCCTTATACTCATACCATTCTTCAATTTGTCAAATGTGATCTAAATTCTCTCAAAATCTCAAAATTTGTCCGTGAGTGGAAAAATTACGATTTTGCCCCTAGATAGTGAAAATTTCGATTTGACTCTGAATTGATCATCGAACTCCGAATTACCATTTTGAGTCATCCCTGAACTGTGAAACTCTTAATTTCACTTTAAAATTCCTATTTGAACTAGTTCGAGACTTAATCGACTCAATGGTACCATTAGGGGCAATATCGTCTTTTAACGATTTCTCGAACTTCCTAAATATACAAACATTCTATCGAGTATGTGAATGACATTATAATTATTTTACAAAGCAGGGTTTGACAGCTACCACTTTGTACTATTATTTCTTTAAATATTGTCTTGTAAAATAAAAACAAGCATGAAATAATTATATTATACAAGGGAGTAAAAGTAATTCAAAATAAGTGGTAGGGTTCACGAGTTATTTTCACGTTTGAGATATTTTAGAGAGTTTAACTTGGTAATTCAAATATGGAGGTAGTTAAAAAGATTTATTCTTAACATTTTTTTAAAGTACGCATGCTTTACTTTTTCCTTCTTTCTTAAAGTATATGTGGCACATTATTAAGTATCACTACTCCACTATTCAAAACTAAAGCGCACTATCCAATTATGTGTTCTTCCCATAATGTCTAATAAACTGTTCTTTAACGTGTTTTTCCTATAAGTTATTCTTTTCATAGTGAACGTACTCTTCCCATAATAAGCACATTTTTCCATGCAGAACGTGTTCTCCTAAAAATACTCTCATTTTACTAACTACTCCTAACAAAATGCTCCTATTTAGTATAAATATGAGAGTTTGGCAATTGGGGAAGGATCAAAAAATCA
This sequence comes from Theobroma cacao, assembly GCF_000208745.1. Classification (NCBI taxonomy): domain Eukaryota; kingdom Viridiplantae; phylum Streptophyta; class Magnoliopsida; order Malvales; family Malvaceae; genus Theobroma; species Theobroma cacao. The sequence continues at coordinate 18,206,925 of NC_030857.1, read as the reverse complement.
TTAAAGATTACTCTTAAAAACTCACTCAAAAATCTTCCAAATATTCTCTCTACTCAGCTCTTTCCATTCATCATGCTCCGCCACTCTCTCCACTTATTCATTGATTTCTTATTTTTCACCACTTGCCTCAAAAGCACTTATGCTTTAAAAACTGCTCCAGTCTTCCTCTTTGTCGCTTCTAGTACATTTCGTTCTACTTGTTGCAACATGTCTTTTCTCTCCCAACTAAAAGAACCGTCTACATTTTGGCAACTTCACTAGGGAGGAGTGATTGCATTAAGTTAAAGCTACCAAAAATTTCATAGCCAGAAGATATGGAGAGTTCTCTAAGCAACCAAGAAATGGTCGTCCCCACTTATGTCTAAGAGCTCATGAAAATGCTCCAAGCCTCCCAAGAAAGGATGTAAATGCTGAAAGGTAACAACAGTAGATGATGGAGACCATCACCCAATTTGCATCCTTTATTGCTACAACCCATCAACCTCAGCCCATGCTACCCCATAATGGTGAAAATGCTGCTAACTTGGTCAACAATATGAACGAGAATGGCAAAAATGAAGAATGCACAATTGACCCACTCTTTGTCACATCCCATTTTATGGTGGAACATGACTAGCGCAAATGGGTATAGCCCGTAAGGCCTAAGCAAGTCTCTTTAACGTTCATCATTAAACATTCATCAATGTGGAAGCATATATAAACATCTATAGGCATGCATACCACCATACGCAACATTACACAAATATGGAACTTCTCAACATAATATTGTAAGTGCAACATTCATATATCATCAAAGTGCCACATTTCTAGTGCACTATAATATTTACATGTCTCAACACCCTCAAGTGTCCATATGGGCTCTTGAGCCACTTTATGCATTTAACATAACATTCATAATGTAATATGCCTAAACATTTGGCTACATTATTATAAAATACTCATAATCCATAAAAACATATTCATAGTCTGTAAACATAAACATAACATAAACTGACTTATTAGCGGAACATGACTTGACTCACTGGGCATCAATAAGCTGTTAGACACCTACCAATGATAAATGAACAGATCAAGTCTCTGTAACACTAATTTCTAGCAACAGAGTGCTATCACTGATCTGCAACGAAAATAATAAAGGAAAATAACGTGTGAGTCACAAAGACTCTTTGAGTGGATACAGGGAAGGGGATAAGACAGGGGATAAGAGTTTTTCATAACCATGCAATTATAAACACATATGATGTCATGACCCGAAACTCCCATCGAGCTCGTGACAACCGTCGCCACGTCTCGATTGACATTCATTACCCGGAATGTCAACCGAAACCCCGCAAGGCTTTAATATCAGCTTCTCATTTCCCCTGTGGGTAACTGTTTCCAAATACCACATTCTAAAAGATTTTAAACTGTTTCCAACTTAAACAAATAAAATAATAATTTTCGTCTCACAGGGGTATTTTGGTCATTTATCCCAAAAATCTCAAAATCATCTAAAAATATAGTATGTAAGTGGAAAACACATATTTCATAATCAAAAATAATTTTGGATGTCTAAAACATTCGTTTAAAATGGAATTATGACTGTTAAAATAAAATAAAAATATTAAATAAAATATTCAATTTTCACATAAAACGATATTTTAAGAACACTGCATAAATAATTTTTATAGCGTAAAAGCAAAATAAATTCTTACATACCATAATACAGATAACCAAAGTATAGAATTTAATTTACAGTGACACGTGGGCCCACGAATGACCAAAAGTATCAAAAGAAATGAACCTACAGTCTTTGGATGTGGCAAGTTCAACTGTAATCCTCGCCGATATCAGTTATCTACAATCTATTCTGAGCCTGAAATGGGTGGAAATGAGGGTGGTGAGATTATAAAATCCCAGTGAGTAAACAAACATCACTCAAAATATCTAAAGTCGAGTAAAAGGAGACTATTAAAACATTTCATCAAACTGTAATTTATCATCTTTCAACTTATTTCAACCAAATGAAATCAATTTATTTAAAGCAAGTAATCAGTATGGCTTATGAATTTCTTAAAAAGCTTGGCTCATGCCAAAAATTATTATCATACTCAGTTATTTGGGATACCTTGGCCGAGGGCTATCCCAACTGAGTCCGCCAAGGCTATTAGAAAGTCATGTTTTTATTTTGAAAACATAGCCATTCCTTGGCGTTGGCCGAGTTCCCCTTCACGTGGTGGTTTGGCGTGAAGTGAACTCTAAAAGTTATACCTCAGGAGTTACCCTACTCGCCTCTCCAACCGAGGTAAAAATATAACAGGATTCTGTGCCCCTCTAATAGGCTAGTCCACAGAATCCAGCCCACTGCAGCAGGTCAAACCCACCATACAATAAAATTTTGACAGCATGACAGGGCTAATATATTACTACCCAGCCTGCAAGGGTAAAATAAAGCAATTCATATAATTCATAAAAAACACAGCCCAGCCAGTCATGCCAATACAATAACATAAGCCATTAATTCAATTTTAAATTTACAACATATCAGTGGTCTCCAATTACTCTATTTTCAAAATCGTTATTTCGTTTCAAGACAATTTATAAAATATTTTCATTTAAACTCATTTTGTTTACAAAACATAAAAATTTACCATTTGAACTCATTTTCATAAAATTCACCAAAACCGAATAAAAACATACTTTAGATAATTAAAATGATGGTAAGGTTACTCACCGTGTCTAGAGTGGGGATTTTCGAAATACTCAGACTATTGGTCCTCGGGTGCAATTCCCTTGCCTTTATCGGAGGACTCACCACCTTGACACAGTACAAAATCGAGAAATTCACCACATTGGTACTAAATTGAAATTAAACTAATTTAGACTACTAATGCTTGATATGGAATGCAAAAATGTCTAAATTTTTGCCTAAATGCGGTGTTAGCCTATTTCGGTCTTTTACCCGATAAATTGATATACGCGTCCGTTTAAACTCCAAATTAATTTTTTTCAGTTTCTATACCTCAATTGCACCCAAATTGACTTAATGTCCCTCAGTGTGGTGCAAATTATCAGTCCCGATAACAAATTACGAAAATACCCCTAGTGGGTAAAAATTTGTATTTTTGCTCCGAAAATTCCCATTATTTTTCTAGGCTCATAATTCATCATTATTCATCATAATTCCTCAAATAAACATCAAGATCAGCAGCCAATATTCCCCTAGAAAATTCAGCATAATGGGTTTCAATGGGAGAAAATTATATCTCTAGCTTATTTTTGCTATATTTCAATATAACTTAACTAAAATCACTTAATTCAATTAAAATCAACCAAAAATCAAGCTCAAAACTCATCCATGGAGGTTTGGCCAGCATGGGTGTCCATACCCACTTTCTAATTTTGCATGGAAATGAGAAAAAAATGCATGGGTAGTGAAAATCACAAGGAAAATCAATGAAATTTACCTTTTTAATGCTTGATTTCTTGATTTCTCTTGATTTTCCCCAAATTTTTCAGGTAGGATTCTTGTTTTTTTTTTTCCCCTTTTCTCCCCTGGTTTGGACAGCTGAAGAAGATGAGAATTCCGGAATTTTTACCTTTTTAAAGGCTAAAATAATATAATATTATTTTATTCATTTTTTTAATGTTTTATTAATTCCTTAAATTCTAGCCATCCATTTGTTTCCAAATTTTCACCATACACTTGTCCCACATATCCATAGCTTAGGTAAAATTCTCAGACTTATCCAAAGTCTTGGTGGAGTAATTTTTGAAATTTACACTTTTGCCCCCGTAAAAGTCAAAAATTACATTTTTGCCCCAAAAACTGAAAAATTGCCCATAGACATATTTTTCATCCCTTATACTCATACCATTCTCCAATTTATCAAATTTGATCTAAATTCTCTCAAAATCTCAAATTTTGTTCTTGGGTGGTAAAATTACGATTTTGCCCCTACACTCTAGAAATCATCGAAATTAAACTTTTTCACTGCCAAACCCTCAAATCATACACCAATAAGTCAAATGGGGCCAAAAAAAAAATTCTTTTCTAAAAATTCCCACTGTGTCCCTAGGTGGCAAATGACCATTTTACCCCTGGACAGTAAAAATTTCGGTTTGACTCCAAATTGATCCTCGAACTCCAAATCACCATATTAAACCATTCTGGGACTTTAATATTCTTAATTTCATTTTAAATTCTCTATTTGATCTAGTTCGAGGCTTAAATTAACTTAATTGTACCATTTGGTACATTGTCATCTTTTAACGATTTTTCTTTCGGGGCTTTTCAAGTATGCAAGCATATTGTTAATCATATGAATGACATGGAAAGTATTTTATAAGGTCGGGCTTGATATATGATTCATAAATCCCTTCTCATTACGATGATGTTCATGAAACATAGCATTTAATCATCCTCTGAATAACATTGCATGGGTAACATCTTTGCATAAATCATTAGAAACCTTTTAATCTTGAAAACCTCTCTAAAATCACTTAAAAAGTCAATTCTGCAACAGTTCTATCAATACATTCTAGAATGTATCAATACATGCAAGGCATCTATTGATACCTTTAGGAATGTATCAATACATTTCACATAGGATGCTTATTGTAGCATTCTGTTGAAAATGCATCAATACATATCTCATATGTATCGATACTTTTGTAACAAAATCCAACTTTTTGGGCATTTTCTTGAATCTAACTCATTCATAAGTTTTTCTAGCATTGAGGGATCATTCCTAGGCTAAAGTTATGTCTAACCAAGCTAATATCAATACATTATAGTGTGAATAACATCGTAAATATTCATAATCATAAATTAGGCATTTAAGCATGAATTATGAAACAATACTCATTCAATCATTCTCTAACTCATTAACCTCATTCATCATAACATTTTAACTATGAGTGGGTTAGCCCTATTATGGCGAATAGTGGTTTAACCCTCATTATTTTGGGTTCCTAACGAACTCTCGTGAATGGCACATCAACCTCATCCATGATCTATCGAGTGGTCTCACCCCACTCAGGCGGGTAGTGGACAAAGTCCTCACTATCATCTAGTTCACCTCATGTGAACAATTATCATAGTTGCGTGAGTGGCACTTCAGCTTCACCCACGATCATCATAAGATCTCTTAAGCTTAAGGTCATTTTCATCCTTAGCTTGAATCATGTACATATAACATTTCCATAAATCATCATGATGCTTAGCCCATAGTTTTTATGACTATATCAATACATACATCTCATGGCATACATCTCATAACTTCATAAATCACTCACATACTAGTCCTATAATGTATACGACTATCTCGACACATACATCTCATGGTATACATTTCATAACCTCATCAATCATTGACATGCTTAGCCCATAGTATATATGACTATCTCAACACATGCATCTTATGGTATGCATTTCATAACCTCATAAATTATTCATACGTTTAGCCTATAATGTACATGATATGCTTAATACATACCTCTCATGGCATACATGTTACAATCTCATAAATGGAACTCATTCATCCAATATTCTTATCATGTTACATTGTATCTAACATGTGCATATAACATTCATACATTAACCATAGAAACATCTCGTACCCACACTAGCCCAAAGGTTAGAGTAATTGAGTGGATTACAAACATAAAAAGGTTTGTCCCCTCTTATTAAAAACTAATATATAGTAGTATATTTACATATATAGTAGATTCGTAAATAATATGAAAATCATTGTGTCTCACATATCATAATCATTATCAAATCAAGTCATTTGAACATTTCCTTGAAAACTTCATAAAACCTTGTAGTTCAAATCCTTTAATAAACCATTTATGGAAGTAATTTTTTCAACATGCTTAAACAACCATTTCTATAAAAATCATGTTAACTTTACATACTAAAAGTCTCAAAGTGAAATATAACAAGAGAGAGGTGAATTGGTATTTATAAAAATTTCTTTGAAAATATTGTTATCAAATCAAAACTTTCTCGCCCAAAAATATTTTCTAGCATCCAAAACAATTTTCAACAATAAATCACTTTAGTGCAAAAACAATATATCAAGATAAATATTTTTCCTAAGTTAAATACTAGCTATGTATAGTAAAAGGACAAATAATTTTCTAAGTGTAAAACAATAAATCAATGTATAACTATTTTTCTAAGAGAAATATAAACATCAACTAATAATGCAAAAAATTAAAAAGAGACACAAGAAATTTATAGTGGTTTGGCTTTTCCGATGCCTACATCCATTCTTTTGGGAACCAAGGATTTTCAATTCACTAACAAAGATTCTTACTTTTTAATGGATAGCGATAACCTTACACAATCCATAAAAGGATTCTTTCTTTTTCATAAGATTAACCAATAACCCTTGCCACGGCTTTTTCACGAGATCAAGCGATAACCCTCTCACAATCCATAAAAAGATTCTTGTTTTTTACGAGATGAAGCGATAACCCACACAATCCATAAAAGCGATTCGTGTTTTTTAAATGGGAAGCGATAACCCTTATAAGATAGCTTTTCAAGGTTAAGTTAAAACATTTACAAAATGTGTGTATGAAGGAATAATAGTAAAGATTTGCCTTACAAAGGCTAGATGCTAGAGATTTTAGTTTGGGTGTAATGAGAGAAGAAATTTCGACTTGAATGAAGCAAGTATTTAACTCTAAAACCTTGGTGGAAGACTAAAAATATGCTAGAGAGTAAAGATGAGCTTTTGGGTAGTCTCTCTAGGGTTTGAAGCTTTGGTCTAGGTTTTCTCTTACTTCAAAATGGCTCAAATGCATCTATTTATAGGTGGGACAATGTTTGGAGCCATTAAACACAAGCTTGAGGGTTGACTATAACACTCCTAGGGTCGACTATGTTTATCAGATTTCTCAAATTAGAGTTTCCATAGTCAAGTATAATCTTCTTATAGTCGATCAATCTCCCGAAAGCGTGTTCCTTGCAAGTCTGAATTGCTATAGTCAACTATGCTTCCTGTATGGTTGACTATGGCTATGTAATCTTGACTTTTTCTTACCTTTGACTTGTTAGGCTTGACTATGCTTCCCTTATAGTTTACTATGGTTATGCAATCTTGACTTTTTCTTCCTTTGACTTGTTAGGGTTCACTACAAAAATCATTGTATTTCCAACGAATTTGCAACGGATTTTCAACGGAATTTAATTAAAATTTTTAAATACTTGTTCCGACGAATTTTCAACGGATTTTCAACGGATTTTTGTTGAAAATTTTCCAACGAAAAATTCCGTTGGAAATTTCGTTGGAAATTTGACTTGTACAACACACACATATTACTGTTTAATATTTCCAATGAAATTTTTCGTTAAAAATCTGTTGGAATTTTAAACTTTAAAAAAAAAAATAGATGTAATCTTGACAGTTTCCAACGGAATTTTCAACGAAAAATTTCGTTGGAAATTTCATCTTCACAGCACACGTTTTACTGTTTATTATTTCCAACGGATTTCCAATGAAATTTTTCGTTGGAACCCTAAACTTTTCCTATGTAATCTTTAACTTTTGTAACAAAATTTTCAAAGGAATTTTTCGTTGGAAAGTAACTTTTTAATGCATCAAAGTGTTTATGACTTTTTATAAATTTTAGTCATTATTTTTAAAAAATTAGATATTACTCAAAGCAAATTCATAGTTATTGAAGTAAAATTTTTTTAAAGTTTAAATATGTTTTCGTTTGAGTAATTTTGTATAATTTTTTTAACTTTAATGAATCATACAATATTGATTAATAATACCAAATTAGGGTAATGTTATATTATTCCAAAATTGAAAAAAATAACTATGTAAAATTTTATATTTTATAAAAAAACCATGATAAGATATAAAAATCATATAAAAAGTATATATATTACTTTCTTTACGTTTTAATTGTAATTAGCTAATACATGTAAATTAAGATTGAAGTTTTATAACAAACATTTTAATATTTGTGCTTAAAAAATATCATTTTATTATACCTATGCATTCATGCAAATTTGATCGAGAGCTATAGAAAAATATATATATATATATAAAAACAAGTATGATTTAAGAAAAAAATTAATATATA
>NC_030857.1:18069833-18180828 GCF_000208745.1 Theobroma cacao | reverse complement strand
CCCTGCCAGACGCGAATTTTTCGCGTCTGGCAGGTGAGAGAGGTGCCTGGCAGGGTGCGTCCGCACCCTGCCAGTCGTACCTCTCTCCTTTCTTTTTTTCATCATTTTTTTTTATATATATATTTTTAATTTTTTCTTGTTTATAATTTAGTGTCTACAACAACAATATATATTTCTTAACATGGTTATTCCGGGTAAGAAAAGTCCAAGTCAAAATATAGATGTTTTCTTGAGGCCTTTGATAGATGAGTTGATTTTATTATGGAGAGAAGGTGTTGTGACCTATGATGCATACAGGAAACAAAATTTTCATATGAGGGCAGCATTATTGTGGACAATTAATGATTTTCTTGCTTATGGTATGTTGTTAGGGTGGAGTACACATGGACGATTATCATGTCCATATTGCATGGAACATTCTAAATCTTTCATATTAGAACATGGTAGGAAACCTTGTTTCTTTTATTGTCATCGGTAATTTTTTGCCAGCTAATCATCCTTTTAGGAGGCAGAGAGACAAATTTATTAAAAAAAGAGTTGAACATGACTTACCATTTCCTCGATTATCAGGCGAAGAACTATTGACACATTTGAATTCGCTTCCTCGTCTCCCATTCGAAACAAAATGTGGTGAGCGAAAGAGTTCAGGATATGGTGTTTGTCATAATTGGGTGAAGAAGAGTATATTTTGGGCTTTGCCTTATTGGCATACGCTTCTTATTCGTCACAATTTAGATGTTATGCATATTGAACGTAATTTTTTTGAGAATATACTTAACACAGTGATGGATGTTAAAGGAAGGACAAAGGACAACATAAAGGCACGACAAGATTTGAAGGTCTATTACAAGCGGTCAGAATTGGAATTGGTTAAAAATAATGGAAAACTGTACAAGCCTAAGGCTGCGTACACATTAAATAAGGAGGAAATAAGAAATGTCTGTGCTTGGGTTAAACAATTGAGATTACCAGATGGTTTTGCGTCGAACATTTCTCGGTGTGTTAATGAGATTGATGGAAAATTTTATGGAATGAAAAGTCATGATTGTCATGTTTTTATGCAACGATTGCTCCCAATTGTATTCCGTGATATGCTGCCTCAAACAATTTGGGATGCAATTACTAAGATATCTCAATTATGTAAGGATTTGTGCGCAACTGAAATACCTATTGATCATATGGAAACGTTGCAAGGAAAAATATGTGAAACTATATGAAAACTAGAGAAGATATTTCCTTCGAGTTTTTTTGACTCTATGGAGCATTTGCCGATTCATTTACCTTACTAGGCCAAGGTTGGTGGACCCGTCCAGTATCAATGGATGTATCCATTTGAGAGGTAAAATAATTGTTTTTTGTTTTCATATATTTCTTTTGAAGAGTTTAAAGTACATCATAAGATTGATGAATATTGTAGTTGTTAGGTTTTTGCAACAATTGAAGAAGAAAGTAAAAAATCGTGCCTTTGTTGAAGGATCTATATGTGAGGCTTATGTTATCGAGGAAGTTTCCTCGTTTTGCTCATGGTATTTTGAACTTGCTGTGCGAATAAGAGTAAATAGAGTGCCACGTAATGATGATGGAGGAGAGGTGGACTCTATGGGTCGTCTTTCAATTTTCACTAACCTGAGGCGAGCTTTTGGTCCATCAGATAAATCTCGATTTTTAGATGAGGATGAGTTTTATGCTGCTGAGTTATATGTTTTAAGGAATTGTGAATAGATGCTCCCATATATAAAGTAAGTACCATTACTTTTTTAACTTGTTAATACCCTATAATAAGATTAAAGTTAATCACGTAGTCATGGATATTATGATAGGATATTTGATGAAATTATGAAGGGAGATGTTGAGGAAATTTTGGAAGACGAATTGGAGAAAGTACATGATGCGAGATTCGTTAAATGGTTTAAAAATTATGTAAGTTTCCTTAACATACAAGTGAACTTTTAATTAATCATTGACGAATAAATTGTGTAATTTATTATTTTATTCTCTTGTATCTCATGTTCGTAGGTTGCAAAGCATAATGAGGAAATAAACCAACGTATAATTGAAATCTCTTATGGTCCCGGACGTATGATAAGGTGTTATAGTGGATATTTTGTAAATGGTTTCAAGTTTCACACCTTAGATTATGGCCAAAATCGTAAGACAATGAATAGTGGGGTTTGCATAAAAGGGAGTTTTTACAATGATCATGAGCGTGACTTTTATGGCATCTTAGTGGATATGATCGAGTTGGAATATTTTGGTATAGGAAACAGAGTTGTTCTATTCAAGTGTCATTGGTTTGACACTGAAAAAGGAATAAAGGTAGATCGATTGCATGGTCTTGTTGATGTGAATTACAACTCAATACTGGCGAGTAATGAACCATTTGTTTTAGCTGCCCAAGCTCACCAAGTTTATTATAGTAGTTATCCATCAAGAAGAAGAAATCAATGTGATTGGAGGGTAGTATATAAAACAAAAGCTAGAAGTAGATTTCAAATTCCTATTAGTGGTGATAGAGAAAATGAAAGTGATTTGAATGAAGGAGTATACCAAGAAGATGTGTCCAATTTAATTACTCGTACTCAATCAGAAGAAGTTGATTTAACAGAGTTAGCAAGTGGTGATTATGAAGAGGTTAATCTATCGATTGAGGATGAAGAAGATGATATTGATAAAGATGAAGATGAAGAAGATGACATGGAAGGAGAAGATAATGAAGATGATGATGAAGATGAAGATGAAGATCTTGTGAAGCACGACGATTGTGAAACTTATAATGATGACAGTGATAATAATGCAGAACATGAGTTTTATTATTTAGGAAGTGAATGATGACGGTAGGCACGTACGATATTGGTATATAAATGTTGAAATTAGTTAATATATAATTGTTGTTTTGCTTCTAATAATTAAGAATTATATATGTCATTACTGTGAATTGATGTTTTTTATTCTGTTATAATAATATTCATATTAATAATAATTGCTAATGGGATTTTAACAATACAATATTGCAGGAACGATGGTTAAAGGCAAGCAATCAAAACCGAGACCTAGGTCTTCATATGCATCGACAAGTATGGCTGTGCCTACAAGTTCCCAAGCGTGTGATGATATATCCATTCCACAACAGGTGCAGCAGGAGAATAATGATGCGTCATTTGAGACACAATCTTTGTACGATGCATTTGCAGAGCAAGTAGAAAATGAGACATCTACACATGATATTACAAGATCCCCATCTATTGATTTAGGTAGAAATGCAAATGAAACATTGTCAAGATCAAAAGGTAGGGGACCTAGTGTCACAACCTAATTCTCCGGCCATGACCGGCGCAAGGGCCCAATGAACATAGTCCATTAAGCCCAAGCAAGCCTATCTATTATCCTGCTCATTTTTCCATCAATATTGCTAAGTCACATTTCATAACTTTGAATCAAAATAGTGATAGACATTGCCATCTCCTAATGGCTTACTCATTGAAATATACATACATTGTCTGAACATATAGCTTAATAATTTACATTGGGTTTACCTATACATAACAAAAAGAGTATTCAACTTCTAGCGGAGAGACTTGGACGAATATACAGCTACTGAATGTCGAGACACCTACCAAGGGTCGAATGTATGAAGACACCTCGACCTAGCTACTAGTTATCTCGTGATCTGAAAACATGAAGTTGAAAACGGTGAGTATAAACCCAGTGAGTGAACAAGGAAGGGAACAAGCAATTGATAAGGAAGAATTTGAAAATCGTGATGCATTTGTTTTGAAAACAATGCAATTTGGTATAATTTCTTTCCCAAACCCCCTTGTTTTGGTCATTGATCAGTGGACTCTTAGTATTTCAAAGATCCATGCTCAATCATGAAGATAAGGGTGTGGAGGAAATTATATCAGAACCCAAGCAAGGTAGCAACGTGACAGCACGTTTCTCACTGCAGAAAAAGGCATTCTCGGTTTGCATATGGTTCGGTTTTTCAAGCATATCTTCCACTACATGGGTCCAATTGACATGCTTGTTAGGTCATTAGAAAGCTAAGAGGAAGGCTACAACTTTTATGTTTACCTTTTTTCCTAGTTCGAAAGGGAAGATGGTCAAAATCTTCATCAAAGTGAAAGAATTGCACCAAAACCCGAGAGTTTCTCGCTACGACGAGATTTATTTTCGCTGCAACGAGATTCAAGGCAAATGACAAATAAGGGGTTTTCACATGCCACAAAATCCATCCGTACCATATTGCACATCAAAGTGAACACATCGACAATAATCAAGTTATCGACATTCAAAACAATCACATATTATAATCATAAACTTGCTATCACATATACATATATAAACATATATCAACAAATACACCATCCCACTTCATTCATCATCATAGCCGGATAATCATCATCATCGACCTATGCGCACTCCCTACTCGTACATAGCTGGGCCATCATCATCATCATCGGCCTATGCGCCATCATCATCATCGGCCTATGCGTACTCCCTACTCGCACATAGTCGGGTCATCATCATCATCGGTCTATGCGCACTCCTTACTCGCACATAGCCGGGTCATCATCATCACATAAGATTATTCATACACACACATATATACGTATATCAACATAGTATAGGAGCACATAGGTCCCTTCTTTTACACATTTCACATTTTCACAACATCAAAATATTTTGTCAAAGGTTTGTTCCCAAAGCACACATTTTTAAAGACAAATTGGAATAAATCATTCAATGTTTCATACCAATACAATTATGTCTCCCAAAATGATTTTTGAAATGCAAGTTCACTCACCTTACTATAGCCAGATATTACATCGCTATTTGATCGGAGGTGTCTCTAACTATTTTCACTGGTCGGTCGCTCGTTATTTATTCCAGCACGTCACCACAATACTCTAACCTTATCTTTGCACTTCCGTTTTCCTTTTCTACTTTGAGTCCTTCATGTACCCATGGGTTTATTGGCTTACATGTTACCAATTTTTCTTCAATCAAGCCAATCTTTGCGTTCCTGCTTGAATCACCAAAACCAAGCTTTTTCTTCCTTTCTCTCTTTTTCTTTCTTCTTCTCCTAGAGTTTCTATGTGCTGGAAATTAGGGTTAGAAGTTGTAAGTTTGGTGCACAAGAAGTTGGGAGAAGAATGAAGCAAGAAGAGAAAAGAAATGAAAAGAAAACAAGGAAAGAAAATTAGTTTTCCATGGGAGAATGAGAGAATGGCATTGGAAGCTTCAAGAATGAAGAAGAAAATATCTTGTTGGGAGGATAAGGACTATTTTGGGCTGATAAGGATGAGAGTCAAAGCTTCCTTTGGAAGCTTTGACCAAGCTTTGTATAAAATTACCGTTTTACCCTTTTTGTTTCTTTCCATTTTAATTTAGCCCTCCCAGCACTCATTTAACTCCAACTTCCTTCTATTATCTTTTTCTACACATGTACAAATAAAGTATGAAGTTTGTACTCCAATGCGATGTCTCCATAATATTTAAAATATTTATTTGCCCGCGTTATCTTTACTTAATAAAGATACACGGCCCCATTAACGTCATTTTTCTCCAAAATTCTTTCATTCTTCTTCTCCCCCACTTAGATTGACCATATACTCCTTCTTCATGAAAAATTTTGACACTGAATAAAATATTAATATTTTAATATTATTTTATTAATAAAATATTATTTTATTCCAAAAATTTCTTCTTGCCTCCTTTTGTCTTCTTGGCATCCAAAATATCTTATTATGCCTATTTAGACCTTAAAATACCATAAAACCTTCTTTTGAGAACTTTTTGGAGAAAATGATGAAACTACCTCTAGTCCGTGTTATTGCGTCTATGCATAGTTATAAGCCTATAAGGGTTGAGGTCTCACACCTAGTGTAGGATTACAGACTCCTGTAGATCCATCGGACAAATTGCGTATAACTCCTATTGGGGATAGGTATGTTATCTTGTTAAACTTGTTATATTTTTCAACGAAATTTTTAATTTTTTTATTTTTAATATATACAATTATTTGAAATATTTTACAAGCACTTTTTTCGAGAGAGGGGTCACATCTACAATAACAAGGATCATCAAAAATCACTTTCATGGTCCATGGTCGACATAGAGGAAAGTCCCTAATGATATCAAAGACTTAATGTTTCGAAAATTCCAGATACTATGTTTGTTATTTATTTATTAAGCATTTTCTTTTCCATTAATTTGTATAACTTTGTTAAATTATTGTATTACATTATGTTGTAGGAAAAATGTGTTTGGTCTACACATCAAGATGTTTTAGTTCGACGCATATGGGAAAATATTTGTTCCGATCGATTAAGAGACATGCTTTCAGAAAAAAGGCATAAAGCAATGATTGAAGCCCAAACTAACAACATTACAGAATGCAGAGGCATGTTGAGGGAATGGATCACAAATGAAATATGGGACACCCTGATCGATACAGTATGGGGTACAGAAGAATGGCAAAATAAATCGTGAAAAGCAAGGCAAAATCGTTTAACACCAAAAGCATGAAGCATTCCAAAGCACACTACCAGTTCAGTTCCATTTATGGTTCATGCAAAAAGGATGGTATGAATTAATATTACTCAGAATTAATATGTATGTTTTCCCATCAATTTCATTTAAATTGTAAGTTTAGTAGTTGGATTTCGATTTTGCTTTACATGTTATATATATCATGATATATATATATCGATTATGATTGACTAAATATAATTGTTAATAAATTCAGGCAATTGAGCCGAAACGAGATGTTACCTTCTTGGAAGTGTTCAACCGTACTCATAAGCGCTCAGGGGGTCATGGTGATTTTATTGATAACAAGTCCAAGTCTACGAGTGTAAGTAAAAATTCATTAATTTTTACTATTTCTTCTAAGTTGATGTTCTACTTCAATGTTAATCATTAATTATGGTTTTTATGTAGGAAATGTATAATTCTATACTATCGCAGAAGTATGGCGATGAGTCATTTTCTTAGCCAAAATTCGATCTGCATGCTTGGATTGAAGCAATTTGAGGGAAGAAGACTACACGCACTCACGTGTATGGGTTTGGCACTCGTGTCCCTGCTACAGCTTTACTTACTGGAACACAATCCAATGTAGCAACATCTAAGTCTGCGTGTGGCCCTATCAACTCAAACTTTAACAGTCCCGCAAATGCATTGGAAGAAAAAGTGGAAAATCTTACACAAAACTTGAATAAGATACGTGAGGAAATACGTGGAGAAATACTTGAAGAAATGAGAAATGTGATGGCGGAAGGCATGAGTGAATTTATGGCACGTATGGAAACCATGTTCATGAGTAATGCGCGTTCAACCCTTGGCGATGCGGGACCTTCAAGACTTGACAAGTAAGAAAAAAAAATTCCCTCACATGATGTATAATTTTCAGTGCAAACACTTGGATACTTTTTAATTTAGTTATGTTTAATATTCATATGTATCAAACTATTTATATATTGTGTGTTAAGGATAATTTCTAATTAGATGTTATGACTTGAATCTCAATTTTGTAATGTATATTTCTTTTATATATTTTACAGTTCGAATGCGGAATTAAATTTAGTATCGGAATGAAAACTGGTAATTTTTTTTGAAAATTTATTATAAAAATAATAGGTCAAAATATTTTCAACAGAAAAATCCGTTGGAAATATTTTTCCAACGGAATTTCCATTGGAAAAAATTTTTCTAACGGAAAAACTTCCAACTTATTTTTCTGTTGGAAATAGGATTTCCAACGAGAATTGTTCCAACTGTTTTTTCCATTAAAAATAGGCTTTCCAACGGATTTCTAAAAAAAGGGTAAAATTTCAAATATCCAACAGACTTTCAACGGATTTTCAACGGAAAGTATTACCCACAAGGCTTGTACTGACGGAATTTTCAACGGAAAAAGGCCTATTTCCAACCGAAAATTCAGTTGAAAATAGCCAAATTTTTTGTAGTGGTTGACTATGCTTGGTTTATGGGCGACTATATTTGTTCAAAATATGATTTTTTTGAGCTTGCTGGAATGGGGTTGACTGTAAACACTTCAGGGTCGACTATTGCTTTATAATCTTCAAGTTTTGCATTCTTTCAACCTTTGGATCGACTCTTGGCTTGTGTCTTGAGGTTTCCTTAGCTTTTCAATGCTTCCCTATAGCTATTCCCTCCTAGCTTTGTTCCTACATTCAAATAACATTTCAAGGCATGTTTGGTCTTACATTTTTAGCTGAATATGCATTGTTTGAAAGCTTATGAGATGTTTTCTAATAAAGGATAGCCTTTCAAACAAATATGTAAACTTAGAAGATTAAAAATGTATTTGAGACAATTTTAAATACTTGACATTAAGTTCAAAAAAAGATATGATTTTTGTCAAATCAAAACATGATGTAACTCAAGGTTAACATTATGTGATTTTTATTAATGACTATTCCAGAATATGTTGGATATATTTCATGATGAACAAGTCTCAAGTGTTAAATTGTTTCCAAAGCTTAAAGCTAAGGTTGAATTGGAGATTAGCAATAAAGTGGAGGTCTTAAGATATGATAATGGAGGTGCATATACCTCCAACGACTTTAATCAATATCTTACAAAGGAAGGTATTTCTCACCAGCTTACTACTTCTCATACGCCTCTGGCAAAATGGTGTTACTAAGAGAAAGAATAGGACAATTCTAGAAATGTCCAGGTGTCTACTGTTTGAGAAATATTTGCCCAAGAAATTTTGGGCTGAAACTACTAACACTGCTGTATATCTCTCAAGTCTGCTTCCAACTCAAGCACTGAGAGGCAAAACTCCTTATGAAATCGAGTATGGACATAAGCCGTTTGTCAAACATTTTAGAGTGTTTGGTTATGTATGTTGTTAGCATGTACCTGAGGCTTTACGTGATAAACTTTAACATAAGGCACTGAAAGGCATCTTTGTTGGTTATAGCTCAGAGTCAAAAACTTACAAAATTTATCTACTAGAAGCTAATAGAATAACTATTAATAGGAATGCTGACTTTGATGAGCAATCGAGCTAGAATTGGGAATCTTAGCAGTCTACTAATACTTAAAACCCCTTTTTATGTCACTGCTTATAAAATACCAGAATTAAGTGAACCGGCATACATGACTTGCACCATTGAATGAACTCACTACTGATGATGTTGATGATCAACCTATCAGAAGTACAAAATCAATTTAAGATGTGTATCACAAAAGCCTTATTGTAGTTGTTGAATCAAATTCGTACAAGGAAGCTTCAAAGCATTCAGAATGGTTAAGTGCCATGCGTGATGAGCTTGAGGCATTTAACAAGAGTCAGGCTTGGACTTTGGTTGACAAACCATCTAATAAACATGTTATTGATGTTAAATGGATTTTCAAAAGGAAATTCCTGATGGAACTCTGAATAAATACAAAGAAAGATTAGTTGTAAAGGGATACAACTAGTTACCAAGAGTTGATTACACTGTGACTTATGCCCTTGTGGCTTGTTATGATACTATCAGAATGTTGTTAGCACTACCTGCATTTCTCGACTAGAAAGTATATCATCTTGATGTCAAATTTGCATTGCTTAACAGCTTTTTTGAAGAAGACATATACATTGAGCAACTAGAAGGATTTGAGTAGGCTTCTGGACTAATAAAGTTTACAAATTACATAAAGCCTAGGATGGCTTGAAGCAAGCACCACGTATGTGATACAACAAGATTGATGCCCACTTGACAAAGCAGGGATTTAAAAGAAGCTACAATGAATCCACTCTCTACATTCTCAAGTCGAATGGTAAAGCACAACTGATTGTGTCTTTATATGTTGATGATCTCCTAATTACAAGAACTGATGATGATGCTGTATCAAAATTCAAGCTACAAATGCAAAATGAATTTGATATGACAGATTTGGGTCCAATGAGCTATTTCCTTGGACTTGAAATCATACAATATGCTGATGTTGCTGTCACAAAAAAGCTAAATCACTGATGTGTTGAAGAGATTTGGAATAAGTCAATGTAAGTCTACTTCAACTCTTTAAGTTGTCAATGGCAAGCTCTCAATCAGCAAAGGGAATAAGCCTGAAGATCCTTCTGTATACAGGACCCTAATTGGATGTTTTCTTTACATTTGCTCTTCTAAACTAGATGTGATTTTCTCTGTGAGCTTTCTTTCAAGACTTATGCAGGAGCCAACTAACCTACACTATGCAACTTGTAAACGAATCCTCAGGTATCTTAAAAGAACCTAGAATAATGGGGTTCATTTTACAAGGAAAAAAGACTTCAAGTTCACTAGTTACTCAGACGGTGATTGGGAACGAAATTTAAATGATTCAAAAAGTACCTATGCTATGCTTTTACCCTTGGCAATGGAGTTTTCTCATGGAATTCTCATAAGCAGTCGATTGTTGCTCAATCCACTTCTGAAGCAACATACATATCACCATCTAAAGCCTCAAACCAATCCATTTGGTTGAGGAAAATACTTGAAATGGTGCACTTCCCTTAGAATCATGCCATTGACTTGTTTATTGATAACAGGGCAGCAATTGCAATCACAAAAAATCTACTTGGACGACATCAAATGTTCACTCGAGAATGGTGTCTTGACAGTTGCTGTCCCAAAGGCAAATGTGGAGTCGGCTTCACGTAATGTTAGGCATACTGACGTGCCATAAGCTCTAGGTTGTAGCTAATGCTTCAACGGTGTCGCTTTGTTACGGTTTTGGGTGCCTTGGGGTTTATAAGGTAAAGGATGTACCGCAATAAACCATGAAAGAAATACTGCTGATGGAAAATTTAAGTTCAGAGCCATGGCAAGACCCTTCTTCGATCCTGTTATCGTACTTGATACTTAAAATTTCAGTAACATTATTGTGTATTTTTTATTATTTTGTATTTATTAATTTATAAGTCATCATCCTTAAGAGGCGGGGTTGGAAATCTTCCTGGTCTGAATACTAAACTAATTGTTATTTGGAAAAGGGAAAAAACTTGAGGATAGAAAATTTAGGCGTCTGAAGGGAAAACCGGTCTGACCTAGATTTAGCCATACATGTAGCATAATTGAGCTCATGTATGAAAACTCTGGCTAGCATTCCTGAGAAAAGAATATGTTTTTGTCATTTCAACCGGTGAGGAATCACTCGGTGGGGATTCGTTTCATTGGCTTGTGCTAGTGGTAGGGATAAAAGACATGCAGTTGGTATTTACTTATTATCCACTATTCCTCCAATGAAGACCTGAACATCAGCCTAATCATGTACGTAATCGTATACAGAAAATTGGGCATATAGAGGAGACTCATCACTCGAGTGAAGAAGGGAAAAGCAGTAATCACAGAAATAACAAGGGTTCTCCCTGGCCCACTTGTCATCCAAAGTTACTTTGGTAGCTCTGGAGATTTTACAAACATGGCATTTCTGAACACGCGGTTTTAGTTGAAAGATGATTATTGGATAAGCTGCTCGGTTGTCTACATCCTCTGGATGAATCAACCTCATGTCCCTAATCACCATTGTGTGCTTGCAGTCCCCCTGTACCATGTGATTTCCATCAAAATAGTGCAAAACAGTAACACACATCCAAAGGCATAATCATCATTTCATGCTAAATACGATTGCCAGCAAGATCATTTGAATCCGATACAAGATTAATCTGACTCAGGACTTTGATTTCGAAAACAACAAATACCAGCATAGTAGAGTATGATGCCAAATATCTTTCATCCTTCCAATGCCATGATTCTCAGAATATATGATGTATACCTCCAATTTAGAAGTCATAAAAGGAGGGAACAAAAAAGGTTGTACCTGATGACAATAGAGATATCCAGCACCGAGTTGAAACCTCAAGTCACAAAACCGTGTCTTGTGCATGTCAACAGCTTTGAAATTGGGCAATTTTGAAGGTGTTACATTGCCTAATATTGCTCTTTGCTTTTGTTGCAACTCACCAGTTATGATGCTCTCCCATTTTTTAAGAGCATCATCCCTAGAGTTTCTGAGCCAATCAAATATAGGTCCACTGTAATCTATAGCAGAGGGATCTCTCAAATCATTGAAAAATATATCCTGCAGAAATATAGCAGTCGATTAGATCCTATAATTAACAAAAAAATTTTCATTACACGGACAAAGGGGTGAATGATTTGGGTTTCTTACTTCTATAAGGAAATATCCAGAAGGATCATGCTTGCCGGCCTTCTGCATCACCTGGTCTGTCAAGCAATATATCTTGTCCTTGAGTTCAGTCAAGGTTTGATGGCCCAGAACCAAGAACTCTTGGATCTACAACAATTCAAGAAGATGTGAATACCAGCAGATGGAAGGGGCAAAAGAATGAATGTCTAAGAAATAATAGTGTAAAAGTAGATGTAAGTAACATTCTATATACTAAGAGAATCTAATTTTTTATGCTTCTTATAGATTGGTAATTTTTCATGCATATAATAAAACCTTATAGATTTCATACTGAATACTATCAGAAATCCTACCAAACAGAAGTTTACGATCTTGATAGGCCGTTACGCATAAGGTAACAACATAAGTGATTTAAAGGAAAAGAAAATTAAAAAAATAATCCAATACAAACAACTATTTAATTTAGAACTGAGAGGCAAAACACCGCACCTTTGACCATCTCCGTTTGTTATGGTAGACCTCAACACAAAGAACAACTTCTGGGTATGACACTGGTATGTGCTCCTCAACTTCCAGTGTCTTCACCTGTTGTTCATGCAAAGGAATAAAGAAAGAATACGTAAGTATCAAGAAGAATGAATACAGTGAGCCCATGCTTCAGTCCTAAAATTTGCCTCAGAAACTTTTCAAGATTGTCATCCTTGCCTTATCTTAAGTGACCAGGAAGCAAGGAGAGTTTATTCAAGCTGTATGGGCAGTCTTCCAAGGGATTGAGTTAGGACATAAGTTAAATTTATTATCCATTCAAATTTGTCCCTTAATGTAACAAAGTGACTTAAAGAATATTAATCTGCTGAATTACATCACCATATATATAAGGCCATCAACAAACTCCTTTTGTTTAGAGAAAGTTTTATTAAAACTCAAGTTGCTTTGGTAGTTTAGCTTTGGATATCATCTAACGGCATACATTCTAGACTTATCAAAGTATTAGACAAGTCAAAAGCATAGGAACCTTAAAATGCTTTGTACCAAAAACTTTCCCGTACAAGTAAAGTCTTAAAGCACATATGAGTTCAAGTTCTATGTAGATTCTTGAAGCTAAATTTAAAGAAAGTATTTAAAATACAAATAGGAACCTTTTAGGCAAACCTTTCCTGAAGAATTCATAGACCGGAGGGATTTCATCCTTTCAATTTTGTCGGAGGATGGAATAGCACAATCATTGTTCTTGGAGACAGCACTAGACAAAAATTATAGTCAACAATCAGCAAGAATCAGACAAGGTTTATCAGTTAGAGAATACCACAGACAAATCTTGAAACAAACTTCAAAGAATGTAGCCTTGCTGTTGCTTTGTCGTCATCCTGCTTTTGCTTAATTTTTGCAAGTTGCTCCACCCTTTTGAAATAAGTATTCTGGACATGCAACAGCAATAACTTTGTTAAGAAGGGAATGGAAACAGAGATTATGACATATGTTTGTGATCTGGTTCTTTTAATCTACAAGCAATCCATATACTTGTGAAGAAAGTAAAATACGAGAAAACAGTTCACAATTTAGACTTAACACTGCAGAAAAATGCAAACCATCAAGCAAATACGCTAAATTTAATAAGAAAAGCAAACAATTTAAAGTTCACAATGCCAAATTCTCAAATTTCAATGTAATTAAATAAGAATAGAATAATAAACTATGATAATTAGCTAAATGCTCATTTAGGATCTAACGTTTGTCAAATTTTTTATTACAAGATTTAACCTATTATTTCATTCAAATTAGGATGTAACCTTTTGATTTTATTCATTTAAGAAAAATTGATGATTAAGAATTACCTTCACGTAGTAACTGTTTGTCCTATAACCTGTATTTGCTAACTTTTGTAATGGATTTTTCTTAAAAGGATAAATTCAAAAAGTTACATCCTAATTTAACAAAACAATCGGTTTCATCCTAAAATAAATATTTCACAAATGCTAGATCCTAAAATGAACATTTAGCCTAATCAAATATGACAGATCATAGTACTAAAATATAAAGGAAATTGGATATGATACCATACTTCAACAAGATGCTTATTCGCTTTCCTTTTCTTTTGCTTCTTTGAGCCTTTTTTCTTTTCCATTGCAACTCCATCCACATCAGAAACAGGAGGACGCCCATTTGTGGACTCGATTGAAGTTGAAGCATTCTTCAATCCAGAGCCCTTTACACGATCATGTTTATTTCCAGATTTTCTACAATCACTGCTGTATAAAGTATATAAGTGGGTAACAATAAAGGTGGCAAATGATTGATATAGCTGTCAAAACTTGAAGATCAATATCTATAGCCAAGAACTGAAGAAATAACAGAAGCTAAGGGCTACTAAAGTGAAGGCGATTACTCAAGGATAAATGGGAAGTGGAAAACAATTACAGTTAATGAAAGTCCCAAAATGGGAAAAAAATATTTGAAGGAAACCAAAAGCAGCTTTTAATATGAGCTATATTTTAGATCAATTGAAAAGGCCAAGATGATTAAGAAGGAATTACAAATATAGCTCACCCTAACGCAGCTTTGCCAGCATGCTCATCAACCTGCAATGAAATCCATCAACAAAATCTGAAAAAAACTAAAGTAGGGCAACAATAGCTGTAGCACTAGACTGACACTATCTTTGCAGGAGATACCTTAAAGGCTTCCTCAAGAGCCATTTCTACTAACTCTTCCTCCTTAAGAATTTTAAGGTCGTCGACGCTGAAAAGAGTAGAATTAATAGTAAAAAATGAATCAAGATCATAAGATAGGCTGAGTTTGAGGAGAAAGAGGCAAAATATTAGTTTAAACTAGCAGTAAAATAAAAATTAAAAAAAAAAGAGTAGAATTGAAGATAGGATAAGGAATTGTTTGATATACTGAAAAATTCAACACTGAAAATTAAGTACTGAATTGAAGATAGAGAAGAACTAACCAAATTTCCTCAGCATCAGTAAGCTGAGATGAATTCAATTCAGCCTCTAATTCCTATAAAAACAACCCAAAAACTTACCACAAAAATAGAAAGAGCAAAGGGAGACACTGCAAAAAGATTAACATGAAAGAGAAAGCTGAGATTGTAGGACCTGGAGCTGTTGAACAAGCACATTCTGAAACTCCGGCACGGTGGTGAGAGGACTAATGAGATTCGGAATATAAATAGGCCCACCCTTTGGGATTGAGCAATTTGCTATCATGCTCTCCATTCTTTTTCCTTCAACCTTCTGTATTATGCCACTAATTATTTAGAACGAAAGCAGCACAAGAAAAGTCTAATCCCAGAATAGCCAGACGCAAAGATCCCCCAAAAGTTGCATTTTTAAACTATCCAGAAGCCAAACTCCAAATTATAATGAAACAAAAGGAACAAGTGTTTGAAGATACAGAAGGAATAATCCCAGTACAAAGAATACAAAGTGAGAATCGGAA
This sequence comes from Theobroma cacao, assembly GCF_000208745.1. NCBI lineage: Eukaryota > Viridiplantae > Streptophyta > Magnoliopsida > Malvales > Malvaceae > Theobroma > Theobroma cacao. The sequence continues at coordinate 18,165,234 of NC_030857.1, read as the reverse complement.
AAGTATTCCACTCCGGCGGACGAGGGACGAAGCAGCAAGATATAAAAGAGGAACGCGGCAGTGATGGAGGTCGGCGGTAGAAAGGAAAAGAAAGGAGCGAAGAGGACGGACGTCGATGAAAGGAAAAGAAAAGAAAGGAAGGGTGACAATAATAGAGAAACGAGACGGGAAAGGTAAGGCGACAGGTGGAGCGGACAGCAGCAATGGAGCTAGAGATGGGAGGAGGGAGAGGTTGATGAGCGCGCAAGGGAAAAGAAAAAAAAAATATATATATATATATATATATATATATATATATATATTTATAGGTCTAGTTTAGTAATTTCATAAAATAAGCAAGGGTATTTTTGTCTAAATATTTTGTACCCTATTCCACGTAGAACGAAATTTATGACATATATAACAGGAAACCCGAGTTTTCACATTTGGCCACGTCTCCGGCATCTTTTATCGTGATGTACTTAGAAAGGAGTATAAGCTGTCTTTTGGGTGGGCTGTTTAATTGGGATTGTGTGGTCTGAAATGGTGTCATGGCCCTTTCATTGGGCTCGATGTGTTGCTACCTTCTCTACCGCAATGTTACTGGGTTTCTTTCTTTTCTCAAGTTTTCTTTCCTTCTTTTCCAAGTAGTGTTCTTTGCCATTCCTGTTTGCTTACCTCTCAGTGTTGCTCTCAATTCATCTTTGTGTGTGATCGGCTTTTCTTTTTCCAACTTTAGTTCTTCCGTGCCTAAGTTTGTCAATTTTTTTGTTTTGATTTATTCTTTCCATTATTTTGTTCCGTGTTTTTCATGGGTTTTCTATGTTTACAGGTCTTCCTGTTTTGTGTGCTCGACCGATCGGTCTTTGTTTGGCTAGTGAAAAAGGATGCTTTGTTTTAACCCTTCTTCCTTTTGCAATTCATGGTCAAACAATAAGCCACGCGATAACTAAACATTCTAAACAATCCTAACTTATTTTCACCTTTTACTATTATATTTTCATCATTCTTTTTTTACAATTTTCGATAAAAAAATTTTAATGCAATTTATTATTATTTTTATGATGTTCGAATATGTTAACTTAATTTTCATCTTTGTTTTTGTTTTTTATTTCTGTTTTAAAAGGTTTTTATGCAAATCATTATCACTTTTTTAATGCTTTCTATCACAATCCAAACTCGAGAGTCCGTGATGGGCGCACGACTTCAACAGGTGAAGCCAATGAGACCCGAACAAGCTTTAGAATTCAAAATCATATAGCACATAGCCAAGGGTTTCCAAATATTCATATTCATAAAATATTTAAATTCAAATACAAGCAGTTGTCCTTGGCACATTGTTTATACATAACTCTTAACATAATATTCATAAAGCCAAACATTAGCCAACAAACGAATTCGTGCTTTACGACCTTTATACAAATTTAAATGGCATGTTGTGCCTATATACATAATAAGCTAAACAAGATGCGAAAGCTCATGATAGACTTAATAGACATGTCGAAATGGAGACCTATCGAATGCCAAAATCAAGTTATTAATGGAAGACCCTTACCACAGAGTCCCATAGTCTATTTATTTACACATGGTACAAAAATAGGTGAGTCATCTTACTTAGTGAGGGAAAAGATTAGCATAGCATAATAAATCACATATAAATACATACATATGTATAGAGCCATCCAGTCACAAAGCCATCATAGCTATTATCAAACATCTCTAATTTAAAGGTGTAAGAATCATCCTAATATCCTACGTGCACATCTCATCTTGCTATGCTTTGCCGTGATCACATCTTAACAGTGTATCACATTCGTGCTTAATCAAATCTATGTCTCCATAACAAAGTGTATCAATTAAAGTTTATCCTTTAAAGCCATTACCAAACTAGGTTTCATAGGCACACTCTAGCTGCCAAGCATAACTCCAAACTCAATAAATATATTTTGCTTGCTCCGAGGCTTACGTCAATTTATTAACCACATGTTCATAGTATATCATGCCATATCATAATGCATGTCATCACAATCAAATAAAATCAACGAGTGCTCCTCCCATGGACATAGTCAAATCACATAAAGTGGCCAATCAACGAAGTCAAAGCACGTATAATACCAAAGCAATTGGCAAAAGATTAAATCACGCGCATGCCAAAGCAATGGGTGGAGGGTTCAAATCACACGCATGCCTTAGCAATCGGTGGAGAATCAAAGTCATCGTCCGGAGCAATCTCCCAACGGACAACATCACCCAAAGTAATCTCAGACTAGTGGCATCAAAGCACTACAAATGGGAATCACAGGCGAGACTTTTACCACCATCCTGACTTACCTCCATCCTTGCAGGCGAACACATAGTCACAAGGGGAAAAACACCACTCAACCTCAAATTAGATCAACGTTTGAAATTCACACATCGAACAGAACATCATCAAACTCATGGATAAAAACAATATATCAAGACAAATATTTTTCCTAAGTTAAACACTAGCTATGTGAGGTAAAAGGAAAAACAAATATTTTTCTGGATATAAAACAATAAATCAATATAAATCTATTTTCCTAAGGCAAGTATAAATAATAAATAATAATGCAGAAAATTAAAGAGATACAAAAAAATTATAATGGTTCGGCTTTTTCGATACCTACATCCACTCTCTTGATAACCAAGGAATTTCAATCCACAAACATGAATTTTTATATTTTAACGAGAAGTGATAATCCTTACACAATTCACAAAAGGATTCTTACTTTTTCACGAGATTAAGTAGTAACCCTTATAACGACTTTTTATGGGATTAAGTAATAACCCTGTGATACCCAACATTCCACATCTGATGTGAATGTGATTGTTAAGACCTATATAATAATCTAAGCCTACCACTACTAGCAACTTGAGCTTAAGTTTTTAAGGGCCACGTGGTTTAGGTCCAAAAAGCTGCTAGGTCAATGGTTAGACTTGGGTCATTACAAATGGTATCAAAGCTTGCATCAGTCCGATGTGAACTTTTACATTGCTCTAGTGAGATCTTTGTCTCGTGGATGTGATGTGTGGCCTTGATGAAAACATCAAGGATTTGAGTGGGTGGGATTGTGACACCAAAAATTCTACATCTGATGTGAATGTGATTGTTAAGACCTATATAACAATCTAAGCCTACCACTACTAGCAACTTGAGCTTAAGCTTTTGAGGACCACGTGGTTTAGCTCCAAAAAGCTACTGGGCTAGTGATTGGACTTGGATCGTTACAAACCCATACAATCCACAAAGGATTCTTGTTTTTTAAATGGGAAGTGATAACCCTTACAAAATAGCTTTTTAAGATTAAGTTAGAACCTTTACAAGATGTGTGTATGAAGGAATAATAACAAAGATTTACCTCACAAAGGCTAGATGCTATAGATTTTAGCTTGGATGTAGTGAGAGAAAAAATTTCTATTTGAGTAGAGCAATGATTCAACTTTGAAAGCTTGATGGAAGACTCAAAAAATGCTAAAAAGTGAATATGAACTTATGGGTAGTCTGCTTAAGGTTTAAAGCTTTGATTCAAGTCTTCTTTACTTCAAAATGGCTCAAATCCGTCTATTTATAGTTGGAACAAGATTTAGAGCCTTTAGACACAAATTTAAATCAAATCTAGAGGTCGACTATGTTCTTGAAATTTCTCAATTATGACTTCCATAGTCTAGTATAAGCTTCCTCTAGTCAATCCACTTCTCGAGAGTGTGTGTTTTGCAATTTTGGCTTTCTATAGTCGACTACCACTCACTTAAGGTCGACTATGGCTATGTGATATTGACTTTTTTTAGCTTTTAACTTGTCAAGGTCAACTATACATTCTCTATAGTCAACTATGGCTATGTAAAATTGACTTCTTCATGCTTTTAACTCATCAAAGTCGCCTATAATTGGTCCAAGGTTAACTTTGTCTATTCAAAACTTGATTTCCTTGATCTTTTTGGAACAGGATCAACTATGGACATTTCAGGGTCGACTATAACTCCATAATTTTCAAGTTTTGCAGTTTTTCAACCTTCAGATTGACTTGAGCTTTACTAGGATGAATTCTTGACTTGTGTCTTGAGATTTCCTTAATCTTTTGGTGCTTCTCTCTAGCTACTTTCTTATTGCCTTGTACTTATATTCAAATAAACATTTCAGGGCATGCTATTGATTTCTTAGCTGAAAATATATTGTTTGAAAGCTTGTAAGATGTTTTCTAAGGATGCATGACTTTTCAAACAATTTTGTAACCTTAAGAGACTAAAAATGTAATTGACATAATTTCAAATGCTTGACATTAAGTTTAAGAATATATGTGACTTCTGTCAAATCAAAACACGATATAGTTCAAGTCTAACACATGTTTTTTATGATAACAAAACATTCCTTATTCTTTGATATTTAACTACATTATTTAAATGTGCAGGATAAAGTTTAAATCCCTTAATAAAATTATTATTTGAAAGCAAGTCAATAAGTTTGTTGTGTTACAAGAATAGTTAATTAGTTAAAAAAGCAAGGAACAAAGGACTAAGTAAAGTCAGAATAATGTTAACTGGTTAACTTGAACCTTAATCAGTTAAGGCTATACAGGGCGCTACATCAAAGGAAGGATTAATCAGTTAGCCAAAGGCATAATCGATTAAGAATATATTGAGTGCAAAACAGAAGCTTTTTAATTAGTTAACCAAAGGAATTAATTGGTTAAAGGTAAAGCTTGAAGTATCAAGAAGCGTTAAATCTAAATTCAAAATGTTGATGGCTGTCCAAAGGCACCAAACCAAGAAATTCAAAATTAAAGAGTTCTTAATTGGTTGGAGCCCATTTTAATCAGTTAAAGATGAAAGGGGAGAGGCCTTAATCAATTAGCAGGAGCTCTAATAAGTTGAAGAATGATTAATGAAAAATAATGTTTAAAGGTGTTTAAAAACAAAAAGTTATTAATCAATTAAAGTTGTTGTTAAATGGTTAACACAGAGAAATAGTTTGCAAGTCAAAGAAGGTTTAATCGATTAAAACCTGTCTTTAACTGGTTAATGTCTTTAACTAGTTAGTGGAGCATTGTCAACAGAGTGGAATTTATGCAATAAAGAACGAAAGAAAAGTCATCAAAAACTGTTTGTAACGACTAGTTTTTGTTTTCAACAGCCAAATGTGATTTTTCAAGTATTCAAAACCTCTTTAACAGTCAAAATTGATAGAGAGAAGTTTCAAAGAGTTTGAAAGAGTAAAAAACCTTCTCTTTTACACTTATATTCCACTCTTATCTTTGTGAAAGTGTTTGAGTTGAAGCTTGTATAACTTAGATCAGCTAAGTAATTATTTTTATCTCATTTTATCTTTTATTTCTTATTTACTTAGATTGTGTGAAACACTTTAAGGGTTAGTCTAAGTTAGGGTAAGCTTAAGATTTGTTGTAAAATAATTAAAGCTTAAGTTAGAAGCTCACCTTGTAAAAACTTGGTGCAAGTTGTTAATTTTATTAATTTTATTGAAGATAAGCTAAAAATCCTTTATCGAGAAGATTAAGATAATAGATGTAGGTCAAGTAGATCGAATCACTATAAATATTGTGTTTTGTTCGCTTCTTTTAACCTCTTTTTACTTTGTGTTTGCTAACCTCAGCAAGTTTTCAAACCTTCCATCTTAAATCTTTCAAACAGATTTTAAATTCCAAAAGTTAGTTGTAAAATATTTTTAAATGTTATTCACCCCCTCTAGCACTCCTTTTGGGATGAATATTTTAACTAATGATTGATTGATTATCATTAGTCAAAATATCACTTATCATTTTATATCACATGGCATTGACCTCATGTTGATATAGAAGGTGAAAAATGCCATTTAATCATGTCATATTGTCATCAATTATAATATGTCAATATATCACCGAATTATCATTTATAATATATTAACATGTCAAATAAACCTTTATGACTAATAATTGACTAATTATTATGAGTTAAAATGTCACTTGTTATTTTCTAATTACATAACGTTGATATGGAGGATGAAAAATGCTACTTGGTCATGTTATTATGTTAAATTAACATGTTACGTTATCATCAATTATGATATGTCAACATGTCATCTCGTCGTCAATTATAATATATTAACATGTAATGTAACATATAATGATAATGAACATTTTGATTAAGTGAATTGTTAGTTATAAGAATTTATTTGATTTTAAATGGAAAAATAAAAATTTAGTTAACTCAAAATAAAGGTATAATTGACCATAATAAAAATTAAATTTTTTTGAATACTTGATTTTTTTTTAAATTTCTTGGTTTTTTAGTAAGAAGAATATTTTGTTATACTTCTGTTCGAGAAAGAAGAAGACCTTCTAGAAAAAAAAAAAAAAAAGAAAAGAAGGAGAAAAGAAGAGAGGATAATGTATAAAAGAACCAGAAGGGAAGGAGTGCCTTGCACACTTCCTCCTCTTCCCATTGCCACAAATTCTAACTGAAGCTTGCTTTTTATACACTTTTTTTTTTTTCCATTTTACAATTTCTCCATTTCTTCCCCATTTTCACTGTCAAATAATAATAAAGCAATAAAATAAAGTTCGAATAAATGCCTCTACTCCTTCCATCCTCTCCACCAATCCACTCCTTTCCCGCCACTCCACAGCTCGACTTCCGTTCAAAACCTCCGCCACCACGCCTCATCACACGCTCCACCCGGCGGCTCGACGTTGATGCTTTCACTCAGAAATCAGGTTACCTTTTCGAGCTCACTGCCTCGGAGGCTGAGTCGTTAACAGATTACAGCCCCTCAAGAATCGCCGCCATTTATAGAAGAAAACCTCTGATTTTGTTGCGTCGGCTTATTCAAATTGGTACTACTTTTGGAACATGGTTCGGAGTTCGATATATTGATAGTCTCATGGAACGATCCGATCAAATGTTCAAGGTTACGATTTTTTAGTTTACTCCTTTTTTTTCTTAATTTTTATGTTTCTTCTATTACGGTGGACTATTTTCCGAGAAATCGATGCTGAAATCAATTTGATTTGACTCCGTTTTTCGAATATAGTTATTTCATATATAAGTAAATTATGCATTTTTATTAACAAAAATTACAAGTCTAATCTATGATTGTTGAAAAATATTATTTTCTTTTTGTATAGAAGTAATAAGCAAGTAGCAAAAGAAACAACTATTCGGAACCTTAAAAGTAGTGAATTCTTTTCATGGGATTTTGATTTTCCTGGACGGCTTTGTAATATCCTCTTCTTGCTGAGTTGCAGGTTAGAGCTGCTGAGCTTCGGAAAATTTTGGTGGAACTTGGGCCGGTATGTAATTCTCAGAATTGGTTTTGTAAATTGATTCAATTTTGCATGTGAAGCTTGGAAAGTTTTGCATTTCTGTATTAACTGGTTCTTTTTGTAATCTAACGAGTCATCTATGTAACTGATATGTTCACGTTTTCACCACTCCCCTGTGTTAAATTATTGTTAAATTGTAATGCCACAACGTAGGCTACTGGCTGTCGGGGTTCTGTATCATTGATTAGCTTCAGGTTTAGGCGGGACTAATAAAATTTAGAATTTTTTCTACTCAATAATATTTTATTTGTAACTTTGTTTTTTTTTAAATATCCAATTCATAAGCGCTTGAACATGTTTATGGCATAGCCAATTGAGTAAATGTGTTAAAATGTTTGTGGAAAAATAGCAGAAAGGCTCACTACTTTTTAGTCTATGGGTATGTGTCCTCATTCATTTTCAGCTAAACCTTGGATCATCATCAAGATAATAAAGAAAAAATGAAAAAGGGGTGGGGGGCCAGGAAGTAAATGCTTTTGACTTAAATAATAAAAAAACCCCTTAATGATGTTCATTTATGCAACTAAGCCCCTACTTTAATTGTACTCAATCCCTTATCCTTTTATTTGTACCTACATAAGCCCTTAACCTCGATGGGAAATTAACAACCCTCAAACCCAATGTCAGCTGGAATTTTCTATCCATGTGGCATATGATGTAACTTGATGATGTGACCACGTGATACATTCCACATCAGCTCCCCATGTCAGCTATCAGCTATCACATCTTATGCCACGTGGCAGAAAATGCTAGCTGGCATCAGGTCTGATGGTTGTTAATTTTCTATTAGGTTAAGGGCTTGTGTGAGTAAAAATCAAAGGATAAGGACGTGTTTGGGTATAATAAAAGAATTGGCTTTTAGTTGCTTAATTGGACATAACTCAGAGGCTTTTTTAAGTACCTAAGTCAATGCTTTTTCACTTTTAAATGTCAACTGAAAATCTTGAAAATTATGATATTGGTTTTCTAAGATTTGATATAAACCTTGACATTTATGTTTTACCAACAGAGTAGTTTATGCTGCTAGTCCGTAATTGTACAGATCAGATAGAATTCTAGTCAAGTCCTTGTGTGTAATGATTTAACATCTAATGTAGTTTTATATTGTAGAAAAACAAAAAAAGGTGTAAAAGACACTGCTACGCAATTTCTTTCTAGGTTGTCTTGAATTTGTCTTGGAAAAGTTGTCAGTAAAAATGTTATTTACTTACAGAGAATTTCTCTATGGCGCTTTCTGCCGTTCTGTACTTTCTATGCCAGAAGTTATACTGTCTTTTTAATGTTTAGCTTCTTTTTACTAGAACAAAAACCATTGCAAAATCTTTTACTTGGATCTAAATTGCTAATCACTTGGAATCACCTGTGATTTTGTTTATGTTGTGATTTTTTTTTTAAAATGAAATTGAATAGTTTTTCTTTTCTTTTTTGTAGGCCTACATCAAAATTGCTCAAGCTATTTCATCTCGACCTGTAAGTTGTCATATCATTTAGGCAAATTTTCATGTGCTACATCAAATTTATCTTCCTTTTCTGTTTTTCCTTTAAACTTGTGATGCATGCTGGTCCTAAGTCTACTTCTTTAGTTTATGACACTTGATTTAGGCCATGGCCCTTCTGATTATCATATGCTATCAAACATGATGATGGTCAGATGCATTCTTAATTACTGATAAACCTCATTCTTTTGGCTTTTTGAATGTCCTGCAAACATTAGAGAAACTAAAAATTTTGTACTGTAGTCCATAGAACGTTTGGCCCAAAAGTAGCTTAGAATCTTAAAATCAAGCTGTTTAACTAGATTTTACACAAATTCTACAATGGGACAATCAGTCTTCCCTATTGTCCAATCACTTTTTCCTTTATATTTATGGCTATGAGATTCATTTTTCGTACTATTTTTTTAAAAGAAAAATTTAACTAGACAGAAAATGAAGGCAGAAAGTTGATCATTTTATCCTTATTTACCATCTATATTTGGTTAACGAAAATTCTAGATTCCCGGCCTTGGTGCCTTCAGGGGCAAAATTATAGGGTCTTAGGAGTGGGGTGCAGCTGATAATTCTATTTAGTTAATTCAGGACTCAGATTTCAAGGGAATTGTCTATTCCACAAAGTTGAAGACATAATTTTTATACACTAATACAGATATCAAATCAGAAGTTTCTAAACAGTAAAAATTGAAAAAGGAGAGTTATTGGATCAATCCTCTTAACATGTTGTACTTGAAAATAGCCTCTGCAATGGTGCAAACCAAGGAATACCGTATCATGTGATGCACTTGATGAACTTCATCTGAAAGAACTATTTGTTGATAACAAGTCACTGAAAAGCAAAATTCAACTTATAGTTATTTGGAACTGTATCTTTAGTTTCTTTTCTTATTTAAAGTATTTGATGTAGCCGAAAGGTTTAGGGCAATTAGAACTCAACAATTAGGGCTAGAATAGGGTTGATTGTGTTGGAACAATAGAAAGATAATTGGGTTTTTCAAAGAAATCTCTTGAATAAATATTCATAATAACAAAAGATGATAATAATAATCTTCTACCTAAGATACCTATTTACAATAATTAAGATAAATCCTAATCAAATAGTAATCCTAATCCTAAATAAAAACTTAAAGTACTAAAATTCTAATAAAGATAGGAAAAAGAATCTCAAACTAAATAAAATAAAATAAAATCTTAAACTAATGAAAATACTAAATAAATTTCCATATGCGCCTGCATCAGTCCCCTCAGGTCAGAAAAACTCGACTCCGACGAGTTGGCCTTAATACACTCCTCATAGGTGGCTGGATTTACTTGTTTCAATTCCTTTTCATTACCACCTTCAGTTTTCAAATTTTCAACAGATAAATACCCAGTGATTTTGCTGATTTTGCTGTTTGTAGGACTTGAAGTTGCTGATTTCTTAGTCTCTTCTTTTAAAGGATATAAAGTATATCTCTTGTTATCCTTGTAGAAGGAATAGGTATTTGGCTTCGTCTTATGGTCCATATCATAATCATACAACCAAGGTTTACCAACAAGAATATGACTAACATCCATTGGCACAACATCACATAGGGCCTCATCATCCAAGTTGTCTCCCATAATGAATTTCACCAAACATTGAGTAGTTACCGGTACTTCGTGTCTCTTCTTTATTCATCTAATTTTGTAAGGATGAGGATGTTTGCTTGTAGGAAGCTTCAATTTGTCTACTGCCTCTTTTGAAATAATATTTTGCACACTTCTTCTATCAATAACGAGATCACACACTTTACCTTCACAAACAACATGTGCGAAAAATACTTCGCCTCTTCCAATCTTCTTCTTCCTCATTGATTGTTGTAGTCATCACTCTTTGTACAACCAAAGACTCACCATGTATAGGATACACATCAATTTTCTCTATTTCCTCATCATATTTATCATAAATGGATTCTAATTTCTCCTTAAATTCTACTAAGTTTACCCTCTTTGTGGGCAAGCAAAAGAAGTGTATCCCTTCTCCCCACAAGTAAAGCATCGAATATGGGAATTGCTGCCTCCTTTATTTGTAGAACCATAATTGTTTTGTCTACCATAAGGCATTATACTCTTGCTTTTATCGTTCTTTTCAACACTGGTTGCACCCCCATTAGTTTTGTTGGTTGTGGTAGCCTCTTGATGATTTTGTTGGGATGTTTGGTAACCTTGTCTTGCTCCAGAATCGTTTTGCCAATCGGTGCCATATAAAGCCTTTCTAGCACCGTAGCGTGAAACCTTCTTTTCTGCTGATAAAGCATATTGACGAGCATCTTCAATGTTGTACAAACGAACTACTCCCATCTCGTCTCTAATAGAATGATTTAAACCAGCAAGATAACGAGAAGTAATTTGTTCGTTACTCTCAGTTAACCCAACCCGAATTGATAGGTTATTGAACTCCGATGTATACTCCTCAGCGGTCATGTTATTTTGCCTCAAACAATGAAACTTTTCATATAATTTCATAGTATAATCAGCAGGTAAAAAATTACTTTCGTAATTTGCTTTTCATGTGCTCCCAAGTGCTGATTTTAAGCTTACCTTGTTATGCACGTTGCTTCTTCAACTCTCTTCCACCATTGAAGTGCAGTATCCTTCAATTTCAACTTTACAAATAACACTTTTCGATTTTCTGTCATAGGTTTCCATTCAAAGTAATTTTCCAAACTAACTTTCCAATCCAAATATTCCTTTGCATGAAATTTTTCATGAAAATCAGTTACTTCAATCCTAATTCCTCCACCATTTAAATCAAGAACATGTAATAACCGGTCCTCCAATCCAACTCTTGCCGCTTGATTTGCGGGTCCATCTTCATGAAAGAGGTTCTTGTTCTCAAATTCATCATCATCCTCGAGATTGTGAATCTCAATGGAGTTGTGGTCACCTTCTGGATTCTCCATTTGGACTTTCATTGGTTCCTGACGCTGCAAGACTTGCACAGCCCGGGTCAAGTCATCAATCATTTTCCGCATATTTGCCAACTCAGCTTGTTGGGGCTATTTGCCTCTACCTCGATCTTTGCCTCGACCAACCATAGTCTTCTAGCACAATTCCTTGTAAGATAGTAAGATCGTTTGCTCTAATACCACTTGATGTAGCCGAAAGGTTTAGGACAATTAGAACTCAACAATTAGGGCTAGAATAGGGTTGATTGTGTTGGAACAATAGAAAGATAATTGGGTTTTTCAAAGAAACCTCTTGAATAAATATTCATAACAGCAAAAGATGATAATAATAATCTTCTACCTAAGATACCTATTTATAATAGTTAAGATAAATCCTAATCAAATAGTAATCCTAATCCTAAATAAAGACTTAAAGTACTAAAATTCTAATAAAGATAGGAAAAAGAATTTCAAACTAAATAAAATAAAATAAAATCCTAAACTAACGAAAATACTAAATAAATTTCCATAAGCCCCTGCATCAGTATCACTTTGTATGATGATAGTTTTATTGTTATATGTACCCTTGGTTCTGCAAATGTTGTTTGATTTCCTATTAAGTTCGTATTAACTTTCCTCAAACATCCTATTTAGCTTTAAGTTTGGCCTCTTATAGAACAACTAGCAGTCTTGTGGCGTTGATGGATTGGTAGATGAAATTGGGGCTGATTTGTCAATGTATTTTCTTGTAGTAATAAGTTGGAGCATCTTTTGTACTCTGTAACTCTGATTTTCCTTGATCTTCTTCTTGTTCGTGTCACCCTCATTTTAGGAATGCCTAGGCTCGACTAATGGATAAGGCATCCTAAAGTTTGTGGCCTTGGCCATTCCAAGCAAAGGTCATTCTACAGAAACATGAAACTTCAGGGATCAGTTCTGCTGGTATCAGGCCTAGGCCTTATGCTTGAAAAGTAGATTGCACATTGCTGTAGCTCTATTTGTGAAATCAGGACTGGGCTAGCACTCATTCATGAACCTTTTCAAGCCTCTCCTGCAACATCCTGAAGTAAATGCATGCTGCATCTGGGGCTTTCTTAATGCTCTAACTGCTTTGCATCATGCAATACATATGTTGTTTATGTGCTGTCTACAGTTTCAATATGAAAACCTCTCAAGATGCTATTTACTCAGGATTTGATACCGCCATCATATTTGGATGAACTCTCATTATTGCAAGACCAAATAACTCCATTTTCTACCGAAGTTGCTTTTGATACTATAGAAAAAGAACTGGGTTTACCAATAGATGAGCTTTTCTCTGAGATTTCACCAGAGCCAGTTGCAGCAGCATCCCTTGGACAGGCTTGTATCTGTGGTTCTATCCCTCTATTTTGTATTTGCTTTCTTTCAAAGGGTTTTTGAAAATTATCTTAGAAAACCAAGTCAGTTCTCTCTCTCTCTCTTTCTCTTTCTCAAATAGGTATATCAAGCTAGGCTTCGTCATAGTGGACAGGTTGTTGCTGTCAAAGTGCAGAGGCCTGGTGTTCAAGCTGCAATTTCCTTAGACATATTAATCTTGCGCATTCTAGCAGGGGTGGTTAAGAAAGCTGGTAAATTTAATACTGATCTTCAGGTAATTTTCGAATATATTACTGGTGTGCATTGCTTTGCACTTAAGTAGATTCTATTCCTTACAAATGTTCTAAATCCAGCCCATGTAGTTTAATTATGGACTTCTGTTTATTATTTATTTGACTGGTATTGAGCATGAAACATGTCCTTTATTCAGGCAGTTGTTGACGAGTGGGCATCGAGTCTTTTTCGGGTATGTATTCATTTCCTTCTTCTTAAATATGCCTTAAGTCTAATACTATCTAGTTAAATGACACACAGCTTTCAACATTCTTTTATTTAGTTGCGAATGATCTTTGTAATGATGGCTTGCAATGCAAAGGCTTAGATCTTGCCCTGAATAGGGACCTGTTAAAGTCTGAGATCATTAAATGTTTAGACATTGCCAACATGTGTTCATGCTTTAAAGCATGAGCATGCTTCAATGGTTGGAATCATAGCTGTTTGAATGGGTGGGCTCAAATAGTTTCTTCTATAGATTGCCACTTCAGGACAGCGATTATGCTGCTTGAAATTCCTCCAACTTATTAACTCATAATTATGAGAGGAAGAAACTCATACAAGGAGTATCTCTAGTAGATGTCAGGATCATATATCTCATGAATAAAGAAGTTGTAGAAACCAAGGACTTGATCACTCTAGAATTATTTGAGTTTCATCAAATTAAAGGTCAGTGAATGGTTCCAGCAAATGAATAATCATTGAGTGCTCTTTCTGGATGACTCATACAAAGAATAGATGTTAAATTTGGGTAATTTTCATCCGCTGAAGACTCCATGTTATAACATGATTTTCCTTTTTGACAACCTTAATGATACCATGTAATGGATCTAAAAGCTTTGGGAAGATAACTACGCTTGAGTGAATAAACTTTAATGGTGTTATTCTACATTGGTTTAATTTGGGGTTGGTTGTGACCTTATATTGAAGTCAAGCCTTTTCTCCTGTTCTGGTGTTACCAATTAGTTTTATGTTGGAGGCCTTGACGTGGTATTGGAGCCAAAATCGTTCTTGAATCCACTTTTATGGCCATTTGTCTTAATTGTTCATTGGGCCTCATGCGAGGAGGGTTGTTAAGTGGTGTTATCATCCCAGAATTTTAACTACAGGTGTATTGTGGCCTTGAACCTATATTGTGCCTGTCCATCCGTTATCAATTGGTTTTTCAGTTGGATGTCTTGCAAAGTAAAATTTAAAGGAGTTTTGCACTTTTCTAGTCAGTGGATCTTGGATTGTTCAAAGTATGTCTGCTTTTGTCATTCTTTAAAGATTTAATGATAGTAGAACCAAACATAAACATATCACTCATTTGCATGGAATTGAAGTCATTGTTGTAACAGTTAATTGTTTATGAGATAAAATCTTTTCTATTTAAAACTGTACAGTGGAATGATTGTAGTTCAACTTTTGAAATCTTCTCAGAATGAATGTTAAGTAGCATACACAAAAACTTTGTTACCTCTTTTTCTTTGTCAGTCATTCTCTTATCTTCCTTCTTTATTGCATGCTTCATATGATTGGTATTGCCATTTTCTTTATAAAACTTATTAGTATACTCTCTTCGTGGTAGACGTATATTTTACTGTTATAAAATGTGACTATCTGCTCAACTCAACTAAGCCTTTATCTCTAACTATTTATTCTTTTGCTAAATTGAGGAATATGCTTAGAACTTCATATTGAATACAGGTGAATCACATTGAATGCAGGAGATGGACTATAGGAAAGAAGCGAATAATGGACTCAAGTTTAGGTAATAGCCACATTACAGGTGCCTCATGACATGGAAATTTTGCATGGTTATATGTATGACAATCTATCTCCTTGTTCTGCTCTGTTGTCTGCTTTCTTCGTTGACCTTCACTTCACAAGGTTGTGTTAGGTAATATTATGTCAATTGAACTTTGGTTAAAGTGATTTATATATTTATAGTGGTCACATGGATATCATTCATGGGCTTCTTATTTTGCATTTACATCAACAGCATGCAGACTGACAGTCTTTTTTGTCTAGTCAACTGCTCTCTTGACCTCTTTTTCTATGATTGTTTGGGGACTGAAAAACCTGAATGACTACAAGGAGAGTAAAGGTTAGGCAAAAATCATTAGCCTGCAACCATGAGTATTGATGGAAGATGTGAATTTTTGCTGAGATCCTTTGCCCTTGTGGTACTTGATCTACATAGATTTTCACTTTTATCCTGCTAGAGGATCCAAAAGTCTAAAATGATGGTTCATATGCATGACCAATTATTATCTCATTCACCTCAACATGTGGAGCTTAATTCCTGGATGACTATTCTAATGACACTTTACAGTTTTTTTTGTTCTTTTATTTCACCTTCCCCCTCCTCTCACACTTCAACACACAGAGACACACTAACACAGACATTATGCTTGTCTATGTTTTAATTGGTTTTCTAATACCCTATTACCTTATCTTGGTTCTGACTTCTCAGCAATCTGCAACCAATTTTCACCTCAGCATGTTCAAAAATGTCTTGAATCCTTTAGTATGCAATGTAGTGGCTGCCTACGGTTCCCACCTCGTTAAACTTTTCTTAGAAAACCATATATTTAATTGATAGTTTTTTTTGCCTTGTTGCTTAAATACTCTTTTTCCTTTAGGCATACTTCTCATCTACTGGAGTGAACTTTCTGTACTTGTGGTTCACTTGAAGCTGATAGACAAAGGGTGATGGTCATAATGCTCTTAACCAAATGATATTATATGTGGTAGACTTCAAAAAATTCCACCTAGATATTTGTTTCTCGTACCTTGTTAGTTGTTTTCACTGTGTCTTTGCAAGTTGGAAATTCTCAATTTATGTCTTTGATTTCTTGTCAAGAATGTTACTCCTCAATCTATTTATTTGTCATTAGCTCATATCCAAATTTTGCTTTATCCTTATTTTTTAATAAGGTGTCTCTAAAGCTCTAACCATTATCTGCTGTTTGCTTAAACAGACGTCTATATGGTGGTATAAAAGATGTTTTTGTTCCAAACATGTATATGGAGCACACAACTCGTAGGGTCCTTGTTATGGAATGGGTGGAGGTATTTTCTGTATAGTTTATTTTTTCTAGAAGGAAGAATTGCAAACCAAATCTTGAAAGGAGCACTTTGAATGGTTCCTTTGCTGCATAAATAGTATCTCATTTTCTTGGCATTTATGGAACAAAAATTATTTTGCAATCACAGTAGACATTGTTTTTTGCCTTTCTTCTTCCACTCAACATAAACAGGAACAAGGATTTACCACCCAATTCTGGTCAGTTTTTATGGAGAGTTTAGAGTAGATCTATATTAAGATTTGCAACTTGTTTCTGTTTTACAAAAGAGTTTGTGTGTGAACCACATTCTTTTCTTCTTCCATCTTTGTGTAACTTCATCATACTTCAGACAAACTTTCCTTGTTTCTGGAGGGTGACACAAAAATAGGGAGTTATGAAGTAATGTGGTCTACCTCATAAAAAAGAAACCAGTAAAAGTCATTTTTTCTTAAAGATCCTACTATTGATTTTGTATATGTACTTGATGTTTCACTGATTTTTCTCTTCTATGTTTATTTTAGGGGCAAAAGTTGTCAGAAGTGGAGGATCTTTACTTGGTTGAGGTCATTGTTAAAGCTATTCGCTATTATTTTGCTCTTAAACAATTAATCTGCATGACCTTTACTGTTTGCTCTGGTGGCTTATTGACTGACAAGGTGTTTGTTTCATGGTGTTGATAGGTAGGAGTTTACTGCTCATTCAATCAACTTTTGGAGAATGGGTTCTATCATGCTGATCCACACCCAGGAAACCTTTTTCGTACATATGATGGGAAACTCGCTTATATAGGTATTGTTCTTAAATATGATAATTTTTCATGTAAAGTAAGGCTCTTTTCTGTTGATTGTTTTTATACTTAAGGTTTTTGTTTTTATTATTGTTATTTGTGCTTGACATTGGGTTTAACATTTCCTTTATTTTTTTTAAATTTAGTGTTTTTAAATTTAAGCTGGTTTCATGTGTTGATCATCTTGTCCTCCTTTTATAAACAAATTTGATTTTGTGCATCTTCTAATAATGAGTATCTGCTGGTAGGAATAGATATGGGGAACTGTTGAAGGTTGGTAGTTTGTTGTGGTGACTGTGCACCATTTGATTAAATATTTAAAGTTCAATTATTTCATATATTTTTCATTCAAATTCTTATAATCAGTGAATGCTCTGTCTAATTGATATTATCAATCCCCCTACATCTTAGTTATCTGTTTCTTCTTTTTTCATTGGATTTCACATTTTGTTGTTGCTTTTTCCCCCATATAGCTAGAAACGGAACAATTATCATTTATTAATAGTAGGTATGAAGGTGTAAAATTAACCTTTAATATTTTTTCACTAGCAGATTTTGGTATGATGGGTGAATTTAAACAAGAATTCAGAGATGGATTTATTGAAGCTTGTCTCCATCTTGTAAACCGTGACTTTGATGCACTGTCCAAAGACTTTGTCACTCTTGGGTACTACAAATTCCACCTTCCCCTACAATAACTGAAAATTTTATTTATATTGATGCAACAATTTGAAAGCTGGATTAATTGTTGACTTACAGTACTTGACCCAAGAAAAAATTGTTAACTTACAGGCTTCTTCCACCAACTGTGGAAAAGGAGGCCGTCACAAAAGCTTTAACAGGTTTCTTCTTTAAGTCTACATGAGCCTAGGGCTCTAAAGATTTTTACTTTTAGAAATCGATTGCCTCTCTGGTCATATTATAATTAACTAATTAGTTTATTACCTCTTCTGGATCATTTGTCTTTAGGTGTCTTCCAAGATGCAGTCGCCAAAGGAGTCCAGAATATAAGTTTCGGTGACCTTTTAGGAAATTTGGGAACTACCATGTAAGATTTTGTGCTTCACTTATAAGCAAGATATATGCATTAAAAAATATGTTGTTGAGCTATGCTCCAATGTTTTTCATTGGCTTTGGGTAATTAGTATATGTATACAAATGTGTGCTAATCTTTGTTTTCCTGCTCTCTACCATGTTCAAAAAGCTCAGAATTTTGTTTTTTTCAATTCATGTATGAAAAAGAACAATTATTTGAAGCAAATGAGAATATGTTGAAAGCACCGAGAAACAAAACTTGAGATGTCTCTGGGGTGTGGAAAAGTAAGTAGAAAGAAAAGAAACCCACAAAAGAAACATGTTTCCGTAGTGAAGAGAGCTCACTTGTGAACGATGCCATGATGCCGGAAGACAATCATTTTAGCATGGTAACTTGGTCAGTTTTGATTTGAAACAGATGTATTCAAATTAAATTAAAAATGAGGTGAAACATTGATTCCTTAATTTCGGAAACTTTTTACTTTTTAACATTATAGGAATTGAAGGCACATCTATAGGTTTAATACAGCTTATTAAGCTTTCTTAAAGAATTTTTGCTGCCAAAAACTGCCAAGTTTCAGTATTTTTTGGATATTGAAGATTTGAAGGCATATTCTCAGCTTGTCCATTGTGCACACACCCTGTCTTTTGGATGGCGCATACTTGCATGACAAGAACTTTGTAAATGCTTCTGATAGTTTTTCCCTCATCAGTACCTGCATAAACAGATAATTACAGACATTAATAAATTACTTTTAGTGGAGCTTGGAATCTTTGGATAGTTGAGCAGAAACAAAGGCTTACCTTTTACTTTTGGATCAAAAAAACAAAGGCTTACATGGGTGAGAGAAAAAGAAGGAAAGGTGGGTGAGAATGAGGGGATTAATCATCTCAATAAGTTTCTTGATGCGTAAGGTGTTAAATGATCTTCTTCAGGTGGCACTTTAGTTATTCTTGAAGATGTTCCTGATATTCATTTCTTTTGCAGGTACAAGTTCAAATTTCGTATACCTTCATATTTTTCTCTTGTCATTCGTAGGTAATGCTTTCCCTAGGAGATTTGATGTTCCTTCTATGCAGCTTCATGCTGTTTGTTCAGACTATATAGCCTTTTTTATGCCTATTTATTGATATTATTATCCTTTCCCTAGTCTTGCTGTATTGGAGGGAATTGCAATAAGTTCTGACCCAAATTACAAAGTTTTGGGTAGTACATATCCATGGATTGCTAAAAAAGTATTGAGTGACAGCTCACCTCAACTGAAGTCTTCTTTGCAAGCTCTTCTTTATAAGGTACCTCTACACCAATCTTTGTTCCACTTTAGTTAAATGTTACTGCCCTCTATTTTGTAATTTTATATCATGGACATAGCATATCCAAATTCTGATTATTAGGTTTTAATCTGTCAGGATGGTGTTTTCAGAATTGATCGTCTGGAATCACTATTGACAGAGGTGAGATTTTCTATCATTCTTGCTTATCTTCCCTCCTCTACACCCCCGCCACCCGGGGCCGCCCCTTTCCCTGCCCTTTTCATTCTCTCTCCCCTCTTCGCACAGGTTACAACGTATGGCCTCCAGTTGTATATATAGAAAACCTGATGCATTTTTAGTTCATTTTTGTGAGTTGTTTTTCTTTATCTTATTCCTGTAAAAACAACGCCTATTGAAGTTTTGAGCTTTTAAACAGTCCCTGAGAAAGGAATTACTGCTGCTCACTAGCTTTAAGCAATCAGTTGTATTCACATCCTTCATTTAGATCAAAGGCATCCTTCAAACCATTAGTCCTTTTCTCCATCTCTTATTAGTTATCTTCTTTTGCTGACGGTGAGCAATATCGATTTCTTTTCATTTTTTTGTGTATGTATACTCCAGCACTATCCTCAGTTTATTCAAGTCCTTAAATGATTCCTATGGCAGTCCCTTCGTGCTCGAACTGAGAGGGCCTTGGTTAAGAAGCAAAGAGAAGAAGCAAATTCCAGGGTGGTTTTTAAGGAAATCCTTTCTTTCACATTAACTGAAAAGGTGTCAGGAAATTGCATCTCTATTTATATACATTTTTTAGTGACACAAGTAAAATTTATTTTGTGTCCTTTTCATTTCTTTGCAGGGCACCTTTGTGAGGGAAATAATTATTGAAGAACTTGCTAAGGTAGGGTTTGGGGCCTAGGCCTCATACATGCACTAAGAAATTACTGATAGAAGAGGTAGTTGAAAATTAGATGTCAAGTACATTAAACGAAGAATATTTGCTAAGCCTGGTGAATGAAATGTCTTCTCTAGAACCTTGCTAGTTATATACACCATCAAATTAAGCTGGATGAAGGGTTGTGAATATGTAGTTGAAAAAGATGCTTTGGAATGGAATTGCACTCTATTTCCTGGTTGAGTCAATACAAAATTAAGCCTTTTTTTAGGTTGCATGCATGTTATTATTATGGGTAATTGCAAAAATTATCTTTTTGGCCATCTTAACATAGCTTATAAATCCACGACTGTGATCCACATCTATTAGCTGTATTAGCATCATGAATTTTCTTGATAACATCATCTGCTCATCATGCTTGTAGTTGGTCTCAAATTGCTTTCTGAAAATTGGTACAGGGTTTGGATGCACTTGGCTTAGCAACTCTTGATTCATTGACTTCTGTGGCTACAACAAGCATACCCTTTACTGCTTCCTCCTCGTTCTCTTTGATGACCAAGGAAGACATGATGAACTTGAGAACATTGCGCCGCCTCATGTTTTTGTTGTCAGGTTTTGAAAGTGATGAAAAACCCTTTAAGGTGAGAGCCTAAGCATTTGAAACTTAATGTTAGATTATATTAAACTGTTGACAAATGAAGGGGACAAAATAAATGGCAAGTTTACTTGTCTGTGACGCAAGTACACTTGTTTTTGCTTAAATGAAGATATTGTGGCCTTATAGATTTTCTATGTTAAAAGGCAATGGAGCAATATGAGTAGAGAATTAAGTTATATTTGACATATGAAATTTTGATGAAACTTCCAGGTAATGTCTAAAATGTGTTTAACAAATGAATAAGTTTGCGAGGTCAACCATATTTGATGTGTTATGGAAATAGAAATCATAAAAAGAAAACTAAAACAGGGAAAGAAAACCAGAGCAGGCCCAATTTGATGTAACAACAAAATAACTAGGGTTTAGTGTTGTTGAACCTCAAACAGAATATTCCAATATAATACCACTGCCTATGTGTCTGAAAGACTATTTATTCAATGGTTAAAGCAGCTTTTAATTTTAGCCCTTGGATACTCATAAACCAATCTAATCTTAGCCATTCAAACTTATTAAAAGATCACATGCTTATCATATTACCACTTAATTAAATAAAAACATTACTTAAGTAAAACTGTAAAAATAAAGGAGCATATTAAGATACTAATTTAGATAAGTTTTAGAAAGCTTCTGCATCAGCATTATAAACGCTAAACTTATCACGAGAAAATGTAATCTCAGATGGTAAATAATAGCTTGGTTAGATTCATCTTAGCTGAAAATTAGCTTAGATAAGTGCAACCTCTTTGTAAGCCAAGCGTTATATTCATGGGTTTTTCAACAGCAAATAAGTCATTTTTGTCAAAAATAAGTTAAGCCAAGCATTAAACTCATGGGTTTTTCTAACAATAAACAAGTCCTTTTCGTCAGAAAGAAGCTCTTGGTATTTATTGGATTCTTGGTCAAATAATTAATTAATCATTGAATTTTTCTTATATAAAATATTTTGATCTTTTGTTTTTACCAGAAAGAGCATTCTCAGTTATAATGTAAGACATTTATGTGGTCTGTGAATCTAATCACTTTAGAAATCCTAGCTGAATTACTATTAGCTAGTCTTCAGAGTCATACTAGATTTTATGTAGTCTTTGAATTTTTAGACTTACTAAAGTTGATTTTAATGGAGATTGAGTTAGTAGGGAACTGCTGTTAACTGAGTGTTATTTTCTGTGTTTCTTTCTTTGTTTTCTTATTCTTCTTGCATGTGCAGTAATGCATGTTACTGTTGACATCAACGAGAAGAGCCACTTATCATAATTAATCCTTAGCCCCACACCTATTGAGCCTTTAATCAATTCTTTATCGTATAACCTCTCGCCAGAAACCACTTGCAAACTATAATCATGAAACCCACTTACTAAACTTATTACCACTGCAATGGATCAGCAATATGGATCATATTGCGCCATTGTGCTTTATTCATAACCCTAAAATCTGTAAGCTTAGGAAAATGAGATGCTTGTATAGTTTCATTCTATCTTGTATGGTCTTCCTCTCTTCTCTTGACGTGGATATCCTCCACCATATCACATCGTTTTAACTCTGCCAAACTGCTGCTAGAAAATCCACGCTCTGAACCCAGCTTCTAGCTACTCCTTTTTTTAAGATTGATGTTAAATTAAACAGTCATTGAATCTTACACCCTAATTCTACTATATATAATATCCTTAGAACCCCAATTGTCTCCTAAGTTGGACCCCCAAAATAGATTAAAAAAGATTCCTCAGATGCACCCCATGTCACTCACTCTTCTTTTGTTGTTTTATTTTGAGGGAACGTTTGAGATTTGTTATAATGAGTAAAGCCTATTCAAATGAAAGATCACTTTTCAAAAATATTATTATGTTTCTAATGTGGTTAAAAATGAAATTGAATATGTAGACTTGCAACTTTATCTTCATCAGGAATGCAAGTAGGTTTGTACTTGTATGATAATTTTATACATGTGTTCATGAATCCAAGTAGGTTCATACTTCTATGGATTAAGTTGTTTTATTATTAAGCAATCAGATCCTACACACTACCTGGAAAGTTGACCAGCTAATACTGTCAAGAAGTGAATGCAATATCTCATAAAAGGTGAAATGGTTGTGGTATACCTTGTGCTGCCTATACTGTATTGGTGCTAGTGCAGTTAATTTCTTACTGTATTGTAGGATAGACTGACTTCATATTGTTATGTTTTAGGAAGTTAATCGAGTTATGAGCCCAAACAATAATCAAAGGGCATACATAGAGGAAGAAGCATCACTGTTTTCCTATCAGCCTGCATCAGTTTCAGAAATTCTGACTGTTCTTTCTATTATTCCTGAGGTAAGCATAAGGAGCAGACATGTTGTATAACAACTATCCTTACACCAATTAAGTCATTTTTTTCTGTTCTTTATAACCCTCAATCACTGTTAGCCTGAAATCAATCCAAATTCCAAACAGTTGTCATTTTCCTTGGCTGCCATTCACAGACATTGTTCGCCTCCTTTTAACTATTACCAGCTGTTCGATAATACAATATCATGCATTTCTACTATAATGATTTAACTTTTTCCTGCAATACCTCCTTTGAATTGCTGCTTATGACTTTTCTAGAATTAGCTTCCTTGTGATGCTAAAACGATTTATAACAGAATTCCTTATGTTGATCCACACTGCCTTGAACAATAGAATTATTGAAGCAGCTTTGCTGCATCTTTTGTTTGTATGGATATTCTGCACCCTATTCAGTTATTACTCAAAACATGTGTGGCAGCTGCCGCCAGAATTGCAGCAGCGGTTGCTTCGCTTACCAGCTGATCTGGCTGGAAGGTTGATTTCCCGTGCTTCTGCCAGGACTATCCAGAGGATCTTTTTATGATGTCAAGTCGCAATTCCATAACAAGCACAAGTAAGAGCTTTTTTGATTTGTCTCGACTCGTTGAAACCACGTAAGGGGGTTTGTGAAGCAAGATTGATATATATATATATATATATATAAGTCAGAATGGGGGAAGAATTTTGGGTCATATTGACATGTATATTCTTTTATTTAAATTCTCATCCCAATAGATAACTTTTTTCAGAGGATCTTTAAACTTGAAAGTTGAGGCTGATTACTGGGAAAAAGGTGCAGCTGGGCATCATAGGAGAAGATTACAAGTCTCAAGGTTGTCATGTAAGATACCAATATCCAGGTACATATAAAATAGTGAAAAATTTTGCAAAAAAATCACCAGCATTCCTACTGCAATTAGCCCTTGTTTTGATTTTTCTAAGTTAATAATATATTACTACTTTTTATTCCAACAATGGCTGTATGGTAAGTGCCCAATCCAAATGAGTATCAAGTGTCCTTACAACTTAATGGCGTTTTCTCTTTTGCCACTTTTTGTTCATAAATGACACTTATTTCTTATAGTTATAGTTGTTAAAATCGTACGTGTAAAATAAAGAAAAAAAATTTAAAAATATTATATTTATTAACAAAATTGAGGATTATATAATATAAATTGAAACGATGATTGTTTTCTAATTTAAACTCTTAACATGTTCTTTAATAATATAATATATATATTTAAATAAGATGTATAAAACATGTTGAAATTAAAAGTTTGATTGTTTTTTTAGTATCTTTAAATTTAAAAATTGTAATAAGGAAAATTAGTTTTTATCATGTTTTAACCCAAAGGAAAGAAATGAGCTTTTAGTAATTGAGTAGGATAAAATTTATAACACATTCAAATCTCTGAATTATTTAAAAAATTATAAATATGTTTTTATTTTTTTATTACATTTAATTAAGTTTTTATATTTTTATTTTGAATTAAATAAATTTTTATAATTAATAGTTGATTAATTATCATTAATTAAAATATCATTTGTCATTTTATGTTTATAGAGTGTTATGTAGTCTTGATATAAAAAATGAAAAATATCATATGATCATATTATCATATCATATTTACGTATTATGTCATCATATATTATGACATATCAGTTTGTCATGTTATTGGTACGTGACATAAAATGACAAGTGATATTTTGAATAAATTAACAATTAGTTATAAAAGTTTATTTGATTCAAAATAAAAATATAAAAATTTATTTAGATTAAAATAAAAATATATTTAAAAAAATAAAAATTTATTTGAATTTTTTTTGAATAATTTAAGAGTTTTTTAAGATATTATGTCAATATATAAAATGTGTATCATATCTTATGATATGTATGGCACATCGCATGAAACAGTTTTGATATTTGATAAAAATTATATCATTATCGATTTGTATAATTTTGTAATAATGTTAGATTTTTTATGTAAGTAAGAATGGAGATGTCTTTAAGAGTGGTTGCAGCTTTGCCTAATAAATCATGCAATGCTGGTGTAACGTTTCACTTTGGCTTGAAATGTCACTAAACCCAACCATGAAAAGGTGAGCTCGCAAGGAAATTGGAAGATCTCCATAGCTTTCAAACAGATGGAGGTTCATCCACTGGTTTCAATCCAAATGGGTACCACTTTGCCAACTCTTTGGGTTTCAGACCAAAACCCTAAATGCCATTGATTCTTACCTAACTTCCCATGGCTAAGGGAGAAATGGGTAAAATGAATGAAGTTGGATGCTTCAATGATCAATCAAAGAGGAGAGATAATGGCAATACAAAAGGATTCATTATTCATGGAAAATACTCAGACCACCTCCCATCCTGCAACCACAAAAATCTACTTCAAACCCAAGGCTGCATTGCTACCATGAAAGAGAGATACAAACATAATCAGCAAATACATACATGATTAACCCGAAAAGAATCCAGCAAGCTGTCCAAGTTCTCATTTCATGCTAGGAATAACATCACTTGACCCAAGGTAAACCCACAGGCACCAAGTTACACAAGGCAAAAAGTACAAGTAACATGTGACCAAAGGTCAAGAGATCATGAGAAGATGAGGCAAAATTTTCTTTGTTTTCCTTTTTCTCTCACTGATTCTTTCCCATATTCTCATAACCAACGTATAAAATGTTACATTAACGGTACATGCTGTTGCTTATCAAATCTAGAAGTGTTATCTTCTGTGAAAAATAATAATTTTACAAGCATTTGAGATTTGAATCAATCAAAAAGCTGAGTGCTTCTCCTTCCAATAAGTTAAAAAAAATTATGGAAGACAACACTGTTGACAATAGTTGCATCGGAGGCCTGTTTGAATCGGAAGTCTGCCTGCTATGATGGCTGAATCTGATCTTGCCGAAGTGCCTGTTGGAGTTGAATGACCTGTTGCCGTTGTTCAGGCGGCAATGAACTTAGCTGTTCTGGTGTTAGGCTTAGCACTTGCTGCAGTAAGGCGGACTCCACATCTGGTGCAATCTGTGGCTGACACAGAGAAACAGTGGTGTAAGTTCATGTGAAACCGCAACAGCACTGGCTGGTGCAACATGATTTATGCGATTATTATCAAATCAAATCAACCATTTTGACCTACGTATTGCACAAAATCAACGAAAATTTAAAGAAAAAGTGCCAAGTATTTCTCCTACAAATATGCAAAGCATTTCTTTCATCTTGGCAAACTGTTGCGGTCAAGGATACAGTATCATAATTGGGACAGCGAACTACGTGACCTTGCATCAGATTAAGGGCTTGTAAATCCCATTTCCTCTATGATAATATAAATGATCAGCACCATGATTATTAATAACTTCGATATAATAACTTACTGCAGGTTTTTTAAATGTTTGCACCACACCTAATCATATACCATAACTGCCCCTCAATAAGATAGGTTTTCCAGAAACACCAATTGAACCACACTAGTCGGATTAGTACGTTCAGATCTTTGGGAATTAATGAACTAAGAATCAATCAAATGTCCTTTAAAATATCTAGAGTTTTTACATCTAAACTTCAAATTTCCTGAGCAGAAACAACAGACATAATCAAAACTAGATCAAACCAAAAACTCTGCCCGCGCTGCACCCTGAGGGAAGAAATCTAAACCAATTAAAATGAGATCAAGTTATAAATTTGGTTGTTTCAACTTTGACATAGATACTCAACTATCATATTGATAGACTCACACCACTAGTTTAGGACTTTTTCAAGTTCTAGTAGACTGACTAATTTTTTACCTTCCAAATAACTGACCCAAAGCCCACCTGACAGAGTCAACTATAGCAATCTTGTTTACAATACTAAAACTGCTATTATAGATCTTGTGATCAGGCATTTATATTCACTATCATATAGATACACCTTACAGTGAAAAAATATTGGAAAACCCTATTGTGTCAGCCAAACATTGCTCTCCCAACCTCCCACAAAAAAGTGAGTACAGATGTTATCTATTGCTTGTCTGCAAGAACTGACATGTGAACACATAAACTTACTCTTGAAGAAGACTGCAAGCATTTACAAAGTCCCCAACAGACGAAACTGTAACT
Organism: Theobroma cacao; assembly: GCF_000208745.1. Classification (NCBI taxonomy): domain Eukaryota; kingdom Viridiplantae; phylum Streptophyta; class Magnoliopsida; order Malvales; family Malvaceae; genus Theobroma; species Theobroma cacao. Next base: position 18,137,794 of record NC_030857.1, on the reverse strand, counting down.
CTTAAAAGGTATATGAGGTAATAGATATGGAGCGAAATTGTTCGGTCTCTCTTATTTGGAAATAGAGAAAAGAAGAGAAGATAAACTATCCCACAATTTTTTTTTCTTAACCTACTTTAGATATCTCCAAAAGTAGAGAGATTTGGAGTTAAAGGAAATTGGCAAATAAATTTACATAGACAGTAACTAATTCAACTACTCTGCAGTCTGAAACAAGTTGAGTATATGCTTCACTTTCTCATCCATTAGACACAAATTCAAGTCACCAGAACAATGACATCACACAAAATAATTTAACAAGGACCATATCTAAATTACAACCCTAACCATTTTTAAGCATATCATTTGTAAGATAATATTCACTTTAATGTCTAGGATGTGTAATTTTTTAGTCACCGCTTCATGTTTATAGCTCTGCATATCGTCAAAATGATTAAATAGACATCAGGAAGGCAATACAGACATCTAGCCCTGACAACAAACTAAATCAAGAAGTTGTATCATTAGAGGAACTATATTTCTTTTGCATAAAACCTATTCAATCCCAGCCATTGAACCTACAAAATAACCTCCTGCCATTTGGGGCTGAATCAATGACCCATGAAAAATCAAACTCACAGATAAAGTATAATATGGTTGTAATTTCTCGTATCACTGATTATAATACATTACCTGTGTCTGGTTTTCAGCATATTGCACCTCTTCTGCTCTAGGTACCTGATTTACAGGCATTGAATCAACACCAAATGATTGTGATGTTCTAGATGCAATAACATTGGACATATTCAAACCCCCTGTTGAGGAAGAAGTGCTCCTTCCATCCTTTAATTTCACCATTTTCAACGGCCGACTTATTGCTTCTGAAGAATAGCGAACCATGTTTAATTTCTCTGCACAGCCTGGTGTTATTGAGGGACCAGGCTGTTTTAAAAAAAAAAAACTTGGTAAAAACAAGTGCTCTACTAATCTGAAAAACATACAGTCTAGCTGCTACATATTCAAGAAGATCACAAGAAGGGCTGGTGTTTGTTTGATGGAGAAGGACGGGCAAAGAAGGGGCATGGATCCAACATTATGTTCAACAAATAGGAAAGAGAACATATGCTGTTCAAGGGAGACCACTCACACTCTTTCTAGTTATTTTGTGTGCGTGTGTATCAGAGACAGAGAGAGAGAGACTTTCTTAGTGCCTGACCTGAGTTCAGTATCTCTCAGGGATTTGACTAATTGAATTGCAAAACGGCGGACTAACTAATTCTTCTTGTTAAATATTCAAAACATGCTACCCTAAAAGGTAAGAGATCTGATCAATTATGGGACTATAAATTCTTAAATTTCAAACCCCATGACTTGATGACTTCTCTCAAGAGAAATAGCCTAACTATGACGTAACAAAAGCAGAACTCATTCCGAAGATGCATACTTGTAAACAACTAAAACCATTACTAAAACTTCTCTATTGGCATGTACTAGCTCAAGCTGGTAAAAGAAGCATTTGCACCTGAAAGCCAGCATCTGGCAAGGGAGGATGAGGCAAAGGGGCTGACTGCATGACTGCATTTGGCAGAACCAACCGTGTGCTGTGACTTAAATTAGCAGTTGCAAGCTGTCCTGAGTGTGGCAATGTTGGCTGCACCTGCTGGTTAAGGGATGAGGAATTTGCCACCTGAATTTGAGGTCTAACAGAGGGGTTTATGGAAGGAAGTGTAGGAACTACAGAATGTCCAGCAGCTGGTGGCAGAACATGATTGCTGGAATGTTGTGGAAGCTGCATTCGAGGCTGCAAAGTTGATTGTAGGGTTGCAGAAAATTGGTTGTGAGCTAAAGAATTATGAGGCGCAGCAGACATTTGACCTTGTACTTTTGGGATTAAGCCAGTCTGAACCTTCTGGGGAAGAGTTTGTGCTGTTGGCTGTTGACTGTGCTGGCCATCTTGTAATGAAGTCTGTGTTAGTTGACCTGGAGGCTGTTGAATGTTTGGCATCTGCAACTGCAAAATTTAATGAAAGAAAACAATCTTTATGTGACACAATGGCAAAGCACTGATCAAACAAGTAACAAAATTCTTGGAGGCAATGAAATGTACCACTTGTGGGGTGACCATTCCTAGCATTATTTGTGCCTGAAAAGCAAAGGCAAAGATGTAAGACCAAATCTATATCTTTATTATAAATAAAAGTAGCTTAAAAGGTGTAAAACTTCTGTAAAGACCACCATGATACTTCCATTGTAGAGGTATTTCCATTATCATTCGGTTATAGAAACAATGTCTCTTAACATATACCACCTGCTACTCTTTTTACTCACAGAGAGAGCATTGTTAAAATTCCTCCCTAGAGATAACATTGATGATAAATTTGAGAGATTATACCTGAGATGAATACCAGTTTAAACTTGTAAAAAGTAACCCCATCTAGTGCTTTCTTCATGGAGCTTATAAAACATAAAAAGGCTTGATTTCATAGCAATAAATTCAATTCTTTTTGGAATTTAGAATACTAAGAATATTTCCAGATTAAGGGACTATCTAAGAAAAATTATGAGATGAAATTACGATATCTTCAATAAAATATTATCTCTTTGCATTTCCTTTTAAAGAAACACCAAACAATGAAAATTACCTGAAAAATAGCTTTCAGCAACTGAGGTTTCGCAAGCAATAGCTCGCGAGCTAGTTCCTTATTTTGTGTCGCCATTTTCTGTTGAGAAAAGATATAAAGAAATACCATTAGTAAAAGAGATGGAGCAAAGCTCTGTAAACTGCAAGTGTTGCTCAAAGCATACCTTCAGCGCAGACATAATTTCATTCAGTTGGCTCCTAGACATTTTGGCAAGATGGAGCGTTAAGGGGTCACTGGCCGGTGCTGGCTGACTCGGCAAAGCATTTTGATTAGGCTGCGGACCAGCCTGAGCACCACCAAGAGCTCCAGCCATGAGAGCTGAAGCAGTTATAGCTAAATGGAGACCAATAGGCTGCTGGTGAACAGATTCGCCACGGACTGCTGGGCCTCCTACTTGTTTTTGAGGGTCTGTGATGTGTCAGTTAAATTAAAAAAATTAGGTTATATTCCTGCAAAAGAATAGAGTCCTAAAGAGACATAAATACTAACCAACATTTGTTGCCAGTCCCGGTCCACCACGACCCTGCAACAAAACAAAATTCACTTATTATAGCTTATAACCAAAAACTTCATAAAATCAGAAAATCAAGATCAAATCATAGGAAAACCATTTCACTGCAGAAGTTGTACCATATTGAGCAGTAGGATAAGGCATGTGCATGTGCTTTTGTTGCATGAAATAAGCCTCAGGGCTACCCAGGTTATTAAACAGAATGTCACATTTTTGGTTACTATGAAGAATCGCGGTAGGCTTATTCTCCAATAAATGGTTAGAGCCATATGATAAAGTTTCACAGTTTTGCTAGGCCCAGGCAGTCACTATAGTATTTACAAACACATCCATGAACGTAAATCTCAGCTATACATATACACAAATGTAGATTACTTTATCACAATTTTCATATTCCTCTAAATTCACATTAACAGTCTAAAGCAGATGGTCTTTCCTAGATATAATGATTATCTCTTTCTTTGAGAAGGAATATTGATGTGGGGGCGTTGCAACAAGTTCAATGTAATTTTCATCCTTCCTATATTTAATGATTGTTCTCTCTTTCTTTGAGAAGGGATGTTGATGTGGGGACATTCTATCAAGTTTGTTGTAGTTTTTCTTTTTCTAATAAGTGCAATTGTTAATAGCAAGTTTAATAATTGAAATATTTTCCCAATTAAAATAATAATCATACAGGAATTTTGAAAATCTAAAACCTTATAATTGTAATATGAACTGTATCAAACAATAGACACACAAGAGCAGGCATCCTTTTATATCATCGAATAAGTTGAAGTAACTTTCATGCATCAGAGGCTAGGTGTTAGCATAAAAATTTTGCATAGATAACCCATAAGCACCAATTTCAGATAAACAGGTTCTTAACTTTCAAAAAAAAAAAATTTCAGATAAACAGGTATCACATAGGAAAAATAGTGAGCCAAGGTAACTGGAATTACTGGATAAAAAAACAGAATAAGTGGCTGAGCAAGGCGGGAAATTGGGTTTATACACATAAATTAATTCAATCAAATGATCAAATACTTCATATCAATAAAAAATAAAATACTAGCTTTATCTACATTTCTTTAGTATCATCACAACCCAATGTTCATCTAATCACATAAAGAACAATGCCAGTGCAAGAAGAAACCTACAAAGGTGCCAAATTTATGATTCTGACCAAAACAATAAAAGATGCAGAGAAATCCACAGATAATTCACCTGTTCTCGATTTCGGTCAGAGCCTTTGTCATTCTCAGCAAAATCAACTCGTAATTGCCGGCCATTGATCTCATAACCTTGAAGATTTCGTCGAGCGCTTAGAGCTGTCTCCTCATCCTTGTATTCACAGAACCCATAACCTTTTGGCTTGCCAGTTTCTCGATCAATAACCAGTCTGAAATGAAAGAGGGAAATTAAAAATCAAGTTATGCAATGAAATGAGGACACTAAAACAGTAAATGCCTTTGGTACTGGATTGCAAATACTTTTCCAAACAGATTTTGTGTAAGAAATCCAAGAATTTTTTTCTTTTTTAACAGTAACGATAAACATAACATGTAGTACTGAATTGATGCCTCACACACAAGCAAAAACAAAAAATTTTGCAATGCTTTTGTTATGGAAGGCTTAAAGCCAAGTAAACATATAATTATGAGGTGAACTCAGGACAAAAAAGCAAATTAGTGAGTTCAGAACAACTTGGTCAAATTGATTTGGACTCTATCCTCTGAACTATCATACTCTTAACTTTATCTCTGTCAAACATGTGGTTAATATGCCGCCATAAGCACGAGCCATTTTCACAATTCTTTTTCATTGTTATCTATGGGTTCCAAACTATCAATGTTTACACATAAGGATAGCTTTCCAAACCTTAACATGTAATCTAGATCAGCAAATAATCCAACTGGTAAGAAACAGTTCGATCTAGAGGCAATTTCCAGTAAAATTACCTTCCTCAATTTCTATTTTAGAGCTTATGAAATCTCAACTTAATGTAAATAAAAATTCTTTCTGTAGATATTTCATAGTTCATGCACCCAAATTATTTTACAAAGGGAGTTTGTGTGTATCTGCCTGCATGTTTGCTGAAGAGTATGAGCTTTATTCCATGTTCTTCATTAACTTAAATCCCATCGTATACCTCAAAGTTGTTAAGAGATTTTAACTTCTCAACAAGTCATATCTTCATAATTTCACAATCAAAAACTTGCCGCAACCATCACTATCAAACATGCGACCAAGCAACAAAAGCAATGAAAACAATTATGCAGTTCAGTTTGCTAAAAATAGCTTTGCATTCAGTACCAATACTTTCTTCCTGAACAAAAACAACAACAAAAAGGTTTAAACTTTTTGTTCATTTATGTAAATTACTCGAAGTTAAATCATTAAGCAAATTGAATTTCAAAACCCAGGACTCAAAACTGAAAGTTGAAATAAATATATATAAAAGAATCCAAACCTGAAAGAAACAACAGGGCCAACCTCCCTGCAGATTTCTATAAGCTGTTCCTCAGTAGCATCATATGGTATATTCCCCACTGCCGCCAAAACAAACAAAATAAATATTAGTACTAAGAATCAGTTAAATTTATTAATCCAAAGAGGAAAAAAGAAGATAAAATTCCCCTTCGAAATACTACCAATTAACCAATTAACGAATGAAAAACAAAAATTCAAATCCTGTGAATAGTTGTTACAAATTCACAAAGACAGAAATAAACAATCTAAAAAATCAAAAGCAATGAGAGAGAGAGAGAGAGAGAGAGAGAGAGAAAGAAAGACCGAAAACGCAGCGATGCTGAGAAGAGGCCATGAAAGAGGGGAGGAGGGGGAGGGGGAATCAATAGGAGAAGAAGGTGAAGCGGCGCCGCTGCTTCATCTTCTTCTTCCTCCACATCGCTCTTGTGTCTTGTTTCTTCTCGTTTGAATTGAATTATATGTATAGAGAAGAGTTGTTTGTGTTTGTCTTAATGGAATTCAATGGGTAGAGCGGTCAATTGGTTCGTCGAAAGATTTGGTTTTCTCTCGTCTCACTGGTTCTGGTTCTGGTTCTGGTTCGGGTCAAGCCGAGGAAAGAAACAGAGATTTGGTTTGCTTTTTCTCCCTCTGAAATCTGACTTGAGAAAATTTCAACCCCAAAGCCAAGCTAAGCTCCATTAGTCCCTTTTTTTTTTTTTTGTTCTATTTTTTCACTGATCCTAAAAAGTATAATTTAATCACTTTTATTTTTCTAATATTCAATTATTAAATGAGAAGTAAACTCTTTTTATTTTATAAATTTTATTTTAACCTTTTTTTATTTTTTTCATTTTTATTTTAAGAATTTAAAATGCGATTTTTGGATGTTATAAGGTGATATTGATTGTAAATAACAAAACTGTTGCACAAATTATTCGACTACAAATATATAAATCAAATGTTAATTCATATTTGATTTTGATTATTAAAAATTTTTTGAAAAAAGAATGACGAATCAATATCATCCACGTGTATCATAAATTCAATTATTTGATAAATTTTTTTACAATTATAAATTTTTAATTTCAATTTCATTAAGTGATGTGATAAAAATTTCATTCCACGTGTTATTTTAACTTAAATATATTTATTTTTATTTCTTTTTTAAAATAAATAAAATATATTTTTCCGTTATTTATTTCTTCACTTCATATTTGATTTCTTTTTTATCTCTATTTTTTCTCTTCCTTATTAGATTAATCTTAAATGGAAACTCTGGCATATCCAAAACATAATATCATGATGTGATTTTTATGGTCAAAATTAAAAAAGAAAAAAAGAAAAGGGAACAAACTGTATGATTAGCTAATTGATTCTGATATAATATTTTTTACCTTTGTGAACTCATCAGCTGCTCCTCAACTTTTCTTTCCCCAGTTTTTACCTTCTGCGCAAGCAATCACTCACTCCAACTTCCTCGCTCTTCTCAATCTACATCTAAAACCTTTGTCATTCAATTCCTTTTTTTTTTTTATTATTATTAAATTATATAATTAGTTCTTATATTTTATAAAAATGAATTTAATTCTTATAAAATTATTTATGTAAACTGAATTTTTATATTTTTTAATTCGTTAATTTCGATCAAATCCAAACGTCATTAAAATTTTATTGATAAATAAGATGATGTGTGATATTTTTAATAAATTAACATATCATTGATTGAGATGTCGTTATATTTTTTTGGTTGATATGATATGAACTATATGCTAACATTACATTCATTGTACTGACGTCGCATTAATTGGACTGATAATAAATTTATATTGATGTGGCACTTGTTGGTTCTTTATCTTCAATTCTGGACTCTTTTCCCTTTCTTCAATTCTTGATTCAGAACCAAACACATTTCTCCCTCATCCAATTTGATTGCTCTTTCATAATCTTCTTTGTTAATTTAAGGTTAGTGTGTTTTTTTTTTATTAAAATTTGGAGGGTCTTGCCCATTGGTAGCCATGTCATGTTATCATATACAAGTTGTCGGTTCAAATAATGTACTATTAACATGATCAATGTTATGTCAGCACATCTCAATTAATGACATGTTAATTTGGTCAAAACACATCATCATCATACTTAAAAAATAAAACTTCAACAGTGATACAGTTTGAACTAAAATTAACAAATTAAAAAAATATAAAAACTTAATTTACATAAATTATTATATAAACACTAAATTCATATTTTTACGGAATAAAAATACTAATTATAATATAATTTGACCCTACTTTTTCACATTATATAACTTTTTTCCCACAGTGGACATGGTGCCCATGGTATCCATAGCTGCCACAGCAAAAATCCGATGGATCAACGAATCCTGCAGTCACCAAAACCATGCCAGTTAGATCAGCAATCACATGGCCAATCACTTAAGTTTGCTGTGTAACATTTTTTTTTTTGGCAATTACCTTGATTTTAATATGATGTATAATATCATGTACATAACGTGTAACATTGTTAAAAATAATTTTATTTATTTTGATTAAAAATAATTAAAATCATAAAAAAAATTATTTTTCAAAATATCTCATCTTTTAATTTTTTTTTTTTTTGAAACGCCTTGATTTATTTGGTTGATTATTGAACTGAAGCGGAAACTTGAGATGCCTATACGTGAGTCAAATCGTATCCGGTTACCCTTTCCTATGTTGATTTTGCTACCATGAAATTGGTAAAAACAAAACCGCTTTTTTTCTCTGCACAAACTTGTTTAAATTTTTTAGAGTAATGCCTTGGAAATTCAATGTCATAACAACAGATTGGTTTTGGAGCAAGCAAAACCATTTTGCATCCTGGAGCAATGAACACTTGTTGTAGATAAGAGTTTGCTGACAGCTAAACTCAGTTGAGTGCTTCAGAATAACTTGTTGCAGTAAAGCAGGAGATCTACACACAAGACTACTCACTAAAATGGAATCTAGACATATAAGGGATTCTACTAGGAAATATCAAATACCTACAACCCTGCTTAGGCCAACACTTCTTCCTTTACATTCAAAATTAATGTGAGATATTAAACTATTTATTGTCAAAATGTGGAGTACTACACTAATTTCAGCAACCTCCCAGTAGAACATAATGAAAAAACTTCCCATGTACATATATCATCATGAAGAGATAGATCTCCCTAGAATCCTAACGGTTCCTGTGAAGAACCATAAGATAGCACACAAAGCACCTAAAATAGATATGAAAATGATACCCCTATTACCGCCTATCCTCCTTGCAGTTGCAGCACCATCAACAGCAGAAACAGCAGTGTTTCTAGCATTTAATCTCAACCTACTGAAGCTAGACATTCGCTCCAATGCCCGATTTACCAAAGGAGTCTCAGATGCAGAAGCAGGAGTCGTAGGTATTGACTCCACAAATGACCACAAAGCAGAAGAAAACATGCTTGCACCACCTCCGTTTTTGTCACCTTGGTCTTGATTATTTCCATTGTATATCAGACCTAAACATGAGCAAAATTAACCACATATAAGCAAAATTTTACAGTTAAGCAGTAGTTGAGAGAGCAGCCTTTCCTATGACAAAAATGAGTAGAATATTGGAATTCTAATCACTTGAAGTACTATAAACGAAATACTTGTATCAAAAAATCTCTTGAAGCAGGCTTAATTTCCCCTCTTTACAAAAGGATTTTGTCATGTGGACTTTGGCATGTCTACCAAACCATCCATCTGATCAAGAGCTCTGCAAGGATGGGCTAAGACAGCAACTTTGTCCAAAACAAAAGCATAGCTCAGTGAATGCAAACTTGTTCTACCTGAAGTTGGAGCAGCATTCCCAAGATTTGATCCTGATGGAGCAAAGACATCACTGCTCTGATCATGCGTCCAAAGTGGTCCATGAATCTGATCCAATTGAATCTGTTGATCCAGCTCATATCCAACAGACTGGAACTGCAACTGGTAATCCACCTGCGCCACAGTTAAATGGGGTATCAACTGCTGATCCATCAGGTTTATATTTGAACAGGATTGAGATTGATTACCCACCTGATTTAACATATTATCCCCGAAGGCATTCAATTGAGGCTGCAACTGCTGATTAGCCCCAAAAGCATTCAATTGCGGCTGCAACTGCGGATCCATCAGATTAATATTTGATTGGAGTTGCAATTGCTCATCCATCAGGTTTAAATTAGACTGCGTTTGCAACTGCTGCTCCATCAGGCTTATATTTGATTGGGGTTCCAGCTGGTAACTTACCTGATTTATCATATTATCTGTATATGAGAATGGAACTGCTCCTTGATCTATAGGGCCCATATCCTGTAGAAACATGGCTGCATCATGGAACAGATCAAATTCACTCAGTCCATCCAACTCGTTGAACTGCACGTTCTCTGCAGGTTTCCCAACATTGGAGGTCAAAGTTTCAGGACCAATGAGATCGTCAATTTCTAGGAAACCCTCCTCGTATATTTGAGGTACCTGTTCAAAGTGGTCAGCAACAGATGTGACCTCAGGTGCCTCATGCAATTGAGAAGTAGGTGATTGGGAGAATTCAAAGCTTGCTTGCTCAAGGACAACCCCAATTGGTTCATGAAAGATAACACCCCTTGGAGATGGGTCCAGCAAAGTACTTTGTGTCTCTTCTTCACTGACAACCTGTGGCAACGCATGGCCAGGTTGAGCTTGTGGCTGTGGAAGTGCAGGCTCATCAGCCAATTGTCTCATAAACTCCTCGATTTCATTTAATGCAGACTGAACTTGAACATTTGCGTTTACATTATCATCAGGAATGGCCTCATTAGGTAGCTTCACGGGGGTGACTGTAATAGGGTTACTAACATATTCCTCATCAACCCAGTCTTCTTCTTTAAATGGTGCCCCATACTGCTCACCATTTTTAGGGCCAGGTCCACTTTTTTTGTACACTTTATAGAGAGCATAATAGTCCTGAAATCCAAAAGAGAAATCCAGAATCAGTAAACAGCACATATACAGGAGGAAAAGTTTCTTATGAAATTCTTAATCTGCATACCTTCATGTTCTGGCATCTCTTGAGTTCCTCCTCATCAAGGGTATACTCATGCATCACCCAATCACTTCGCACACCATTAGGCGCACGCCCTCCGTAGAAAACCAAAGTTTTCTTCACGCCAACTACCCGAGAATTACAGGTAATAGTACGATCCTTTCCTGTTGCCTTCCAATACCCTTGTCTGGTTGCCCTGTTTGACCTTGCTCCATTAGGGTATTTCCTGTCTCTTGGACTGAAAAAGAACCATTGTCTATCCCCACTCTTCAGAATCGATTGTGCTGTATATCATTTTTTTTGTTCATTAGAAAATTGATAATGCAACCAAATAAAGCAAAATCAAAAACTCGAAAGCAACAAACATTATCTACTGCTAAACGTTTTCAAACGAACAATCCACCTAAAAAAGATAGCATCAAGAGCCAAAACTGGGAACAAAAACAAACCGTTCTTGTTCTATAGAAACATCAAGATACTTGAAAACTTCATCATTGATCCCCTACGTCAATTTTCATAGGCCATATCAATCAGAGGTTAAAAATTAAAACTAGCTTTCAGATAAACAAAAGCTCAAACGTCTTAGATGACTAAACAAATACTTAAAAGCAAAACCAATCCCAAACAGAAAAACAATGATTTTCAAATAACCAAGAGAGTATCAATCAAGCCACACCAATTAACTGAAAGCAAACCTAATGATATCTAGCCATATTGAACTGTAAACTGCCAAAAGCCACCCAAAGGAAACATTTTAGTGAACACACCCAAATAAACATACTTAAACTGCCTATAGCCAAATAATATGATACGTATTGAACCATAACCATAAACTGCTAACAGTGAAACATACCCAATTAAACATTCAAGGGAACATACCAACTGCAAAGAGCAAAAATATAGTTATTTTTCTTGATAACCAACACAAACATAACAACAGCCAAACCAATTTAAACAAGCAATTACAAAGGCAGAAAGAGATACAGCATAGACATATCGAGCCATAGGCTGCCCATACCCAACCCAAAACAAACAAACTTCTAATAAAAACCCACAACTCAAAAAATGGAAGTATGGAAAATGAATAAATCATACACGACAATACAATTTTATCACCAATGTCATCCAATCAATTTTTACACTTGGGATTTTCATCAAAATCATCCAATAACCAACAAAATGGGAACAAAATAAACAAACAAACAAACAGTCCAATTGATGTGCAAATCAAAGTCAACGCAAGCCAAGGATAATCTCAAATGAATAAGGAAAATTATATAGCAGCAATTTGCATATAGAAAAATCAATAGCCAAAGAACCTCCAGAATACAAACACATTAAAAAGCAAATGAAGAACAGATCAAATCAAAACAAACCCCCTCAACCCAACCCCCAAAAATAGGCAATTCGATCAAAGTAAAAACAAAGTCAACGCAGCAAATCAATACCCTTAATATTTGTAGGTCGAAAAATAAAGCCGCCATGATATGAGTTAAACCAACAAAATGAAAACATGTAACCAGAAAACCCCACATCGATAATCAATAATTAACCCAAATTTCAGGGTAAAAAAAGAGAGGACATTTTACCAGGCAACTCCTCAGGATCCCACTTGTAAACATCAGTTTCCCTTATGATATCAAGCTTGAGCTTTCTTCTACAGATCTTCCTCTTTAAATAATAAAGAACCAGCTCTTCATCAGTAGGGTGAAACCGAAACCCCGGTGGCCAAACCTGATCGTCACCCAAACACGAATCCCCCGCCGCCGCCGTCACTGTCATCTCTCTTGATAATAAAAAAAATTCCTCTTTTTTTTCAGAAAATAAACAAAAAAAAGCTCAGAAAACTAACTGATCAACAAACCTAAAAATGATACAAACGAAAACAAAAATTTACAACAAGAAATTTAATTTACATGGAGAGCTGATATTAGGGTAAAAAACCTTCGAACAATTTTTTTTTTTTTTTGAGAAGTAGAAGAAGTATAGAGATAATTGCAGTCAAAGAAGCAATTGCGAAAGAGAAATGGCTAGGGGTGGTTGGACTGAGGACTTTTATAGCGAGACTTGGTTTCTCAAAACCGGACTGGTTCGGACCGGTGGGTCCAAACCCCGGCACTGCTGAGACCACCTTAAATTAAATCCCTGAAAGGTGTGGTTACTCGGAAATTTCCTTTCTTTGAAAATATGAAAGTGTGTGACCGCTAACCACCTTAGTCAATCTGACCGCTTGCCTTTTGTATTATTATAGTATTAAAATTTTAAAAAAAATTCAAAAAATTTCGATAGCGTTTTACGAGGGTAGTAAGAGTATATTTTTTATAATATATTTAATTAAATTATATTATAATATTTATTTTGTAACATATCACTGTAACGTAAGATTGTAATGCAATCACACAACAGTTAAGAGATGTAATGTAATTACAATTCAAAATTAATGTAATTACATTACATTACACTTTGTAATAATCTTAAAGATACTTTTACCCTTCATCTTTATTATTTTGTTAAAAATATTTTGTAACGTTATAATAATAAAAATATAAAATAAAATAAAATAAAGTAAAGTATATATATATATATATATATATATATATATATATATTAATGGGTTTCAATGTATANTAATAGATTATATTATATAAAAATTAATAATAAAAAATATAAGTATATTAAACTTACATTTTAATAAATAAGAGTAATTTTGAAAATTAACATTACATTATCAGTAAAGTACTTATAAACCAAACGCTGCAATGTTATCTTCCCTACATTTTAATCATTATTTTTCTTGTATACCAAACACTGTAATATTATTTTTCCTACAATCACATTACTTGCAATCACATTACTTGCAATTACATTACTTGTAATCATATTGCATTTTAAAGTACCAAACACACCTTTTATTCTTTTTACATAATTTATTAGATAAATCTTAGTTATAAGTTCATTGTATGTATTAAACTTAGAAATATATATAGTAAAAATTATCATGTGAACATGTATGGCATAGTCAATTTAACAATAATTATCATGTCACTTTTCAAAAAAAAAAGAAAAACAATAATTATCATGTCAAATTAATGAACAATATAAAGCTTTACATGTTTACATGATAATTTTTAATTTTGTGTCGCTTCTCGAGTTTAATTTTTAAAAAAAAATTAAAAAAGGATAATAATGAAAAATATTTTTATTGAGCTATCCAAATAACAAAAAATATTTTTAGTTTTTTATTTAAATAATTTGAAAATATTAAATTTTCTATTAAAATATTTTATAGAGAAAAATTTTCCTTCACCAAATTGTTTTCTTATCATCAAATGAAACCTTAATAATATCTCCATTTCATATAAATTCAATAAATTATTAAATGCATGTAAAAAAAAAAAGAACAATTACCCAATAAAATAGTAAAAGTAGCATTTCTTATATAATATAATTAATATAGTATGATCTGTTATACAAATCAATCTTTTTTTTTTTGTTATCTTTTTACAATCTTATCATGTGTTTTATTATATATGCTAACATAATATGAGAGGCACATGTGAAAAAAATAATTTTATAAGAATATTTGTCTTCATAAATGATTAAAAGTTTATCAAATGTTTTGCAATTATTTTTTGGTTCATAGTTTTGCAGTTTTTTTAAAAAAAAATAAAAAGTGAAAGAATGGATTTAAAGGGAGAAATGAGACAGTCGAGAGTGTCACGAATCAAACCGAACTCAATTGACACTTTTAAAAGTTAAATTCGAGTTTGGACTTGAACCTCCATTGAAATTTATTAATAAAATATTCAAAAAATTATATTAATATTTTAACTTAAATATATTTTAAAAATAAAAATAAGTTTATTAATATAATAGCATTTTTGGATTGAGCTCAATCCCAAAAACCATGTAACAATGAGAGAGAGCATTAGATTAAATCAAAAGATGGTTAAGAAAAATGAAAAATAAAGATTGTTAACTTCTTTAAAAGAATAAGTAATTTCTTGATGATAATGTAATAATTTAAACTATAATCTTACAAAAAAAACCATATATTAATCAAATTACTCAAAGAGAAATCATATACACCAAAAAAGAAGGACCAAAATTTATTAATAAAAACAAACTTAATTTATCTTTAATTAATCTAAAAAATTGAGGGATTTAAGAAGAGAAATGAGTCAATAGACGGTGTCTACGGATCAAAATTGAGTCAATTAAAATTTTTAAAATTAAGGTTTGAGTTCAGATCTAAACCTCACCCGACTTAAATTAAACTTATTATTAAACTATTCGGAAATTTATATTAATATTTTAATTTAGAAAAAACCTCAGAAAATAAAGAAAAAAGAATTATGTACAACATAGTTAGGTATAAAATGATAAGGAGGGCTCCCTTTTAAGAACAAAATTCAAACAATCTCATTTTGCCTACTTATTTATAACAAGCTTTGTCTAATGGTAGAGGTTGTCAATCCTTGAATGATAATTGACTAAGCCTTTTCACTTTTTCGTCCTTTTTCACATGAATAATTATTTGATTAGCACCTTTCTTAAAGAGTTCGCCCCATTCATGCATTGCACCGTGGGTTGAACGATTGGGACTTTCCCTTCCTTCACATTTACCAAAAACAAAGCATAGGTCAATGCCTTACAATGGGAATTGGAAACCATCTCCCCTCATTACTCGCTTCAGCCTTTGGAAAATTTTAACTTTATTCTTTTTCAAGAAAGACGAGGATGCAACTTTTCAAATAAACTAGAGAGTGACCCATGCGTTGATTTTGGGTATATCTTATAAACGAAGCAGTATAGTGAATTTTGATTTGATAGTAAATAAAATAATATATGTAGACATAATTGTATCATGATCATTTGTTTTACAAAAGATATTTTGTTTGTTAATTAAGGAAGAATAATAAAAAAAATATATAGAAAAAAGCAGCTACCAATTTATAAATGAAAGCAAGAAAATATTTAAGTTTATTAGATGATTTCATAAATGAATTACATGATTACGAGTTGAAATTTTTTTATATTTAAGTTTATTAGATGATTTCATAAATGAAATCAAGACTTTAAACAAGAGACAAGGGGAAATTTTTTTCATGTGCTTGTTTCTTTTTTTTTTTTTTTAAACCCGATTACAAACCCACTATACATACACAACATTCAAAACTTGAGTAAGTGAAGATATTTCTTCTCTTCACAAATAATAAACGGGAAAAGGCATCAAGACCAGAAACATCCAAATGCAAAAGGAAAAAATCTAAAAAAAATCCTATAAAAAGCAAGAAAAGTCCATGAAACAAACCAACAACAATTTGTAGAGAAGAAAAAAAAACCCAAAACTTGCAAAACATAAACAAACCCGCAAATCAAAGAAAGCAAAACAAAATCATTACCCAAACAGTAAGAAGAGAAGAAACAAAGCAAAAAACGAAGCACCCAAACACGAAAAGACCAGAACAAAAAAGTGAGAACAAATCATAAAAGACTAAAAAGGTCGTTCAAAGTCCAACAAACACATAACATCTGGACAAAAATCTCCTAAGAGCCCAGAGGGAAATGAATATTAATTACAGTCATTAAAAATTTCTTAATTTTAATGATGAAACATTATAAATTATCTTCCAAACCCTCAAATTGAAAAGCACTGTGGCCCTCATTCAACAACCCACATGACAAGCAATATAGAGCCCCCCAAAACAACTCCTTTCCATCCCAATTGAGTGCCACGTGTTGCTTCATTGGGAGCACCAAATGTCAACCAACTGCTCCCTTCAAGGGAGACTTTTAATATATTGGCATAGATTTCTAAAAATAATTTTTAAAATTAATCATATTAATCATTTTGTATAATTTATGTAATTTTTTTTGTATTTATATAAAAAATTTTGTTGCACAAGTATTTATGTAAGCCAATTTACTTACTACATTCTTAAATTAAGGATATACAAAATCATTATTGGGTAAGAAGAAATGCTAATCTTATATAAGGCAAAGTAGTCGGTTAATTCGGATGAGAAAAGCTCAAAAATTGATCGAATAGATTTTGGGAGAGAGAAAATTGAACTAACTGAGCATTATAGTATTATTTAACATAACTGAATTGACCACTATTCAGTTGGTTCAAGTCAATTGGTCGATTTGTAGACTTTTTTCAAAAATATTAAATAATATTTTAAATTTTTAACAATATATTTCAAGAAAAAAAATAAATAAAAGTATAATTAGTTAACAAAAATAAATTGTATTCCATAATCACAATAGTATAAATTTCACAACAACAAAAATCAATTATGTATATTTATATGTTAGCTTTATTAACTTTAAAAATGATTATAGCTTTGAAATGATAAAAATGATCAAAATTGCCTCAATAATCTTTGAACTTGTTTGAGTGATCTCTGAACTTGTTTGAATAGTTTTTAAACTTGAAAGTTTTAAAGCGCTTAAGTGTTTCCATGTGAAAAGTTTCAAAAATACTTGAATAAGTTTTGAAATTGCTTGAATTATTTTTTAACTTGTTTGAATAGTTTTTAAACTTGTTTAAATTAGTTTTAAACCTCCCTCACGTTTACTTTTGAAATGTCTAAATATTTGGCATCAAATTAGATTTTAAAAGATGAATTTTCAATGTTTTAAGTTACAATATCGATACCTTTGTATTGGGTATCAATACATTTTACATAGAATGCTTCTAGATGCAAGGTATGGATACCTTATGAAAAGTATTAATGCCTCCACCAAATGTATCAATACCTAGTGAAATGTATCGAAACTTGCAGTCCAGAACTAGCTTTTAGATACGAAATTAAAAAAAAAAAACAGTTAGTTTCTTCACTAAATTATCTTCAACGGTTTCAAAGCTTCTCCAACTACAAAAAGGAATACTCCAACATATTTACAATATTAGAAGAGTGGAGAAAAGAATCAAATATTTACGAATCATACTAAACTCACCTTTTAGATGTATCCTTACTACTCAATATTATAAGAAAGCAAAGGGTTATACCTTAGCCTTCAAAAGGTAGTATTTAAATGTTGTGCTTGAACCTTGAAAAGGTAATGGTTATGCTTGAACTTTTAAAAGACATTGTATTAAATTTATTCAATAATGGATTAAACTCCTTAGCTTGCTAAAAAAGAGAATATAAGCACCTATGGAAAGAGTTGATCCTTTATAAATTTTTTTTGTCTTTTATCTCTACGTTTTACTCTTTGAACTTGTGCATTTCACCTTGAAGAAGTTTTGAGAAATTTGTTTACAATTTACTTATTAATTTGTACATCGAATTACTTTTGGCATACTTTAAAGTGAAAATAAATTTGAGAAACTTACTCTTCACTATTTACACTTGTGCATTTTACTTTGAAGAGTTTGGAAAATTTGTTTTCAACTTATTTGTTCATGAATTTGTTTATTAAATTACTTTTGGTATGTTTTAAAGTGAAAACAAATTTGAGAGACTTGTCTTCAAGGTTGCCTTTGTTAAAAGTTGAATTTGCTGAAAAGAATTTGTATAAATCCAATTCACCCCATTTTTGGATATTTTTGCACTATTATTGAGTTAACATTTCTAATACCATAAATGCACTACATGTCAACTACATAAGTTACACAACATATCCATAAATTCCACAACATGGACTTCCGACCAATCGCCAAAATTCGATCCGAACATCCCCTAAAATATTAAAGAAAAAAAATTATAATTAGTATAAATTAATGTGTTAGGATAACCTATATATATATTATAGTTGAAAACATGTATACTACTTAACAAAAACATTACCTGAAGATTGAAGTAGTTACTAGTCAATACACCTTTTTTTCTAATCAATTAGAGGATTCAGTGCAATCTTTGACAAATCTAACAATACATTAAAGACATGTTTGGTTTATGGAATAAAATAGAATAGAATGATTATTTTGTGAGAATAAAATAAGACAACAATAACTATTATGTAGTTTAATTCATAAAATGGAATTACTTTTATGACTTATTCCAATATTTTGTCAGTAAAAATAACATTAGAATAAAGGAATAGGTGATAAAAAAACAAAAATATCATTTATTATAAGATTTTATTTTTAATTTTAAATATTTATTTATTTATCATTTATTAAAAATATTAATAAATTTTTATTCAAAAGTTTAATATGTTTATTTATTTTATTTTATTTTCTAAAATATTAATAATTTATAATTAAAGCATTAATATGATTGTTTTATTCTTTATTTTTAAATGATTGAAATATAAATAATTTATAATTAAAACTTTAATTTAATTTTTAAATTTGAAATATTAATTTCTTACAACTTATAAAATTTTTTATTTTGAATTCATTTTGGTTCTTTTCTTTCTTTTTGGTCAGGTGACCACCGGAGATGTGGCTAGTGTAATGAAGTGTTGATTTGTCATTCTTTGTGGTCAGAGCTAGATTGGCTCTTCTTACAGTTAAATTTGGTCATGGAATGCTAGATCCAACCATAGGGATCTAGCTATGGAGTACAAGATCAATGTTTCCCACGACCGGATCTGGCCATGGAGTGCTTGTTCAATGTTTCCCATAACTAGATTTGACCATGAAATGCTTAATCTAATGCTTTAGTTGCCAGATCTAGCTATGGGTGCCAAATCTAATGCTTCCTCAGTAGGATATGGTTGTTGAGTGCTAGATTGATGTTTCTCGCAACCAAATTTTACCATGGAAGCACCGATGTCGTCACCACTCTATATCGCCCTTCGGTGGTGAAGGGATTTTAGAGAGCGAAGGAGAAAGGTAGATAAGTAGAGAGAAAGAAAATGTTAAAATGAATATGTTTTGTCTTATTAGTGTAAAAGTCTCAATAAGTAATATATTAAGAAGGAGTGAATTGGCATTTAAAATTTTTTTAGAAAACTAAGTATAAAAATCAAGACTTTTGCAACTAAAAATATCTTTTTATGTCAAAAATAAAGTGTGTGATCTTTCTAAAGAAATTTTTAATAATAAATTAAAATGAACAAATAATAAATCAAAGTAAAGATATTTTCCTAAGTCAAGTAATGAACAAATAATAAATCAAACTAAAAATGTTTTCCTACGTCAAGTAATGAACAAATAATAAATCAAAGTAAAAATATTTCCCTAGATCAAGCACAAGCAAAAATAATGAACCAAGATATAATATTTTCCTAAGTAAAACTAATGAATCAAGGTAAAATATTTTCCTAAGCTAAATGCAAGCAATAAATCACAATGCAAAAAATTAAAAATAAAACACAAGATTTTTATAGTGGTTAAGCTTTCTCTAGTGCCTACATCCACTCCCTTAGAACACTAAGGAATTTCAATTCCACTAAAAGGAATGAACTTTTCACGGGATCAAGTGAAATCCTCACAATGCTTTTTCACGGGTTCAAGCGAAACTCTTGCCATGCTTTTTCACGAGATCAAGCAAAACCCTTAAACAGTGGTTTTTATAGGCTCAACCACAAGCCCACAAATAGCTTTTTAAGGTTAAACTAGAACTTTTACAATGGAGTACAATGTTTAACAAGAAAATACCTCTACAACGATTGGATGCGAGGAGTTTAAGCTTAAGTGTAGTCGGAGAAGAAATTTCAACTTGAAATAAGCAAGTATTTGACTTTTCAAAGCCTGGTGAAAGACTAAAATGAAGCTAAAGAGTGAGGATAAGCTTTTAGAGGTATCTCTAGGGTTTGAAACTTTATCTCAGGTCTTCTCTTGCTTCCAAATGACTCAAAGGCGGCTATTTATAGTTGGTGTGAAGTTTGAAACCATTAAACACAAGTTTGAATCAAATCTAACCATTCCTAAAGCTTAAGGGTCAACTACAATGCTCCTAGGGTTGACTATGTTCTTCAAATTTATCAAATTAAGGTTTCATAGTTGAATACAAGCTTCCTCTATTCGATCTAACTCTCAAGAGCATGATTTTTGCAAGTCTGGATTGTGGTAGTCGACTACCCCTTAGCCAAGGTTGATTGTAACTGTGTAAAGTCCTTTTTCTCATGCTTTTAACTTGTAAAGATCGACTATACTCGAGTTAAGGTCGACTATGCCTGTTTAATTTATAATTGTTAAACACAAGTTTGAATCAAATATAACTGTTACTGAGGCTTGAAAGTAAACTACTACACTTTTAGGGTCGACTATGTTCTTCAAATTTCTCAAATTAAGGTTCCATAGTCAAATATAACCTTCCTCTATTCGATCCAACTCCTAAGAGTGTGAGTTTCACAAATCTGGATTGTGGTAGTTGACTACCCTTTGGCCAGGGTTGACTATGGCTGTGTAAAGTCCTCTTTCTCATGCTTTGACTTGTCAAGATCGACTATACTCAAGCCAAGTTCGACTATGTCTGTTCAATTCTTCATTTCTTGAGCTTTCTAGAACAAGGTCGATTCTAAGCACTCCAGGGTCGACTATGGCTTTATATTCTTAAAGTTTTGCATTATTTCTTCCTTTAGATTGACTTGAGCTTCTCTAAGGTTGACTTTTGACTTATGTCTTGATGTTTTCTTAAATTTTTGATGCCTTTCTTCAGCTAGTTTTTCCTTGCCTTGTTCCTACAATCAAATAATAATTCAAGACATGTTTGCTCTTTGTTTTCTTAGTTGAATATGCATTCTTTGAAAACTTTTATGATATTTTCTAATGATGCATGGCTTTTCAGACAATTAAGTGACCTTAAGGGATTAAAAATATATCTGAGACAATTTCAAATGCTTGACATTAAGTTCAAGATAACATATAATTTTTGTCAAATCAAAACATGATGCAACTCAAGGCTAACAATCTCTCCCTTTTTGATATAATAAAAACATGAGTATATTGCATTTGAAATTTCTTGAAACCTCCCCATAACTTAATTAGTCTTTATGCCTTTGTTGAAAACATTTAAGTATAAGTGAGAAGGATATAAGAAATGAATATGAACTTTGAAAATTCTCCTCCTCTATTTATGCATGAAGTTAAAAAATGCTTACAAGAAAAAAGATTAAGCTAATATAAGAGCATTTCAATGTGCTTATAAACCTTCTCCCGCATTTTGTTATATTATAAAGGTTAAGAATTGTGAGTTTTAAGCATTTAAACTCAAGAGATAATGGTTAGTGACAATCATCAAGTATAAATAAGCATTTAGTCCAATAATAATTTCTAACCATCAAATCAAAACAACGAGATATATTTCCATGCAAAGATATTCAATTAAAAGATCAAGAAATATATCCATTCATTATAGTATGAAAGCATCAAATCAAGATATATTTCCAATTGATATGTATTAACTCAAAGTATAGAGGAAATATATTCATATAGCACATCCAAGAAGCAACACGTTTTGATATGTTCAACCAAGATATATTTCCATGTAAGATATTCAATCAAGGAACTATGGAATATATCAATATATATCTTCATTTTATATATTTTCAAGTAAGTCAATAAGGAATACATCATTAATCAATCAAGAAGGTCACACATAGATATGTATATATATATATAGGCAAAAATGTAGGCATTTCATCCTTTAAGTGCAAGTTGGATATGCATACATATCAAAATAAGCAAAAATCAAGTATAAAGCATTTATAAGCATGCATATAATGTGATCATGATATGTATGAGGAAGATGTGTGCAACTTATATATTAGTATGTTCATATATTCATTCAAATAAGTAATCAAGAAAATGTAAGTTATCAACAAGCAAACAAATTGATCACACAACTAATTATGCAAATATATTCACAAATGTATACACAATCAAGTATAGTAAGAAACATAGCAATCATTATTCAAGTATAGACATGATTAAGTACAAGTTTAATAAAAAGTTTGACAGATATTACCAATAAAGATGAACATCATTTGTTGAGATTTTATCAAGCTCATGGTTGAAGATTTCAAGTGCTCAAGAATCATAGGACAATGTCAATGATCAACTCCCCTTTAAACATTCATTCGATCAATTCCAACAAGGAGAAGAGATTGAATGGTTAATCACATTAAAGCATAATTTTACCTTCTTTTAAATGGATTATGTGATAAACTTGGGGATAAATAATGATCATATGATAGATGAGTATTTAAATAGAATGTTCAACATATCAATTTCATACTTATATATTCAAGGAACTAGTACAACATGAGTATTTAAGTAAATATTCAATATATGGTTTAAATACTAATAATTTCAAGAAGTGTATGTATATTAGTTCCAATTACATATCAAAGAAATAATTTTTCATTAAGCATATTTTTCAATTATATATTGTCCAAGCATTATCAATCAAACATTTTAAAAAAAATTCTTTAAAAGCCGTTGTAAAGGTTATCACTTGATCTCATGAAAAAGCTGTTGTAAGGGTTATCACTTGATCCCGATCAAAACCAAAAATCCTTTTAAAGGGTTAGATATTCTTTGTTAGCTAAGGAAGTAGATGTAGGCACTTGAGAAAGCCAAACCCCTATAAAATCCTAGTGTCTTGATTTACTTTTATGCCTTATGATTTATTGTTAAAAACCTAGTTTAGAAAAATCACGTATTTTGTTTTTGACTTAAGTAGGAAATTTATTTGGAAAAAGGTTTGATTTTTACCTAATTCCCTCATTTCATTATTACCTTGTTTCGCTACATTTCATTTCAAGAAAACCCATTTCATAAATTACCTTTTTTTTATCTTTATTTTTCATATATTGACTTGCTTCTTTGTTAAATCTCTTTACTATCATTATTTATGTATTTCTTGAAATATTCTTTTTAAGTTGGTTTTATTTGATTTGCACTTGAAATACATTTTAAGCATTTCAAAGTGATTATTTGCCTATGTTTGTTTGAGTAGACTTGATTAAAATTTGTATATTCATCAAGGTTTTCCTTGAAACTCTTCTTACAAGCTTTTAAAACAAAATTTTCTTCTAAGATCGACTATCAAGTCTTCATAGTCAACTATATATTTGTCTAAATAGTTCTTGAAAAGGTTTTACTAAGGAGAAATACAACCATAATTGACTAAAGCTTCTCCATAGTCGACTGTAGCAGTTCATATTTCATTCTCCAAAAGTTTTAAAGTTTAATTCACACCCCTCTTGGACATTTTTGTTACTTGATCCATTAAGCTAACATTTCTAACAATACTCAGCCCATTCAAATCAAGACATGATGATCCACATAGTTAATCTTGAGCACAATTAAATGCTTGCACAAGCTTAGGAGTCAATAACTCCTATACACATCAAACACACAGCCATTAGTACTAAAAACGAAATTAGAAGCAATTGTTGATATGAGAATCGCCCATACATCACGACTAATATCAAAAAGTATAGGAAACCCAATAAATAAAAAGTCGAGAAATACACAAATCAGATAAAATCAAATCACTTCAAATATAAATTAATTCAACATTAGGGTCATTTCCACTTTCAACAGAAAATAAGAGCACAATAAGCATGTACCTGGAAGAGAGGCGGTGGTGACTGGTGGAGCTAGAAACCGTGGAAGAGAACCATGCGGCTGAGAGAATGAGGGAAAAGAAGAAGGGAGAAAATATTTTTTTTATATGGATAGGGTTGTAATTTTCTAAATCTAAGAGAGATAATTTAGTTATAATGATTTTGAAAGTTATTCCATGAGACATGGAATAGTTAATATCGAAGGGAGGGTCAGGTTTAGTTGAATAGGGGTTTTTATCGATTTTAAAGAATGGTTAAAACTCAAGAATTGCTATTACTTGTTAAATTACTAACCAAATAAAGGTGTAACTAACAGCTAGAAATAGAGGAGCATAGCATAGCTATTTCCCATACCAAACGTGCTGTTAATGCGTTGTGACATAGGTAAGTTGTACATAGTGATTTGTAGCATACAAACGCATTTTGATGCTAAAACTTGAGCTCTCATTGCCTAGTTACCGCCTTTAATTTGGGATGGCAATTGGTACCCTTTAATCGAGTAACCCTGGATATCTAACCAGATAATATAGGTTCGTATACCTTATATTTAAGTTTTAGACGAGTTCAAGTGGAAAGTTTACTATTTGTCTCGTGTTCATATATGATATAGGTATCACCCTTTGAATACCTAATACTTAAACCCAATTGTGTTAATCTTCAAGTATTGTTAGGTACCCGTATTCAATACACATATATACAAAATTTAATATTATTTATATAGTATATAATAATAGATAATTGAATAAACACAGTTTTGTTAAGGTTAGGATGAACATGTGTGAGGATGAGAAGCATTTCAAGCTCTTGCCAACTTTGCCAACCATTCATCTTATTAATTAGTTATTTATAATATAATTTATTTATACTTAATCCACCCTAAACCGTAAATCAATTTTAACCTATTAGTACTAACCCGAAGTGGCTAAAGGTTTTTTTTTTCCCCAATTTTCTTCAGACTTCAATCCGATTGCTGTTCCTTGCCCCTTGCCTCTTTGTTGACTGTCACTTCTCTTTGCCTTGTTGTGAGCCTTTTGCCTCTTTGCTATTTCTTTTCTCTTTAATGTAAATAGATTATTTAGTTTGGGTTTATGAATTCTAGAGGAAAGGTATTCAGAATGTTTTTTTCCACAAAAAGAAAACCTTAATATTTATATTTGTATATATGTATTAATCCTTATACTTATATTTATGTTGGTAGGTTTTTTGAAAAATATCCACAGTTGAATTTTTTTTATACAATCACGAATTGAAATGAGATTAAGTAACTAATGGATAAGTTATTAGAGTTTGAATTTGGATAAAAAATTTCAAAATTAATCAATAGCTATAAAGTTTGCATGCTCTATTTATTAATAAAATTCGGAATAGGATACCTCAAAATTCCGGAGTACCTTACCTATCGATAATCATTAATGACCTATTTTCCTTTCTCTAACATATTTTTAAACGTAAAACTAACCGTACGGTACGGTGGGTACTACGCGTACATTGGCACGAAACTTACATTCATCCAAAAGAGAAGGAAAAAGAGAAAAGAAAATAAGCACCAATCATTTTCTTGTCTCCCAAACAAGCCCAGCGGCCAAACCTCCCCCTCTCTGCTCTCTGCTCAGAACCTTTTTATTTTGAAAAATTCAACTTCTCAAGAGAGTATTTGTATAATTATATAAATACTAGATCTGAATGCATTATCAACTTCACTGGCAATTTCTAAGGTTCGTGATCAATCTCGATCTCTTTTTTATCTTCAAAATTATCATCTTTTTCATTTTCTGCCAAAACTTTGAGTTTTTATTTATTTTTACTGTTTTGAGGGTCAATGCAAGTTAGTCACCAGTCAAATTTTATTGTTTATGTGAAATCAGTGAAGGAAAATCACGCTGGAAAATGACGTTTCGATGTTTCTAAATTTTGCTTAATTTTATTGAATGATTTTTTTGGGTTTATTTCAGGGTTAAAACTGTAAATGCAGCTTCAAATTTGTAACCTTTGAAGTGGGTATTAGGCCAAAAAAAAAAAAAAAAAGAAGGAAAAGGAAGATTTGTTGATCCAGAACTTGTATGCTTTGGTGAAGTGGGTATTAAGAAAAAGGAAAGAAAATGGTGTTTTGGGAAGGATATGTGACTGATGAAGCGATGGGGACGTTTGCCCCAATTGTAGTATATTGGTTGTATGCTGGGTTTTATCAGCTGTTACCTCCTTTGGATAAGTACCGTTTACATACTAGAAAAGAGGAGGAAGAGAAGAATTCAGTGCCTCTCGCTTCGGTTGTTAAGGGTGTTTTGCTTCAACAGCTTGTTCAAGCAACAGTTGCTCAACTGCTCTTTCTGGTTAGTTGTTGTTGAATCATGTTATCCTTTTTCGTTTGCTCTGCTTTCTAATCTTCATTGTAAGATTATGTCAAATTTGTTTAGCATCATCAGATCAATCGCTGTTTCTTGGCTTCTTTTCTTCATTAGATAGTGTAAATTGATTTAGGTGTTTGGCCTTATGGTTTAGGGCTACATTTTTTTATCTTGGTTGTTGAGGATGCGCTAAAATTGTTTTAAGTAAATATAAAACAATAGGTTAGAGTACAGTTATGAGTTAACAATGGATATAACACCTTAAAATTCAGAGAAAAATGAACTAGTAAGTTACTGAATATGATAGCCAAAAGAAGAAAATGAAAGAAAGAAAAAGGAGTATAATGTTATAGTGATTGTTGGAAAGATTAATTTTGTAATACATCGTAGTATTAAATACAAAATAAATCATAAGCCTACATTTCACATTTAAGTAAGCTAGATCTTGGCAGTTGTGAATTTAAATTCCTTACGAATGCCTCTGCAGTAAGAAAAGAAGTAAAACCAAACTCATTGCTGAAGAAATGGGCTTTTTTAATAATCCTTACAGCTAAGGCAGAGATGAGGCTAAAAATAACAAGGAATATTTCACTGATTTTGGCTATTAGTTGTGATTCAAAATAAGATTGGGCATGGATACTATGTGTAAGTCAATCATGGCTTTGGCAAATGAGAGCTAGTTGTGTGAAAGTAGCAATGCCTCACACTAGGTTTGATATGTTGCCTGCTCCTTGTCGTTTATGGAATCAGTTTATTCTTTTCTTTTTTTCCCTTTTATGACTTCTAGGAGGATAGAGTAGAGATAGATTAAGTTTTAAGTTTTGAATTAAGTTTGAATATCTTCTTTAGTTGCTTCATCATTGAAAATAATTTGGAGGCATGATCAATGGTGGCAAGTGATAATTAATGCAACAAAACAATTGGATAAGGATGAAGGCCTAAGACTTCCATGACATTAGGGAAAGGATTTGTATTTCAGGTATAGAGAGAAACACCAAGAAAAGGTAGGGTTTTTGGGGGGATGGAACATGCTTAAGCAGCTTATCTTGGGCTAGCATTTGACCTTACTTTGTAAACTTTAATACTTGATGACCCAGTTGAAGTTGCATTTTCTTAACTTAGTTTGATTAGAACCACTCTAAGGGCCAAAAAAAAAAAAGGAAGATCAAATTGTCAATTGTTGCTGGCATAACTCTATTGTCCTTAGTTAACTTTTGTAGGTTGCTGTGTATGTTTATTGATGTGATCTACACAGCATAGAATTTACATATGAGATTATATCTTTTGTAGTGAAGCACATTCAAGGATTGTTGGTTTTTCATTTTTTGGAGGTAAAATTTGCATTTGCAATGGGCTTGGTTGCTGATTTAAGAGAAATTCTTTTAGTTCAGGCTTGATTCTTATGACTTGTGAGAAATCTTTGTGATGTAATGCACAAGGGAAAATTTTTTTTTTATCACAATGCTGTGCTTTTTTTAATCTTTTTCTCCCCCTACTCATCGCCCTTCTTTTAAATGATATTGGTTAGGACTGCTGGTGATTTCATTTTTGGGGGTATGTAGACCTCTAATTATAAGATATTCTAGTGTTACATATTTGATTTGTTAATACATATTATGACCTGTTGGATATAATTACTTTCTGATGCATGAAAAGCTTTTTCTGGTGCATGATAACTGGTCATGGCACATTATTGCATATTTTCATTTGAAACTTAAAATCAAGTAAAAATTTTGTCTATGTTGATGCCGTTTCCCCAAATTTGATTCTTAGCTTGTACAAATCATGACAGTAAGATGTCCTATAAGTGTTAAGTTTCATTTACATTTTTCCTCACAATGTTGTTGGGGCTCTTCTTTGAGTTTTAGAATACAATGGAGTTCTTATTTGTAGGAGAATGCCTCACAACTTGATAAGTTCCTCCTGCATTTTGGTCCTAATTGCTTCTAACTCTCCTTAATCCAAGCAACACTGCATCATCAAGAATAGCATAGCTTACAGCTCCATCAAGTGTGTCAAATAATTGCTCATGAATTTTTAATGCACTTATTGGTAATCTGACAGTTTGAGTGATGGATGAAGGAAATACAAAACCATCTTTGTTCCCCTCCGCATAATCATCCAAATTTATTTTTTTCTTTCTTGTCCTTATTTATACTTGATATATATGTTGCCATTTGTCATTTCAATAGTAGTTAGTGACAACTTGAAATCATCTGTTGTCCTTGTATATCAAGCCACCTTGGTCTCTTCTCCAGTCAGCCAAGTAGGCCAAGGTGGAATAGCGAAATTTTGATGTGATCATTGCCTCTCTAGTAGCACTGATCATAGAAGTGGACCCAGGAGATTCTATGTTGCTCTAAGAGCCTGAAAAGTCAGATAGGTGGCATGTGCTTGGATTCGTTTCTTTACAAAGTTTGTTCTTTAGGCAGTATTGTGTCTGTAATTTGTTTATGGTAAGTTTGGGTTTTTTGCGTGGGTTCCTAAAAACTGGTTTACTGCAAATGATACCAAATGGACTCATAATTTTCAATCTATGCTGACTTTTAAGTGAAAATGTGGCTTATCACCATAATATTCCCCAATTTTGTACAAATCTCTATAATATTCACAGTTTCTTAACCCAATCAAATTGCCAAAATAGGCTTTAATTTTCTTTGAAATATGGATAGCATGGCTTCCTTGTAGTTGAATATGCATATTACCTTACTTCTGCTCATATATGTGGTTCCATTGTGTTAGCCATGGAGGAAATCTCTCTGAATGGCTGAAGCGCCTTGTACTTCGAGAACCAAATTCTAATTTGTTTTGCTGCTTTGTTGTTGAGGTGAAAATTGAGGTCATTAGATTGTTGAACTATGGTGTGATTATACATATTTTTCTTAATTTAACTTCTGCCTTGCCTGTAAAACGTCTATTGGCCAAAATCTTTGTATTGTTTTACATAATCTGCAAACAATATATTGATTAAGTAGCTTTAGTGTCTAGTTAGTGTCTGCTGAGAGGTTGAAGAACTGCTATGACTTAGATAATGGAAGTTTCAGTTAGATAATAAGCCCATGGCTCATATTTGAACCTTGAGATCTGGAAGTTTTATTCATTGGAGTCCACTTTTTTGCCTAATTAACATTCTTGTGTTCTTGCTGTAGTTGACATCAACGGCAGATATATCTGGAACCATAATACAGCCTTCCATTCCTGTTCAAATTGTGCAAATTATTGTTGCAATGCTTGTCATGGATACATGGCAGTACTTTGTGCACCGTTTCATGCATCAAAACCAATTTTTGTACCGTCATGTCCACTCTCAACATCATAGGCTGGTTGTCCCTTATGCAATTGGGGCCCTTTATAATCACCCACTTGAGGGTCTCTTGCTCGATACTTTTGGCGGTGCCATCTCTTTTCTCATCTCAGGAATGACTGCACGAACAGCTGTAATTTTCTTCTGCTTTGCTGTGATTAAAACTGTGGATGATCATTGTGGGCTATGGTTGCCTGGCAATATATTCCACATTTTCTTCCAGAATAACTCTGCTTATCATGACATCCATCATCAACTCCAAGGCACAAAGTACAACTACTCTCAGCCATTCTTCCCGATTTGGGATAAGCTACTTGGAACTCACATGCCTTATGTTCTTCTAAAGCGACCGGAAGGAGGTTTTGAGGCAAGGCTAAAAAAGGACTAGTTGCATTCTGTTGATTTCTATCATGTAATACTAGAGGCTCTCGCTTCACACAGGAACAATTTTTTGATGAGGTTGTGCCATTCTTAGGAAGTTGAATTAGAATTGGTTTGCTTGAGGCTTTCAGTTGTAGGGTTCCGGCAGGAGGTCATTGGGTTAATTTGTTTCTGGTTGCTTGAGAATGTTGAAGTGTTACAATTATTTCACCAACCAACTATATTTGTTGTTAATTATGCCATTTTGGGTTGTCTATTGTGTAGCGTATTTGTTATGTTACCGGGGATCTAGATTTTCATGTTTAGTAATCTGTTTGGGACTAGCTAATGAGCTATTCAAGAGGGCTAGAATGGGTCTACATGATTATTTATATGTAATTTATGGTGCCGAAGTACTGATTTCACCCTGTTATTATGCTTCATATTGCGTTAATATCTAATTTGATTTCTTGCTTCTCTCTTTTCCTCCTCTTCTTCTCCCCTAACCCAAATGCTACTAAAGGGAAAATTAGAAACTGGGGTTGGAGGTGCCTCTTGTCAAGCTAATTCTCAGAGCAATGGTTGCTCCTATATGGTGATGCATTTTGCTTATAGGTAACCTGCTATCTATCCAACCATACTGTTGATATTGTCCTGCATTGCGCCAATGCTTAACGTGTGTAACATAAATGAATTGAACAAACACTCACTGTTTAGGGTTAAACTTCCTACTCTAACATGGATGATCAGCCTCAGAAGGGGAGAAAAATAATCTGTTAAATGATCAATTTGCACTTCTTTTTTGCCTGCAAGTGTTACTTATTATGCCTGTTCAGGAAAACGATCAAGGTCACCAGTAATCTCTACATGAACAAGATCCATCTCTAAATCTGTGAAACCGAACTCGATCCCTCACAATAATTTCTCGTTCATATATCTTCGATATATGCTTAATCACAACATGACAATCTCCACATATCCTTAGATTCTTAATCACTTGAATTGGGGTTCCTTCATTGGTACTAATCAAACCAAAGGCCACTGCCAACTTCTCACTATGATAACACAGTTGATTCTCCTTCTCCTCCTCCCCTATGTCATGAAGAACCAAACTAGTCTCAGCCACATAGCCTATCTCTTTAATCTTGAACCTAATCTCATCCAATTTTGAATATATCTCTTTCCATTTGGCATTGCTTTTATCATCAGTGAAAAACTTGTGTCTCATACCATTTACCTCAATGTAGCTAAAACCAGGCACCTTCTTCACATCCCTGTTCTTCATGGCATCCCTCACCCTACCAACATCATTCCATCTCTCATGTGCTGCATAAACATTGGATAACAACACAAAATCCCCACAATTATTGGACCCCATCTCCACCAGGTTCCGTGAGGCAATCTCCGCCATCTCCACATCCTTGTAAATCTGGCAAGCTCCAAGCAAACTCTGCCAAAGCACCACATCAGGCATCACTGGCATAGAATTGATAATATCATAGGCCTCTTTGAGCCTCCCGGCTCGACCCAACAAATCAACCACACTCCCATAATGCTTCACATTAGGTTGCACTCCATGCCTCCCCATTGTATTAAACAATCTCAGACCATCCTCCACCAGGCCAGCATGATTGCAAGCACATAGCACAGCTAAGTAAGTTACAGCATCGGGCTGCAACCCAGCTCCATCCATTTGCTCGAAAAGCTCAAGCGCTTTATGTCCATCTCCATCCATTGCAAAGGCCATTACCATGGTATTCCATGTAACGAGACTCTTGTTACAACCCATGTCATCAAACACACCATACGCCTTATCCACAAATCCGCAATTCGCATACATATCAATAACTGCATTACAAACTTGCACGTTCAACTCCAACTTTGCATTCCTTATAAACCCATGAATCTTTTCCCCTTCTTTGAAATCACCCATGCGCGAACATGCAGAAAGAGCACCAAGAACAGTAACCTCGTTAGGCGTTAACCCGTCAACTTCCATTCTCTTGAATAAATCCAAGGCTTCACTCCCTTGATCCCCTTGAGCCAACCCCAAAATCAAGGAATTCCACGAGGCGATATCTCTTCGTGGCATTTCACCAAACACTTTCCTTGCGTTACCAAGATCGCCAACTTTCGCATACACGTCGAGCAAAGTAGTAGCTAACAAAGCATCCGCCATGAACCCAAAACGTACGATGTTTGCATGAAGCTGAAGAGCTTCGGTAGCAGCCAAGACGCGTGCGCAAGCTTTCAGAGTGAAAGAGCACGTCAAGGCATCCAATCTGAAAGACCCACGTTGCATGGTTCTATACCACTGGAAGGCGGTAGACGGTTCAGGGCTTTGGATCAGGCCGCGGATAATGGCATTGAAGTCATTGGTAAAAGGGCTTCGGATTTGGCGGAAAATGACAATGGCAAAGGAGAGAGAGCCAAAGGGGGCGACGGCGCAAAGGTCGAGGAGCTTGGAGCGGGTGCGGCAGGATTGGAAGTTGCCGGTGGTGATGAAGTAAGCTTGGAGTTGCTTTATGTGGGAGAAGGCGGCGCATCTCTGCACGAGTGACTCAAGATTGGCCATTCCATTGATTTTGCGATTTGTTCTTCACAATTATTTCTAAAATAAAATCATTAGATCACCGTAACTCTTTATAAATAAAAATTATTTGCTATCTTGACTTAAAAATGGATTTCACCCTCCATTTATGATCAGTTAGTGCAACAAAAGAATGGAGGAGGAAGAGCATGGAGGGCTAAAGAAAAGAAAGACAGTAGTGAAAGGTGTTTTTATGGATGTCCATTTTTCATTTTAATTTTTATCTTATTTGTATTTGTCATTACATGAGTTTTATGTAATATTTATTTTTATTTATTTTATATAATAATAATAATAATACTTATATAAATGCATATATATTTAAAGTATAAAGTTTGAAATATTTTTAATTTTATGATATCTATAAATTATTTGATTTTATTAAAATTAAGAAAAAAATATTTTTTAATGAAAGTTAATCAATATATAATTCAAATTTTTATTTACAAATTAGATAAATCTTATTGATATTTATCAAAAAATATTTAAAAAGATAATTTAGAAATCTAATGAATAAATATGTCTCAAAAAAATTTTGTATTTAAAGTTATATTCTTATTTGGTAAATGACAATTTAGAACTTCTTAATTTGAATTTCGATTCTTATATAATACTACTACAGACAATTGTAAATATTATATATAGAATAATTAAAGTTTATTTAAAATAACAAATGATAATTTAAAAAAAATAATGAGTGAAAATGCCCATTTTTGTCAATTAAAAAGTTTTACAACAACAAAGTGTATATATGAGCCATTATTCTAACCATTAAAGTTGCCTGTAACTCCTTGATTACTAATTTGTCTTTTTAATTTTGTCTACTAACTTGAGTAGGGATGTATACTGGTAAGGTAACTAATTTTTTGAGGTACCTTATCTCGAATCGTTTAATTAAAAAGGTATTCGAACCCTATTAAAGCTCAAATAAAATAACAAAACACTATTTAAAATTAAATCCTAATAATATAGCATTATTCACTAATTACCTGAATTTGCTAATTATCCAATTAAATAACTTAAATAACTAAAAACTATATAAAAATTATTTTTCTATGTATTAGTTTACAAAAAAGAAAGTTAGTTAAGATGGCAAACCTTGTGTTAAAGGTAGGGAGGATAATGTTTTGAATCTCACAAATTACAAATTTATAAAACATTATATATAATATTAATATATATATGTATGTATGTATAACTAAGTTCGAGTTTAGGTTATTCTAAGGGTGATATAGGAAACGTACATGAACTCGAGTAGGATATTAAAAGTATTACCCAAATCCACCCTATAACCAAATATAGGATACTCAAACCTTATGTTATAGAGTTGGGAACCCACGGATACCAATATAACAACAATCCATTTACATCCCTGAACTTGACTGTTTAGGATTTCGTTAATTGTCCCATGGTTGGAGGTTTGAGCCTTTATTAGGCTAAAGGTTAAAGTCAAAATTCTCCATTGAGGTTGATATATATGTCATAGGGTGTTTGCTTAAGAACACTCTCATGCGACCTTAGCTAGGCCAAACCTCAACCTTCCTAGCTAAGTTGGCCTTCGATCCTCTCCGTCTTGAGATAAGATCTCACTGAAGTCTAAGTTAGCTCGCACACATAGTCTAATAGAGAAATAAAAAGAATTGAATAAAGGAAGTCTTTGTATTAATGGTGTATTGAATGGACAAAGAACCAACATTTACAAGAAGTAATGAAGGGCATATTTATAAGCAAAAGCCTTATCTCAAATGACTATGCATATGCATTGCTATGCATCATCAATTGACTATTTTATCAATAAAAAGTTGCATATTGTTATCATGAGATTAGATTTGTTACCCTTTTAAGGTAATCATCTGATTTAATGAAGAATTACAGCATTGCGTTCAACTAAAAGAGATATATGTTTTTGTCTTAAAACTTTATAGTTTATTCATTAAAAAATAACTAATTTATTGTTAAAACAAAGCATCTTATCAATAAAAAAAAAGTTAGCAATATTTCTATATCCTATACAAGGAATTTAAAATTTTCGCTATCAAAACCTTGATGGATGATTTATTCATAATACATGGCTTATGCAAAATTTGGATGCAATAAAGGATTTTGATCTATATGCTAGAGTTTTTATGTTTCACTCATAGCATTCTTCGTCTACTTTTCTTCTTCAATGTTGAACGGACAGTTTTTACAGCTATAGATATCTAGAAAAGAAATAAAGTTCAAACCAATCTTCAATTTTATCTATAGAATTAATGTTTGTGCTAAACATAATAATTTTTAAGTAAATCTTCCCCGATTCCTTTTTGAGAGTAAGCTTTTCTAATTTTAACAATGAACTAAGCACGCATCTTTATATGTGGTAGTAGCCTAAATGTTATGGTTTAGCAGTTTGAGAATTTAACCGAAGTTTGTCAATTATCAATGTGTGTAGTGAGGTATTAACTTATACATTATTTTTTACTAAATTAAAGATCAATAGCAAATAAATTTAATCATCTTATTTTGCTTGGATTTAGTTATCTGTTTTTGTCTATTACATTAGGTTTCTTTTTGTTTTTTTGGGTGCTAATTTGTGGTTGCGATTTTGTTTGTTGTTGACTTTATTGTTCACCTTCTGATTCCTTCGTTGCTTTGCTTGGCTGCCCATGGTTTGTTCCTTTTGCTTGTTTTTGTTCATTCAATGAGGTTGCTCATGACAAAAGCATTAACTTTTGTACCATATGTTGGTTGCTATGATTGTTTTCTTATTGTTTTTATTTGGTTTCTTTTGTTGCATAAGGTTTGGTGCCTTGCTGAATTGTGACGCTTTGGGTTGGTTACTTTTTTTTTTTTTGAGGTTACGTGGCTTTGTTTAAACGCGGTACAAATGAAGAATTGCATTATAATGGTCTTTGAATTGAAAATATGTCGAAGTTTAGAAGGGGATATATAATCACGGAGACAAATTATTATTTACCATTTCTATATATGTTTTTATAACCTTTTGATGCCATTTGTGAAACCGCACTTTGAGTAGGAAAATAAATTAAAGAAATCCTTAAGAGAGCATATAAATTTCATGTTTTGAAACATCAAATTAAATTTTTAACGTTGGGAAAATTCATGCTTTGATGTTACTAAGATGTTTTGCAAAGTTTGGTGTAAAAAGGAACTCAATTGGACAAGTTTTCAATGCTTATTTTTACCTACTAGATGGCTTAAACGTATCGATAAAGTTTACCTAAAATACTTTTAAAAAGAATTATGATGAAGAAGTATCGATAGATTTCACAATCTATCAATACATTGTCAAATTATCAATACATGACCAAATCTATTGATAAACTTCATCGATTTCAAAAAAAATAAAAAGGATAAAAACGTATTTTCACACCCTAAAATATAAATAGGTCACATTTTACAAGGGTTTATCATTCTCAACCATTTTTTGTTAATTTTGCATTAACTCTAAGCTCTCTCAACCCCATTTTCAACCCAATCATCACTCTGCAAGATTAAATCTTGGGTTTTGATTTTTGATAGCAAAGGTGATGTTTTTCCACTCTTTGAACCGTTGATTCATGAATTTTCCGTACTAAAAATGTTGTTTTTATGCCTAAATTTTCTATTGAATACTAAAGCTTAAAGGTTTTGTGATTTTTCTTAGAGCTGTTTGGCCTGCTTTTTTTTTTTTTTTTATCTTAAAAGATATTATAAACCTTTTATGAAAAATAATAACTTTTGAAATTAAGTTAAAACTGTTTGATAAATTTGCTTTTATAAGTTTTTTTTTTATAGATAAGTTGTTTGGCAAAACAATTTATATAATTTCTAATTTTGGTTAAATTACCATAAAAGGTATTTAATGAATAATTTTCTATTAAT
Source organism: Theobroma cacao (assembly GCF_000208745.1). NCBI lineage: Eukaryota > Viridiplantae > Streptophyta > Magnoliopsida > Malvales > Malvaceae > Theobroma > Theobroma cacao. Next base: position 18,101,223 of record NC_030857.1, on the reverse strand, counting down.
CACAAATTCTTTTGTTCACATGGAAAAAAGCTAACTTTATATATTTTATCTATTTAAAACAAATTTTTAGAAATATAATATTTTTATGTAACATAAAGTTTATAATTAATAATAAACCATAAAAAAAAGAGTTCCACAAATAATTTATAAATAACACAATTGATAAATAATTCATAAATCAACGATTGCTATTTTCCATCGATTGAGAGAGATGGGGTATTTTTTAAAAGGATAACGTTGAGATTATTTTTAATAGATGAGGATATTTTTGGAACAAAAAAAAATTTCTCGAAAAGCTAGCTTGTTTTTAAAAGAAGAAAAGAGAAAGCTCATCTTTAGAGCTTTTTCTGAAACTTTTCTTTTTAAATTCTATTTTTTAAAAAATTAATTTTTGAAGAGCTTCTTAAAATCCTATTTGGGCCAACTTTATGTTGGAAGTAATTTGGACACTATAGCTTTAACATAATAAAGTGACCAACTTTATTATATGGTTGTAAACAAATTTTAGATTCAATTAAGATACATGTCTCTTATGTATGACTCTTCATACAAATGTATTTTTGTATCTCAATATAATCTTGGTACATTTATAATTAGAAAATAAATGCTTACTTAAAACAAACTCTTCATCTTATTATCAAAATGTACTTTCATTACAAATAAAATAAATGAAATTAAAAAAGAGAATATACTTGCTTTTCAGGGCACCATATTCTTAAATTCCTAACATAGAGGACATGTTGAGAGCTTGTGTTGTAGACTTTAGAGTATCTTGGGATTGACACTTGCCATTGATAAAGTTTGCCTATAATAACAATTTTCAGGCTATTAATCAAATGGAGCGCTATGAAGTCTTATATGGGTGGAGATGTATATCATCCATGTGTTGGTTTAAGGTTGGTGAAAGGAAATTCTTATGACTAGAGATAGTATAGGAGACCACCAACAAGATGCAGTTGATTAGAAAGAAGATATTGATGGTATAGAGTCATCAAAAGTCATATGCCGACCATAGACGTCTAGATTTGGAGTTTGAGGTAGGGGATCATGTGTTTTTAAGAGTTTGACCAAAGGCATAAAGTTAGAGTTGAAGGCACAGAGTTTGAGGTTGACAATACAGAGGCACTGTTAGCCTATTTTAGAATGAGATCTATGTTGGTGGACTGCATTAAGGAAGCCCAAGGCAAGGATGATTTTGTGGCTATGACTTTAGAGGATCTTCAAGGGAGTAAAGAACAAATGTTCACTAGAAGTACCGATAGGTTACTTAAATATGGATGATTTAAGGTAAGAGATCTTAGAGGAGGCCCATGTGGCAGTCTATGTAGTGCACCCAAGCACCACCAAGATGTACTATGATTTAAGGGAGATATACTAGTGGGAAAGCCTGAAGAGGGACGTGACTGAGTATGTGGGCAAGTGCCTAGTGTGTCAACAGGTTAAGGTAAAACATTAGAGGCCTGTCTATTTAATTTAGACTTCACCTATTCTCGAATGGAAGTGGGAACATATCTCTATGGATTCTATAACTAAACTACCCTGCACAAGTAAGGGGTGATTCTATTTTGGTGGTAGTGGATAGACTGACTAAGTTCGCCAATTTCTTGTCGGTGAAGATCACCTATGGAATAATATAATATGCTAGGGTGTACATTGATGAGATAGTGTGATTGCATAGAGTTTCAATCACTATAGTATTGAATAGAGGCACACAATTCACTAGTCAATTTTGGAGGAATGTCCAAAAAACATTGGGGGCTAAGTTGAACTTTAGTACTGCTTTCCACTTACAAACAAATAGGCAATTCAAGAGGACTATACAAACCTTAGAGAACATGTTGAGATCTTGTATCGTAAACTTTAGAGTTGCTTGGAATCAACACTTTCCATTGATAAAGTTCGCCTACAATAACAGTTTCCAAGCTAGTATTTAGATGGCACCTCATGAAGCCTTATCTGAGAGGACTATATAGACTTTAAAATGTTTATGATATACTAGGAAAGTCTTATGGAATTGATGATGTTAAGATTATGTTTATGTTTGAATGAGTATTGTTTATATGCTGTACAATAGAATGTGATGAATGAAAGCTTGGCTAAATTGAAATTTAGCCTATAAAATAGTCCTATGAAACAGTAGAATTTAATGAATGGTTTTGTGCAAGAAATTGCTCAAGCAATTTGGATTTTTGCTTGATCTATCAATCCATAAGGGAGATGTATTGATAGATTTTAGACATAAAATGTTGTAGGAAGCATTCTATGTGAAATCTAATGATACATTTCTAAATATATCGATAAATTCTTTACAAAATAAGGTTTTCAAATGTTTCTGCAAGGTTTTTCAAAGGGAAATGGTTTTCGATGATTTATGCAAACTTGCTTTCAATTGAATTCTATTGAAAAAGTATCCAAATGTCATGTTTCATGAGTATTATGGAAATAAAGGAAGTTTTTATGCATGTTTATGAAAAAACTCCCTTCTTTGGCTTGTTCCCTTCCATAGCCATTCATGGAGTCATTGTAACTCATACGTTAGTTTTCCATTTTGTTTTACAGATCAATGATTAACTTACTACCCTTGTTGCAGAAATGAGCTCCTAGTCTTCTTTATTTGGTAAGTCTCTAGCAACCCACTTGTTGGCTCAATGGTCGGGTCATGGTTCGTTGAAAAATCGTTCTTTGCTTTATGAGTATATATGAATGAACATATGGATGATGATGTAGCCAAGGATGGCATATACTTTATAAATGTTATGTGTAAATGTTATAAAGGTGGCCTGAGAGCCTACATGAACACCCGACGATGTAGATGAATGGTCACATGTTATGATGTATGAGTTTTGACATTGATGTTCTAATGAATGGAAGTGAATACACTGTTTATGTTGAGAAGTTCCATAACTGTGTATTATTGCTTATGGATGTATGCATGCGAAGGATATGTTGATTGCCTTTATTTATTACAATAGTGGTTAATGAACCTAATTGTGAATGAATGAATCTAACCGGTTTAGGGCCATGCACCGATTACGATCCTACTACAAAAGGAGATGTAACACTATTATTCTTGCATGACATATGATTTATTCGTAGTTCTTACTTATATTTTGGAGGGTTTTTTTTTTTTTACCGTTTTGTTACATTATTGTTAGATCCCAATTTTTACATAAGGGCAAATTGGTAACATGGATAGTTCCTTGGTGAGCCTTTTATCCTCTATCATACATGATTTCATTTATGGATTATGTCTTTTCCAAGTTTTGAATCCCCCATGACGTTACAAATTTGTTTGGCTATCACCATTAAAAGTAGAAATTTTTTTAAGTTTGGGAGGGGTAAAAATATGTAATTTTTGTAAAAAGATTTAATGAGAATAAAAAATGCGATAATGGTTCATTTGATATTGAAATAGCTTAAAATGATTTTGCCATAATTTTACAAGTACGTTTACTTAGATTTTGATTTTTTTAAAATTTGATTTTTTAGATATTTTAATTGAATCCAAATTGGAGGAGGGTATTTGCTTATTTACATTAAATATCTTAAGTAAATGGAGAGTAAAAAGGAAAGAAATAAAAATGAGGACATTTATTTAAATGGTATTAAATGTAAATAAGCTTAAGCCTTATTAAAGACACCCAAAATACATTTTGGACTAAAAGTATCAGTACTTGTAAACTCCGAAAACCATTCTAATGAACAAGTATCGATACTTGTGTAATAAGCTATCAATATTTTTACCCAAAAACCAAAAGCATTGATACTTACACCAAAAGTATCAATGCTTACATCCTAGATTCGAAAAAAATAAACGTATTTTAGACTTTTCATCTAATAAAACATACGCTAAACCCTTAAAACCCTTTAGCTGCCTTTATTCATCCTCAGCATGACTTTTCACCCATTTTTTCTCTGTTTTCACTCATTTTCACTCCAAATCGTTCTCAAGCTCAACTTTTGATTTTACACACTTCTAAAGGTGAAGTTTTCTCACTTCTCATGCTTAAACTTTTGATTTTGATTTCCATAATCTCTAGATTTTTAACATATCTGTTTTTAATCTTTAAACTCAAGGTTTTGTGATGGATTAAATCCTTTCAAGCTCACCAAGGTAAGGTTACAAGACACTCTAGCTAGTAAACTTTTAGAGCTCACTATTATATTAAACTTAGATGCTGATTTTGGATTATGATTAAGCGATGAAGTTTATGGAAGGATAATCAGATATATATTAGGAATAGAGTTAGAGAACAAGGTATTTATGAATGGAACTTTGTGATAGGTGTTGTTTGAAGAAGTTTAACTTTTAAAGAAGTCAAGCTTTTGACAAAATGCGCTAAGAGGAAAGGCACACTTCAACAAGGTGAGTAAATATGACGTTCTTAATTATTTTGATATAATTAAGTATCCTATTCTACAATCTCAAATTAAAACATATTTTGATGATTTGTGATGTGAATGATGGTTTTAAGTATGCTTTGATGAAAGCTATATATACTATATAAATATGTCTACTATGTATTTAGTTTTAAGTATGGGGAACAAGCCTGTCAAATATTTTGATACCTAAAAATTTAATATTTTTCTATAATTGTTTGATTGATTTGATGACTTTGAAATTTGAGATGAAAAATGATTGTCTTTGTACAGACCATAGCATTGGGTCACTTTATTTTTGAGATGATGAAATCAATTGATGACAATGGAATAGTTTGTGACGACCTCTTTGATTTCTTGGTGAATAGATTCACCTTTCGTTTTGGAAATGACTTTTGGTTAACTTTGAGACTTGTAAAACTATTTTAGTAGGGCCTATTTAAGTTAATGACTTGTAGCGAGTGACAGTATACGTTAGCCATTGTGCACAATAATCTGTATAATTAAGGTTAGTGACTATATATACCAGACCATTTAGTGCTGCAACACGACTTTGTATTTGGTTGGTAGTTGATGTTATTGTACCCTTTTTGAAAGTTTTTCTTTCAAATGCCTTTTGATATCTAAATGCTGGTGACTTTGTGTCTCGGACTAATCTAGTGCTTCGGCACAACTTGGTGATTACTCGATAGTTGATGTTATTGTACCTTTTTTGAAAGTTCTTCTTAAAATTAGTGCTCCACAAATTTTCTTAATGATTGTTGATTTGGAATTGAAATGTATATTTGAACTTTGAGTATTTGAATGTGGAAGAAGGTATTAGACTTGTATGAGGTCCTGGAAGGGTGTTTTAGGTTGAGAAATCAGGTTTTGTATGAAATGTATCGATACATGTTCTTCGGAGATTCCCAGAATTGCATTATAGATAAAAAGTATCGATACATGAAATCAATATATTGACACATTTGGTCCAAGAAATCTTGGAAGACATTCTATTTGAAATGTATCGATACATTTCAGCAATATATTGATACTTAAGGTTTATTTTCAAAATTTCACAGTTTTAAAAGTATTTTTAAAATGCAAATGGTTTTGTTTTTAACTATTAAGTTCTATAAACACTTAATTTTATTGAAAACACTTTGAAACGATAAAGTTACATTTATGAAGAAAATTTTGGAAATATTTGAAAACTAGTTTAATTGTATTGAAATTCAAACTGTGTTTTAAGATTTTAAAATACAAAAGATTTTGCTTTAAACTACTAAACTTTATAAATACTTTGTTTTCATTTAAATTACTTTGAAAAAAGCGAATTATGCCTTGGAAGCAAAACTTTGGAAATATTGAAAATTTGATTACACTTGAGAAACGGGCTTTGGAAATATTTTGGAAATGGTTTACTTGCATTAATTTGAAAGTGTATTTATAACACTCTTCTGTTTGAGCTTGTTTTCCCTTTTCGTATTTGCTTATGAAGTTATTTATAACTCACACATGTAAGATGCATTTGTAATTTTAGATTAGTAGATTGCTTAGCTTGTTGTTCTCTGGGAGGAGCTACTTCTACAATCGATTTTGGTAAGTGTTTGATTCAATAGGCGTCAACCTTTTGCTTTGAGTTGTACTCCACTGGTCTGGTCTTATGTGTTATTATGATATTGAATGTTGTTTTACACTTTGTAAATAAATGTTTTAATTTGAGATTTGCCACAAAGTGGCCATATTTTGAATATGCCATGAGTTAGCTTATACTTTGATTTTTGAAATGTTTTGCTTTCACATTAAGCGTAGGATCGTGCAAACTGATATATTTTGATATTTGACATATATAAATATACATGTATTGTATATGATTCTATGGTTACGAGTCCCATGACGTAATTCAAGTAATTGAATTTATTTGTTTTGAGGCTTGCTTGGGTGAAGTGAGATAATTCCATTATACCTTTGCATCAGTCATACCCCTAAGATTTAAGTTGTGGCAATTATGTATTTCAATTGACTTGGTTTGTTGTTAATGCTTTCATTTATATACATTTGTACAACCCATGAAGATAATGTAGAGCCTTTTCGGGCCAATTGAAACATAGCACTTCAGCATTCAAGAGAGGACAAAAGGAAGCAAATTCGATGCACATTGAAATAAAGTTGACAACTTTGAATCATATGATTTAATGGGGAGATTATTTACTGTTGCATCAGGGCCCCAAGGCTTAGACTTTTCCAATCTGCAATCTTTGATTAGATCTATGCTTGTCTTTTTCTTTTTCTTTTTTACTTTTTTTATACTTTAGATATCAATGATTGGTTTTTTTTTTTTTTGTTTATTAAAGCTATTGATAAACTAGAACAGAACAGAACAGAGAAATCCATAAAGGAAAGTAGTAATTCCTTGCACAAGATCTTTATTAAGCTATTTTGTTATTTAAAAGTGGCTAAATGGATGTGAAATTGTAATACAAATGGTGCAATCTTTCTTAAACTATAAATCAATATAATTTGTTTTACTTATTTGATCAAATAATTTATCATTTTACACATGAACAATAATAATAAATATATTGATCTATCTTATAATCTTTGCACAATGTGTATGTAACACTTACTAATGAGGAAAACCAACTTATGTTTTGTACAACGATCAATGATTTTTTAAAATCAATCACAAAATTACAATGATACAAAGTATAATATTAAGTTTTATATTTATTTTATTTTTTTGATTTTCTAAAATAGTACAAGGATTTTGTCTCTCTTCTAATAAAAGATCAATAATTGAATGATCAATCAGTGTTATGTTATCTTTTTGTACTGAATTTTTTGCACAATTCATTTAAAAAATTCTACAGACTCGTTGCATAGCACGAGAGCTCTTCGAGCAATAAAAGAATATTTTATAAAAATAAAAAATAACTTACTTTAATCAAAATAAAAAATAGAGGGGTAATAAAATTTACACATGGATCACAAATTTAATTCATTATCTTAAATGAAGTGATAAATATCAACTGTCATGTTTTATCTTTTGATATTTGCAAAGTTGTTAAAAGCGGCCGTACAACAGAGGAAAGATATAGACTTGGAGGCTAAGGCAACTTTCTTTCTTTATTTTTTTACTGTGGCAGTAATTTTTGGTAATCCTTTTTTTAACCTTTTTTTTTTTACGCAAAAGAGCCTATAAATAAATTCGGAACCTCCTAAAACTTTATATAATCCACAACTGTCTCTCTGTCTCTCTCTGTCTTTCTCTGATAAATTCTTTGAGCAAAGCAAACTGACAGGGTACGCTAAGAATCGCCAAGATGAGGTTTTTCCTTTTTTCTTTTCTTTTTTTAATTTTTTTATTTTTTTTCTCATTTTTCATTTTGTCCTTGTTTGTCTAGTTTGTTTGGTTGCTTAGAAAATGGAGGAAAACGAAAGGAAAAAAGCGTGTAAAATTAAATATGAAGTTCCATTGCTACTATTGTTTGTTTACTGTCTTTTTTTTTTTTTGGGTTTGCTCTGTTTTTTATTTTTTTATATTGCTGTACAGAGAAGGTTTGGTTTGAATTGTAATTATAAAATTACTATGATTTCTCAAGGGTTTCTCTTCGGGCAACTCTCCAAGGAGTTATATTTGGCTTAATTGCTTTTTTTCCCCTCATGACATTAGGATAACTGGTAAATTTGGGTACCTGACCTCTGCCATAATTTTATTGCTATTTAATGCTGCAACTTGCAATTTAAAGACTAAAACTTTATGAGAGTGAGAAACCCTTTTGTTAGATTTGGCTGAAGTGGTATGTTGATGCCCTTATTCTCATATTGAATTTTTATGAGGTCTTTGGATTATAGCATAGTCGTGGCCTCTTGGTTACACGATGTTGATGTCAGACGTTTCTTGTTCTGGAGTATAGAATAATGAAGCCCGAGAAGTGCACTTTCTGTTGAATGAGTGAGATATTGGGATGACTGTGTTTCTTTGTTGGAAGTTTAAAGAAATTCGTTCCCTTCTTACAATTTAGTGTTTTTGATACAAGGGTATACATATATGAGAGTTTTACTTATTTAATCTAAAAAACTTGTTAAAATTGGACAATACTATCATCTCAAATCAGGAAACCTGCACATAGTTATTGATATAGTTTTTGCATTATTTTGTTATGCTATCCTGTCCGATATTTATGAGGGTTGAACACATTTAAATAGAGGAAGTGTGTGTATAGACCTGTCATGTCTCTAGAATTTTGAATGTTGCTGCGATGGATGCATTTTATTGCTGCCAGATCATGACCTGATCTTTCTGTCTATCCATTTTATTGTTTATGTATCTTTTACATCAGCTTTATTGCTTCATGTCATTCGTCGTTTAAATTATCAACCTTTATTAACATATGTAACATAGATTTTCTTGTTTGTGGAATTTCTTTTCTACGTAATAGTTCTGTAAATATTTGACTTGGAAGTAAGTTATCTGTTTCAGTATTCTTTAGTCACTAAGGTTTTCTGGTAATACATCACCTTGGAGCATTGATGTGAGGGTTCTGAACTATGATTCAAAATATATGTCATTCAAGATTTGCTTCAAGGATTGAATACATTGTTTTAAGTACAAAATGCGTTCTTAGAATGAGAGAACTTGTTTCTAAGTTTCCATTTGGACTTCCATATTGCAGCCGACATCCTACAGTGAAATGGGCCCAGAGGTCAGATGTAGTCTTCATAACTATTGACCTTCCTGATGCACAGGATGTGAAGCTTAAACTGGAGCCTGAAGGAAAATTTTTCTTCTCTGCTACTAGTGGAGTGGATAAGATTCCCTATGAAGTTGATATTGATCTGCGTGACAAAGTTGATGTTGCTGTAGGTCCACAGTTAAAATCTCAATTCTTATGATTAACTTTTAGTATATGCTACCTATGTAGTTACATAATTGTGATGCTTACAGGAAAGCAAGGCTAGTGTTGGCAAGAGAAATATCTGTTACCTTGTGAAAAAGGCTGAGAACAAGTGGTGGAGCAGATTGCTGAAACAGGAAGGGAAACCTCCTGTGTTTTTGAAAGTTGATTGGGATAAATGGGTTGATGAAGATGAGGAGGATCAGGACAGCAAGCGTAAGTCTTATTTCCTTGATGCCTTATATTTTTTTTTTCACTGCCATGTCTTCATGGTGAAGGGTTTCCTTTTTAGTTTGACTTACTGGGGATTTTTGTTGCCAGTTGCACCTGATATGGACTATGGCGACTTCGACTTTTCAGTGAGTGGCACTTCATTGCCTAATATCTTCTGATTTGAGTGCATCTAAACAGACCTTGACATACTTTGCTTTTCCTTTTTGTTACAGAAGCTGAACATGGGTGGTGGTGAAGGCTTTGGCGCAGCTGAATGTGAGGATGGTGAGTTTCATGATCCATCCAGTATCGTTCAGAGTGTGCCAGTTAGCTATCTGGATCTTGAGTTGGAAAGCATGTTTCGAAACAGCTAATTTCTCTTATATTAAGTAACTGATGTCAATGCATTCTCCTTGGCTTGCAGATGATGACAGTGATACGGAAGAGGAAAATGTGGAAGAAGTACCACCTTCGAAGGAAGACGCCTCTTCAGCTGGTGCTCAACCTGAAGTAAAAAAAGATTAGAGCCGTATTTTGGGCCATGCTCGTATCTAGATTGGGTTTTTAAATGTTTTTACGACAAATATTTTGAAATGTTTTAACTTGTTGAGCCTCTGTTTATTATGAGACTTTTAGATTGTGAGAGTTGGATGGTTGTCTCTATCAAATATAGATAGTGAAATTATAATCTGGCTGGTATTACAGTCTAAATTATATCTTATATAGCTTAGATCTTGTAGCTCTTTGCAGTCTAAATATATGGGCAATGGTCTTATATTGCTTAGATCTTGTAGCTCTTGAATTGGAATTAGCAAGTAAACTCTTTTTCATTTTGGATCAACATGTAGTTTTTTGAAAAGGGTTTATACATCTTTAAGTCTAAATTTCGGAGTCACAAGAATTGTTGTAAAACATTAAGGAATTTTTTTATAAAAAAATCTATTATTATTTTCTTGTAAAATTTGGTCAAAATGTACAAAATCCGTCTGGGGTGAGCCTCTCTTAAAGAACAACTTAACGGTTAAATTGATTTTAGTTGATTTAATCAAATTTTTAAACTTTTTTAATAAGTTTTTTAGAGAAATTATTGGTACTGTATTTGTTGCATGATTAATATAACCTTATTTTGAGAAAAATTTAATTACTTTTTTTCATAAATCATAATATTTTAAAAACAATTCATAGTTCAATATGAAAATCTAAAAATTACATAGAACATGGGTTATTAATGCATATTTCACCATTGTAATTGAATGGTTGGGTTATTAATATAATAACAATATACTATATATTACTATATATTGTTAATATATAGCATAGTATATTAGTATACTAATGAAGTACTATATTATTAGGATATATGTTATTGACTATATTAGCATATTACTAGGTAACATATGTTATTGTCTAATTAGTATATTAAGAAGCTAATATAAGTTCTGTTAATATATTAATATATTAATAACTTAAAATTTTCATATCATTGTCATTATATGTTGCATTGTTTTTATATGATTATATCAATGATATTAATGTCTAAATAAGAATTTATTATATAAATTGATTTTTCAATAAAAATTTGAATATAGGCATGAATTATGTCTTGTATATAAAAATAAATAAAAATCAAAATACTAATTAGATTATGTTATTTATTGTATGTTATTTTTTGTTATTTGATATCTTGATTAAATTTGATATATATAACTTGTGTGAGCTCGTACATTCAAAAAAATACTTTAAAATATATTTAATTCAAAATCAATTACGTTGATTACCCAACTTCAAAATTTTTTAATCAAATCGACTAAACGTAATCAATTTAACCAAAACTCCCAATTGATTAATCAAATTAATCGACCCAAATTCATCAAATTTTGTCAGATAACTCGATTAAATCGATTTTAACCAACTCTTTGCTCACCTGCTAGTTAATAGCAACAAAACAAAATTTCCTGTATCATTTTTACTACCAGTTCGGGGCATTGGCAAAGGTAGTCTCGCAATCAAGTGCCTGAATTCCAAGTGAAAGCTTTTCTTGCCAAATGATTGGCAAATCCAGTATCCACAATCCAGTATACACACTGACTTCCAGCGTCAAGATAATAAAAAGCTATGAATTTCCCTCCTCTTTTTTTTTCTCAAAAGAAAGTTGATGGAAATGATAATAAGCGAAATTGATCAGGAACATATTCTGTTGTAACGGCAGACAGCAAATATGTCAACCACAAGAGTCATTAGTATGGACCTCAACATCTAATACAGAAAGCATACTAGTCACTCTAGTACTGCAAATACGAATCAATCTTCGATCTCACATGGCATAAAAGCCACATCAGCTGTCAGGCAATCTCATCTGTGCCACTTCAGCAGGTGGTCGTAAAGTGCAAACCATCTCTCTTGTTTTTCCAAAGTAGACCTGCAATACATAGATGTTCCGACTTATAGTGCCATCTGCTAGATTGTCAATATCGAAAACATGCAAAGGCAATTGAAATCAAGAAAGTAGTCAACATACCTGATCCAACGAGTTCCGGAGCTTACCCTCCATTTCTTCTATCATCTTTCCCATGTTACAAAGATGACCATCAGCAACTGAGAGTTTCATATTCATCTATGGACAAAGAAAGTTTGTTTTAAGGTTAAAAAGGGGGTTTAGACCCTAATCAGAACTTATAAGATGAGTGCATAGACACAGAAAGCATGGTCAATAAGGATTATGCAAACCGTAAATACATTAATCTAACAAGAATCTATGCTTTTCAATTATTTTTTGTATAGGAATCTATGCTTATTTCATGACATATCAGTATCATCACGAAACAAATCCTTCTTTAAAACTCCTCATTTTTTGGGGGCAAGAGGAAACCAAAAAGAAAGCCCTCTTAATAGAAATGACAAGAAGAACTACACATTCTGCCTCCCCCTGTTCCACGCTGGGATCAAACTTTAAAAATCTACGGAATAATGACCCAAATAAATTGCAATCATATTTAACTTTAGAAATGCAAAGCCCAAGCAACTTGTTCTCAATAAGTTTTTCCTGCAGTATTCTCCTCTTATTTGTACCACGGAGGCCTTGTTCTTTTATTGGACTTTTGGGGTAGTGGGTGGGGAATGTGGAGCTGCGGTAAAGCTGTTGCCTTTACCCCATAATGAATTGTCCACACAAATCAAGATAACAAGTACAGAAGGAGCACAAGTGACATTCAATTATTGTGAAAACATCTACAATAATTAGGCAAAATAGCATTCTCAATGATAATTCTGGTTACATCTTCCTACTTATAAATGGTGCTGTGGAAGCAACGCCTAGGACAAGAGTCAAACGATAAATGTAGGACAAGTACAGGATTTTAGATGATCATCACTGGTTATGCACCTGTTTTCTAACAGATCCAGAAAATCATTGCCTGCGATGTCAAAGGCCATTTATTCATTGACAATTGGGGGTCAAGAAACTCCAGAACCTGTTCCTAGTTTTTCCAAAAAGAAAAGATGATAGTGTACTTCTCCATTTTTACACCACTAAGTGATAATCAAAAAGTAGAATAAGTGTCTATGAACCATTCTCAATAAACATAAAGCTGTATTCTCCAACAATTTATTAGCTTCCCACTAGGGAAAAGCTTAACTCTTCATTTTATAACAAAATCCCAGTACCAATTACCTGTCGTCTGAGTGATCCCGACAAACTGAAAGAACCTGATGACTCATCATCTGTAGTCAAAGACAGCATGACTGTGCTGGTCAAGCAATATCGTGTTGTACCTTCCTCTTCAGGTCCAACCTATTTCAAAGGTTAGCATTGCAGCATGAGTTAAAGAATTTATTAACAAAACTTACTGTCCATAGAGGAATAAATGGGTAAACAGAACATAGAGGTTTGAGATAAGAATGAAAGTTTTATCCCTAATTGTATCAAGACATTGACTTCACCTCTATAACATGTATAGCATCCCAAGCTCCCTCCTCCAAACAACCTCTTCGCCCATGCCCAGTCTTTGAGCCATCTTTCTCCAAAAATAATGACAGCAAATTAGTAGAAGTAACAAAGCATTGGGTTACTGGTTTTATTCAGATTAAAATTAAGCTGCTTACCTTTCTTTATCAAAAAGCAGGCTACAAAACCTTCATTGTCATCTTCCCACATGTAGACAGATGAAATGCCACCTTCATAATACCTAATGTTTTATTGGTTAAAATAAACAAATGAACAATAAATGAAGCAAATATTGCTTCGTATAATTGCACTAAAAATCCAATTTAATTGAGTTATGCCTTAAAACCCCTTGTCCAATGAAAGATAAAAAAAAGGTAAAACAAGAAGATATTTGAAATCAATTTTAATCAAACCCATGTTAAAAGCAAATGAAATAAACCAACTGTAGCACGAGGTAAGTAAGAACCTCACTGGTCACGATAGATTGCAAAGATGTCATTAGCTTCAATTTCAAGTTTCCTCAATTCTGAAGATGGATAAGGCCCATCTTCCAACGGTGGATGGTACTTATTTGACCAAGGTGATCTACAAACATTAAAATTACACAGAACAGAGTCACAAATTATGTTGCTTACAATGATTTTTAATAGAACACAAGCCATTCAGCAAGTAAAGATGAGCTTAACATGTAACTCAAAACATGGCCTTAGCACAGCCTATGAGACATGAAACAGAAACAATAGCGATTGAAGTAAGAATGATTTGTGGCTGACATGGTTCACTACCAGAGCAAACAGAGAGAGCACTGACTTTCTAAAAAACTCTAATTCTGAAGCTAGTGTTGGCATTGAAGTTCACATGCACAAATTTATATCATATGGTTAATGAACATGCTAATATATACACACACAAAGACACAGAGCAGAAAGAGAAAAAGAGAGACAACAGTGGCATAATTCTTATATTACATAATGTTTATTCAAAGAAGGCATCATGGTGACAAGTGCAGTGCTCTGGATTATTGGTGCATGCTTCTTCTATCATAAACACTTTACAACAGTTTTTCTAAGGATATTTTGGGGGAAAGTGCCCCAGGAGTGGCAAACAACTGTAGACCCCCATTCGAATCTAGTAATTAAGGGGAAAAAAAACCACCACAAGATTATTAGCATAGCCATTATTTTCTTAAGCAAGATCATGGTGATGATTAAGCTACAAAAGGAGAGGGAAAATTATTCATGGTATAACTTACAAATAGATATATTAATCAGATATGTCAAGCTACCTATATGAATCAGCATCTCTGTTGTATTCACACAAAATGAACTCCTTCCCATTGTCCACATCACATAAAACCTGTTTTCATGGGAAATACAAGAATCTAATCAATTTATTCATCCATATTAAGGGAACAAAACTCATTTGATGTTAATAAGTTTCAAATCGTACCAAAACTTAAAAAAATTATTGGTAACAATTGAATTGTATTTGACAAGTTGGTTGGTATGAGGACACCATAAACTCAACTGCTAGCAATGGAAAATTGAAAAATCCCAGTAATGGATGATTATATAAGAGATTAAAACCCAAACAGCAACAATATAAGTTAATTGATTACAGAAGAGTGCATAACAGAAAACTAGCATCTCCATAAATTAAATGGAGAGCCAAAAGCGAAAACACTTATTGTTCATATGGCTCCACTCAAGACTCAAATGGTCAACCAATAGATAATTTTACTCTCACATCACATCATGACACCCCATTTAGGTAGATCAAATTGATTTCCATTCCAGATGCAGATAGACGTGTGACCTTGTAATCATTGATGAAGGAGACAAACATATAAGGAGACTAGCGTGTATTGAACAAAACAACGGATTTTGTGGAAGAAAAAATTGAAGTGAAGTAAGGGATCTATAACATGACAATTTTTATGAACAATGCATAATCACCCTTTTCTCATGTTCATAAGTCAAGGCCACTACAATGAGCTTACAATGCAGAGCTATCAAGCTGGAATATCTCTTGGAAAACAATTAGGCTCGTGCATTGGTTAGAAAAATGAGGAAGAAGAGAAAGTACTCAATTCCAGTATCTGAATGACTGAATGTCACACACAATCAAGGTCCTAAAAAACTAAAATCCCAATACAACTAAGCCCTAATCCTATTATTTGGTCAAACTGTTCAGTTCCTCTCAGTATATAAGAAGAGAAAATTAAATTCTTCTCAACTGAGCTATAACATAATCATTTGACAACCGATAGCCAAATACACTTGTTTCACAGCTTTGAGAAATAAAGTAATGAAAAGCAAAATGAAGAAATGCACTGTTTCAAAAGATTTAAACCACTGCAATGACTTTGAACTAGCACACAATGCAGGTTGCAGATATGATACACTACCATTCATGGACTTCTTTAGAAACAGACAATTTTTTAAGTCATGTCCAACAGTATTTTTCCAGCTCTTTTTCACTGAATCTTAACAAAACAATTCTCTCATAATAGCCATATAAAAATAAAATCAGGCATTCTGATTTTCAAAAAAGTCAAATTTTTTAATTTTCTAAAAAAGAGTTTCCAAAGCCACCTTTTGCCCTTTTTTTTTTTTCTGTGGCTAACGATGCCTAACTTTTCAATAATTGTTCGCTTAAATCTTAAACTTCATTATCAAACTTTTGCGAGTACATTTTCCCTCAATCGATTTCAACAGAACTCTCTCTTAAAAGTGAACCCTAAAACGGACGATAATTTTAAACTTTTACTCCATTTCTAATCAACCAAACACATTATCAAGTCATTCTCAGAAAAAGAACAAAAAACCTAGAAATACTCGATTTCAGCAAAGATTATACAGCGAAATCTCCAAAAATGAAGTAAACAGAGAGAGAGAGAGAAAGACCTGAAGAGGGAGATCGACTTGAGAAAGGAGATCGGAGGAGTGCTGAGGCAAAAGGCTTAAAAGAGCGGAGAGTGCTGTCTCCGAGTGACGAGGCGGCATTCTTCTCATTAGTCCCATCGCTGCCTCCATTTTTCCTTCCTATTTCCCCTCCCAACTGAACTAACAAACAACAACCAGCACTTACTATTATACAACCCAAACAAAGGAAAGGAAAGGAGATTTCTTTTCTTCTTTTTTCTTTGGTTAGAATTAGAAGAGAAAGGCAATATCAGTAGTATTTGATTTTGACAATTGAGGGAAAAACCAAAAAGGCCAAGAGAGAAAAAAAGAAAGAAAGAAGCCCCTTGTTTGATCCGAGTTTCCCTCGCGGGAACCACCACTGTGTATACAAAACTCTTCTTTCCTTTAATTTTTTTGCCCCAAAAATTTGGGACCATTTTGCTTTAGTGAATGATATAAAATTGGTAAAATACTCTCACCATTATAAGTTTTATTCGAAATTATACAGAAAATCGTTAATTTTTAAAATAAACATTTCATCCCAAATATTTTAAAAGTATTAATATTAAATATAAAATATCTAAAATATTCTTTTTTTTGGTATTATTTTCTTTCTCTCGAGTGGATCAACGACATCTCTTGCACCGCCAATCACCCATAGAAAGCACCAGATCAGTGCTCCCTGAGAGTATCGGTGCCTCAATCAGGCTCTCCAAGGGAGCACCAGATCGGAGCAGCAATGCTCCCTTGGGGAGCCCAATCGGAGCTTTCTCTCTTTTTGAAATTAATAAATTATATAATAATAATTTTTAAAATTAATAAAAAATAAAATTATTTTTTTAATATTATTACGTCATCAAATTAACGAAAATATTAACATTTGATTAACAGTTAAACCTATATATCTAATGAAAGATATTTTTTAAAATAGAATGTTCATTTCGAAAATTAATAGACGTTTATATAATTTCGATCAAAATTTTAAAAAATAAAAATTATTTATCTTATAAAATATAATAATTTTGTTCCTATTTTACAGTATTAATAACAAAGCATACTATTTTAAAAAATTATTAAATTATTTAAATTTTTTTTTTTAGGTTCAGGCAAGTCTCTTTATTTTTTTTTAAAACCAAATAAGTTGTTTTGACAAATGTTTCACTAATTGTCATTAATTAAAATATCATTGTCATTTGATGCTTATATGATATTGACATAAAAAGAAAAAATGTTATATGACCATATCATCATGTCACGTCATCATTCATCATGACATGTCAGCATGCAATTTTAGCATCACATGATATTAAATGATAAATGCATTTTGACTAATTAACAATAGTTAATCAATCATTAGTTATAAGAGTTTGTTTAATTCAAAGATAAAAGTACATAAGCTTGCTTATGTTAGCATGCCACGTTAGCATCACATGATATAAAATGACAAATAGTATTTTTACTAATAACAGTCAATCAATTATTAATTATAAGAGTTTATTTTGTTTAAAGATAAAAAGCATATAAGCTTGATTGAGTGTAATAAAAAATAAAAATTAATTTAAATTTTTTTTAAAAAATTATTTAAAAATTTTTTATATAAATTATACTTAATTTATGAAAATAAAAGAAAACTTAACTTGAATAGGAAGGGATTCTAATTCCAAATATGTAGACTAGACACATGTGACACAAATAAAGTAATTTCATGTGTCAAACTCGAAGTAATCATATTCCCAAACCTAAGTTGGGTAGATACATAAATAGATTGATATAGGCACCTGGTTTGAATTGGCATATTTCACCCACTTTTAAACACTTTGTTTGATTATGACCCTTTGCATTATGTTATCATCTCGTACTAATCAATAATCATTCCTTGTTACTATAAAAATTTGAACATGGTTGGGTGGTAATTTTGGAGGGGATATGGAGATGATTCACACAAATATTGGCCCCTCCCCCATCTCAAACAAAAGAGGGTTAGGTGTTCTGACCCTTTTGGGGACCCTTTCCTTTAGCTTTTTTTGTTCTACTTTTTGTTAGCCATAATGGGGTATGAGAGGTTGATTGGAAGACACTTCAGACATTCACAGCACAGCCAAGCAAAGAGTTGGGAGAGAAATAGAAATAAAACTTTTGTTTGTGTGGGTTGGTAGGATGGGTTAGACCCACAAGCAGCTCCCCTACAGTTGGTCAATATGATTAGCACCGCGGCCCCTGGTTTGGTTATTTGCTTCTGGCCATTGAGGTGTAACACCTCAAGCAATTGATTTAACACCTCTAATCTGCCCTTGGGCTTAAGGTTCCGGAGGACCTATGGGTTGCAGGACAATGATGATTGCTCCAAGAGGAGGAACATAGGAAGCCACCTTCTTGATCATTCCCTCATTCAATAAGCTCTGGTCTGAAAATTCAAAGCCGTTTTCAGCAATAAAGATCAACAAACAAACGGAACTAAAACTCTGATAGAAGTAATCAGGTTGAAACTTGGTTTCTGCACCATTTGCTAAGGGCAAGCTGCTCAGAACAGCCTCATGAAAAGTTGCAGGTTGAAGCTGGTATATGTCTGACATTCATTTTCCAAGTGTATATGCAGTGATTTCCCAGAATCCAACACATAAAACCACTGGATAATTCAAATGTTTCAAGCGTGAATGGTTGCCAAAATCACAAGCTTTCTTCTTGATTTTTCTTGAATAAATTGTGGCATAAAAAATCAGTGTCCTACATGCAGTATGAGTCATAGATACGAGGTGCATTTCTGTGTGTCATGTACCTAACCTTGCATCCTCAAATTCACATGATTGAAGGACCAATGGCATCTTTAGAGCCATAGCATTATGAGGTTTTCTTCGTGTCTTCTTAGTGTCCAGTAATGCATCCATCACCTGTACAAAATTGACTGATCGATCACTTGACGTGAATGTAATGAATACCACAGAATTAAAGAAGCACGCACACCACTCTAGTTACTGAAATCTATATATCTATTTCTGTCAATTTGTATTTAAGTTTGGATTAAAGCCTATCTGTATACGTGTAGTGTGCTAAAATGATGCCAAAAACTTGGTTACAACTGAACCTTATCATATCCCAAAAACAGTTCAATAACCTCAAAAGCCAAAAACTAAATATTCAAATAAAGTCTTTTTTATTAAAATTAATAAAACAATTTTATTAACTTATTAAGGGACATGCATTAACAATTTCTAATTCATTATTTTTATTACTTGTAAAAAATTTATCAAGTACTCCTTTTCAAGATCGTATTAAACTTTCAATTCTTCTTTTTTTTAAGCTTTGAATAACCATAGTTATATTTTCGATTTGAGATATTCAAATTTCTATTATGAAGTACCAAAAAGATTTAGCTATTGTAATAATCTTATTTTTTAAAATGGCTAATATAAAATCAATAGTCAAATAATCAAAAGTCTAATTCAATAAAATTTTGCTTTCCAAAAAAAAATTAATCAAAATTTCTAATTCAATATATTAACTATTACATAAAATAGAGACAATATGATAATACAATATAAACTCTAAATTAAAGGAAAAAAGTTTGCAAAGATTAAAACAATAGTACTTAGTTGTTGAATATTTATTACGAACAACAAATGAGGCTCATGACTTTATGAGGATACTTAAATAATAGAAGTTTTGTGTATTTTTTTTGAAGGAATTGAAATTAAGGGAGAAAGAGCAAATGAAGAAAGAAAAATTCAAAAATGGATATTATAAACTGAAAAAAAAATGGTTTTGTATATAACGAAAAAATAGTTGTTGGGGATTATTAAATACATATTACCATTAATTGATTGAAAATATGTGAAATAGTTGGGGATCATTAAATACATATTACCATTGGTTGATTGAAAATACGTGAAATAGTTGAGAATTAATAGTATTGTGGAAATTGAGAAGTGATGAAAACTTGAGATTTATTAGACATATAATTAGAGAAGTGAGGCAATATGACATTTTATTAATTATCTTGACTTTTACATATTTATAATGAAAAATGAGATCAATAGTTGAGAATTAATAGGGATATGGGAGCTGTGAGAAAATAAATATTTATTAGGCACTTAATTTAAGAAAGGAAAGAATAAGTAGCTATTTTATTGATTATTTTAATTTTTATATATTTTTTAATATAAGTTTTTATGAATATATATATTTTAATATAATTAATTATATTTTTATAAAATTATGAGACTTATAAAAAATTGGGACCCAAAGCAAGAGCTTTGGTGGCTTTATGTTATATTTGGCCTTGCCTAAAAACTTAGTTATAAATAAACCTTATCAGATTAGTTCCCCTTACATTGCTTTTAGCGTGGTTATCAATATTTAGAGTAACTCTAAAGTTTTGATTCAATTGAGTTCTCTTTGATTTTGTCTAAAAGCTTATTCATCAATTAGAATCATAAGAGTTGAGTTTTTAAGTGAAAATGAAGTATTGCACTTATTTATGAATATGTGTTGTTCTAAAATATATTAGAGCATTTGACAACATTTGATCTACTATGATATTATGAGTTATCTTTTGAACTCTTCTAAAATTATTAATCAATAAAGTAGACTTTTGAAGTAATTTTATGTACTTTCTAGAACATTTTAATAGAAGTTAACATTTAAACCAAAATAAATCTGGCAATGATATATGATTAGCCATTATGCATTTTGAATATGGTTATTGTTATATGAATGAATACATATATAAAAATGTCTTTTGACCTATTTCGAATCATCTAGTGCACGAACGAGGTATGAGATATATGGACTTTTGGCTAGTTGGTAGTGTACTTTATGGGAGTTTGATTCATTTGAATGCCTCAACATGAGTCTGAATTTCGATATATGATATTATGTCACATCCTACTTTCTAGAAAGATCATGATCATCGCATGAACCTGCATGAATATAGTCCATTTCGCCCAAGTAAGCCTAAATCAGTAATGCATGGGTACCTAAATCAGTAATGCATGGGCTAGTCATCCATCGCATTCACATTCATTTCCATTCACAAACAAGGATATGCACATAATTCATCCAGACCACCACATTATGGAACTTCTCAATGGAAGGTGAGGTTTCCATCACGTCATATAAATATTCACAATGTTATAATAACTGTGGTTTAGCATGCATCCTGTGCCTATATTGCTATGGTGCATTCATCATAGTCTTATCATTCACATGCAACCATGTCCAGGGTTCAACATAATATTCGAAAACATAAACAAGTATGGGTTTATTAGCATATATTTACATAACCAAATTGATTGTCAACAAAACAGTTCAAGACTCAACTTGACACACTATGGAGTGTAACAATATTAGGAGGTTAGAAGGAAGGCTCTACCATACCTACCATTAATGACTGGGCTACTACTCCACAAGTTGCCTAGCCAAGCAAGCTATTGATCTGTAAAAGAAAATAGGAGAAAATAATAGGTGAGTCACAAAGATTCTGTGAGTGGGTATGGAAAAGGGACAGGCCAAGGGGGAGAATTTTTGCAATAAATCATGCTTTGCAAAAACAACATGATATGCTTATAAATCCTTTGAATGACAATAGTCTCATTTTCGCAAGTGTATTCGAAACTCAAACTACATAAAAAGGTAATAATAATATAAATCTTAACTTACAAATCATTTGCAAGGAAAAATTAAAAGGGAGTTTTCAAACTCATATGTTCGACATCATTCATTCATAACATGAATGTATCATCCATAATTATTCATATTATCATTTTCATATAAGCACAATAATCATCAAGTCACCAATCATAAGTGTCACAATATCTATTATACAAGTAATATGTCATTTCATATTATTAGCAAGAGATAAGGGAAGATGGGCAATTACACCTAATTCATCCTTGTGGTATTATTACCCCCACATCAAGCTTAAGGAAGGGAAAAGTGGTATGTTTGCCCAACTTGGCCTTGGGGTATTTTGACCCCCACACCAAGCTCTGTAAGGGGGAGAGATGAATACATTAATCCATCTTATTCTTGTGATATTTTTGCCCCTACATCGAGTTCTTAAGGGAAAAAGATGGCACGTTCACCAATTTTAACCCTATGGTATTTTGACCCATACACTAAGTTTTATAAGGGGGAGAGATGAATACATTAGTCCATCTTACCCCTGTGGTATTCTTGCCCCCACACTAGGTTTATAAAGGAAAAAGATGACATGTTTACCAATCATAACCCTATGGTATTCTTACACCTACATTGGATTAACATTAATAGATAACACGATTAAAGATTCATATGAGATTCTACCAAGATCAAGCATCAAGTAACAAATCATGACATTCACATGAATCTTGAAATGGTGGAGACATACTTATCCACATTCACATTTCTCACATTTTATGGGCAATTTATCATCCATATTCACTCTCTTAAAGAGATGTCTTGTTACCCACGCTAGCCCAATGATTGAAGTAATCAAGAAACTTTTGAACAAAATCATTTAAAGGGTTTATGCCTTCTCATTGGAAACTAATACATAATAGAGATATTTACTACATAGTAGTTTGAAAACATCTTTGAATACTATATATCTCATACAATGTGATTTATCGAAACCAAAATAGCATCCACATTATGCAAGGCCATTCTATCGAGAAGTCATGCTCAACTTTACTATATAAAGTATTTTAAGAGGTGCACCCACTTACCTTTGAAAAGTCAATTTCTACCAACACATAAGACTCCAATCCAACAAATTTCTCAAAGTTCCAACTGTTCCTAACCATTTATCTATCATTGCAATCAACACTTAGTCTAAGAATTGGATAATAATCATTCTAGGCTATTTCAAAACTATTCTGGTTCACCTAAAACTAATTTTTCAAATTAAATCTATTGCTCCTCAAATACCCATGTATTTAAATCCGTAAACTCATCATCCTTACCTTAGGTGAGCTCTAGACAATGAGGAAAACTCCTCAAATCCTTTAGTTTGGAGTAAACAATAAATAATACTTTCAGAGTTAGAAATCCAAGATTTTAAGATTTCAAAGTGAAAAAACATCACCTTTGTTGTTAAAAATCAAAACTAAGCTCAAATCTTCCAAAAATGGTGATTTAAGTTAAAACTGGGTTGAGAGAGCATTAAAGTTGAGAAAATACCTTGCAAAAACGGCTGAGGGTCACAAACCTTTGTAAATTGTGACATATTTATAGTTTGGGTTGTGAGAATTCATTTTTACCCTTTTTATGTTTTTGATCTTTGTGTAATCTATCGATAAATGAGGTCATCTGTTGATAGATAGGCTTCAAGGTCTTTTTAAAAAGCTCTTGAGTGGCTATCTATCAATAGATGGACACATTGCTCTCTATCGATAGATGTGTCCATCTATCGATAGATATTATTTCGTTCTCTTTAAAAACTTTCTAGGTTTAATATATCGGTGGATGATAAACATCTATTAATAGATTTTGTCTAGAATGCACTCTAACTGCCTTCATTTTTAATTTTTTTCCTTTTTACTTTGTATTTACTTAAGATATTTATTGTAAATAAGCAAATACCCCCATTTGAATTTAATAAAAATATCTAAAAAATCAAATTCCAAAAGAATCAAAATGTAAATTTTTCTTTTAAGAACAAAATCGAAAAAGTTCAACTAAAATTAAATTTGCGGCTCTTATTTACTATAGCAAACGTATTTCAAAAATTATGAAAAAAATCATTTATGGTTATCTAAATATCAATGAAACGATCATTGTCATTTTTTTTATTTAGAAATAAAGTTAGAAAAATTTCTATTTTAATAGTCATAGCCAACCAAGATGGCTGCCACAAAGGATAAAAGAATATACGGAAGGGACTATAACCAATAAACGAAATCAAGTATGATAGATGTCCAAAGCTTATCTAAGGATTTATCCAACTAAAGTTAGGGGTTTCACATATTAAGGAGGAATTGACTATGAACTTTTAATATATTTGGATTGTTGGATCATCAAATGAAGTTTTTAAATTATGGATTTCTTTTGAATAAGTTTTGAAAGTATTCATTTACGATATATAAATGTAAATGATATAAGTTTTGAAAGTGAAAATTGTTTTATGCATTGTGAGCATTCGAACCATTGTTTTAATATATGTCATCAAATGTCTAGACTATGGTTTTTCCTTGAGAAGGCTTATATTATGATGTTTGAAAATTGTTTATGCTTTCACATATTAAGCACGAGATGGTGCATGTGGATATTTCTAAAACTGGTTATATATGAATACATGATGATGCGTCCTATGGTTTCTCTTATCTAGTTATCTAATTTTTTTGTACTTTTTAAGCTTGCTTGGGTCGAGTGGGACCTCCCTATCTGGCCTTTGTGCAGTCATGGACTCCGAGTTTGGGTCGTGACACATCCTAGATTAATGATTGCCCTAATGATAATGAACTTGGTTAGTTGACGTGGTATGATTACCCTTCCAAACATGCTAGATTTGAAAGGGTGAGTAAGCTCCCCATATATGGAATATGATTTGATATGTCTATTGGGTGATAGACCTTAGAGGCAACCTAGATTAAGGATTGTCGTATTGGTAATAAGCTTGATTGGGTGATGTGGAATGACTATCTGTCCAGATATGATAGATAAGAAAAGGTCAATATGTTCACCCCATGAACCTTAATTTGATATCTTTAGTGAGGCCATTTGAGTAATGACTTGTAGCTAGCGATAGTTGACGCTAGTCTTTGTGCACAATGTAAGATCTCTTAGCTAGCAAGGAGTGCTATGTTAGTCATGTGTTGGCAGAGTAAGACACATGTATGCTATAAGGTGTTGGATGGCCTTTAATGTTTATATGATTACGATGTCAATGATTATGTGCTCTAGATGAGCAAAACCCTAGGTAGTGGGGGTTAACACTACTCCATGGGATGATATACCTTGGTTGGACTTAGTTCTTCTTAAGATAAGGCTCCACGAGGTTAAGTTGTTTATTGTTGAAATGAAAAGCAAAATTGTTTCTCCCATAATATGTGACTAGAATGGAAGGTATTATGATCATGGTATAATTGTATGATGTTTACTTATATATATTTGTGATGGTGAAATGTGTGCATTGTGGATTGGATCTTATGTTGCCCAATATTAGTAAGATTCATTTGAAAATGATTATTGGCATTACTTGTATCTGCAACCAGTTTTATTTTTTATTTTTAAAACAAAATGCATGGTTTAAAATAAAGTCACAATATTTTAGAATACTCTTCTTTGTAGCTTTTTCCCCTCATACCTTGCTCACTGAGCTTCATACTCACGTTTTCAAATTCATATTTTAGTTTTCAAATTCGCAGTTAAGCAGATCATTGCTATGAGAGAAATCTCTTCCATTATTTTGGTAAGAATTGGTGAAGGGCACTTGGTAGGCGTTGCCTTTATTTAGCGTGCACTTCCCTGTCCGAGATTAATTTTATTTTCAATATGTTGTAAAGGAATACATTTTGTAAGTTAACCAAGGTTGACTTATATTTATTATATTGTATTGTGAGCATTTACACGATGTATGACTTGAGCACATTTATGGTGAACGAAATGTTCATGTTGAAAAATTGAAACACATGTAATGGAATATATATATGTGTGTGTGTTAAGATGAATTCTCTTATTACGTTGTCAGTTGATATATTATGTCTGGAATGAGTATGAGGCTTGCTTGGTTCGAATGGATTTGCCTACTTAGGCCCTTGCATTGGTCATGGCCTTGGGTTAGGTTGTGATAGGAAAAAAGTGTTTGATGATGTTAAGGAGTTAATGTTGAAGAAGTTCGAGGTACTAATTATATTGTTCAATTGAATATATAATTTTCCCATCCATATGCGTTAATATTGCTAATCATAATATTTTGTGTTAGGATAATTTTATACGATCTATAGAAGAGGCCCTTTTGGTTCGTCTTATATGGGAGAAGATTCATAAGGATGTGTTAAAGGACATGCTAGCTAAAGAGAGGAACATCGTAATTGCAAAGGCTAGTGTTACAAACATTAAATACTGCAAAGTCATGTTTAGGTAATGGATATCAATAGAAATCTAAGATGCCCTGATTAAAACTGAATGAAATATAGATAAAAAACAAAACTGATCTATTAAAGTAAAAGAAATCCACCTAATGCAAAAAGAAAGTAGCATAACAAAGCACATTAGTGATTCAATACCTTTTTTAGTTCATGCAAATGGGATGATACATATTATTTTTATATATTCATAAACGTAAGTTTTGGTCTCATCATCTAGCTCTCCCTAATTTTACCATCATCACCATCTCTCTGTCTATTTCTCGTCATCTCATTATATCGTCATTGATCTACAAATCAAAGAGCATGACATGGAAGATAATAACATATTTTTTGATTTATTAGTTTACATTCACAAAACCCTTTTTCTATCTATCTCTCGCCATATCATCGTCAATCTATAAACCAAAAAGCATGGCATGGTGACTAAAAATAGGTTCTTGGGTTTATTGATGTTGAGTTTTTTAGTGATTCAAGTTGGGTGGAACATATCTTGGTGTATTATAAAGTGATTCATGCCTTGGTGTGTAACATCAGTAGGAAGAAGGAAGTTTTGACATGTAATATCTAGTGCTAAAGGTATGGCATTGGCATATAACCTTTGGTGCTGAAACTTTGACTTTGGTGTGTACAATTTGGCATTGAAGCTTTGACCTCGGCATGCAATATCTGCTGTTGAAGTTTTGGCATGTAACATCTTCTACTGAAGTTTGTGACATCTACTTAGACATGCAATGTCATTTTGTTTTTCTTTTCTGTTATTAAACATGACGTGTAACTTGTTCCTTTGTATTTCACTACAACATAAACTCTTGGAGTTAAAACATGTAACAACTTTTTTTTCAAATGTAATAATATTTTTTGAACATAATATGTAATAACAACATTTTTTAAATATAGCATGTAACTTATTCTCTATCTTTGTATTTCACTAGGACATAAACTCTAGGAGTTAAACACTTTTATGATAAAGATAAAGTTTAAAATAACAAAGAATTTAACATGAAAATGAAGATGTATTAAAAAATTATTCAATGTCAGGGATGAAATGGATTTGAAGAAAAATATAAACATGACGTGTAACAACATTTTTTAAATATGACGTGTAATAATATTATTTTTTAAACATGACGTATAACTTGGTCTCTATTTTTGTATTTCACTAAGATATAAACTCTTTGAGTTAAACACCTTAAATATGACGTGTAACAATTTTTTTTTCAACATGGAATGTAACAATATTTTCTTTTTTGAGTTTTCTGAGTTGGTCTTTTCGTCGAAGCTCTTATACTAGTACATCCTTAGGGCTGCAACTATCAAGGCTTTGAGATTTTTCGACAACAACCCCACCAACTAAAGAAAAAAAAAACAAATAATTCATCGAAAATTAAAATAGCTTTGTCTCCACTTCTTTTTTTTTTTTTCTCAATTTGTTCATTTGTATGTATGAGAGGATGATTATGATGATTCCTCTTTTTCATTTTTCTTTTTTATACTTTAACTCTTTTGTTGTTAGCTTTTGCACCTCTGTATCAATTTTTTTGAGTAGTGGTGGTGTTGATTTTTTCTTTTTTCAAAAAAAATAATTTTTTTCACGCTTGAATACAAGGAGTTTTCATTAAGGACAATTTTGTCTAAAAATATTTTTTTTTGACTAAAAACAGTTAAAATTAAAAAAAAAAATTCTTTTCGAGAACACCTTATCTTTGAAAGTTAAAAAAAATCATCTCTTTTATTTATTTGTGTATTGTATTATATCATATTCATTTTGTACCAAATTGAATGTTCACATTGTCGTTTTAGTCTGTTAATTTAAAAACTATGTTTAGGTACTTTCTTCTTTTAACACCTACGACTCTTTATCTTTCTCTGACTTCTTTTGACGTTAAAAACTTCTATGATTTATTAATGCTATAAAAAATTAAGTACACTAAAGAATTTATCAATTCTTAATGTCAAGTAAAAATTGGACATCCAATTTCATTTTTACTTTTTAATAATTTTATAGAAAATAGATGCAAATATTAGGTAACAAGAAGTAACAGAAATAAACCAAACAGAAAAATTCATAAACTATTAATACATTTTTTTTATTTTGTTTTTGGCAAGCAAATATGCAATATAATTGCATTTATTTCTACCTAAATGCATGCCATCACAGTCACATCACTCGTAACACGCTAAAGACACAGAGCCTAGGAAATCGGGAGAACGGGGGAGACTGATGCTCGATTGCTCATCACATCATACGTAAGTGGTCACCTGCTTAAGTTGCAAAGACTGGGTGTGAAGCGTGCAACTGGAACACACTCCAGATCCTTTGCCCTGGGAGCCGTAAGTCCAGGCCGTTCAGACATGTCAACACCATCTCCAGTCTTTGAAGTAGCCGCAGGCTTCCAGTCAAAGCACTGAATCATGGCTGCCAGAGTGGTGGGCAGCTCCTGCATTGCTAAAGAAGCACCAGGGCAGCCCCTCCTCCCTGTACCGAAAGGCAACAGCTGATAATGGAGGCCTCTAACATCTATAGGCCCTGAACTATGATCTCCCTCATAGGATTTCAGGAACCTCTCAGGCTGAAACCTCAATGGATCTGCCCAGACCGTGGGATCCCTTCCTATAGCCCAAATGTTTACGAACACCAAACAGTCGGCAGGGATGGTGTATCCCTTAATTTTGCATGATTGGATTGATTTTCTGCTGATCATCGGGACCGGTGGGTGGAGCCGAAAAGTTTCCTTAATGATGGCTTGGATGTATTGGAGACGAGGACTGTCCGATTCTTCTACCAACCTGCTTGTTCCCACAACTTGATCAATCTCTTTTTGAGCTAGTTTTAGCACTTCCGGGTTGTTGATGAGCTCTGCCAGTGCCCATTCAAGTACAATTGCTGTTGTATCCGTACCGGCTGTCAAGAAATCCTGGACAAGTCACAAGTGTAGTAATGATCAAAATTGGCAATTATAAATATAACATTCTCACTATCTTGGAATATTAGCTATAGTCAAAATTGGCAATTATAGATAACGAATAAATAAATAAATAGTATAATAAAATATTAGCTATAATCAAATGTGATTCCAAAATTATTGAAGAAAAAAAAAAGGTGATCCCTATAAAGTTATTAATAAGATACAGTAATCAAGTTGAAAATAGTT
This sequence comes from Theobroma cacao, assembly GCF_000208745.1. Classification (NCBI taxonomy): domain Eukaryota; kingdom Viridiplantae; phylum Streptophyta; class Magnoliopsida; order Malvales; family Malvaceae; genus Theobroma; species Theobroma cacao. The sequence continues at coordinate 18,071,685 of NC_030857.1, read as the reverse complement.
AATGCCAGTGAAAATTAGAGATGCTAACCAAAACCAAGGCCTTAATGTGATTTCTGGTTAATTGGATCTCCGAGTTATCATTTTCCAATACATCAAGCATCATGTCCAGAAAATCCTTGACCTCATTTCCATTGTCTCGTTGGTCACACTCTTTCTTGCTTTTTCTTACTTCCTCGCGATCTCTTATGATTCTCTCCAACAAAGCGTCATACCTTCTATGTATGTCCTCAAATCTCCTTCGGAATCCCTGCAGATCCCAGTTTTTGCAAAACCATATACTGTCTGAGATGTTGAACTCTCCGAAGATCTCAGTCACCTCCCTCACTAGAGCTCGAACCCCATCGGCGGGGTTTCCACTCCCCGAGCACCTCATGCTCAGCATCATCTGTGATATTGTGTTGTTGGTTAATTTCAACAGCTCTTGAGTTACATTCACGCTTTCGCCTGCTTTAGACCTGTCAAGAAGAAACTTAATGAAACAGTGCAATTCCTTGGTCCGAACGGGAAGAAACTGGCTAAGAGTTCGGTTACCTAGGAGCTCATAGGTGCTAAACTTTTTTATGAATTTCCAGTAAGGTCCGTAGGGTGCAAAGGCAAAGGAAGAGTCGTATGTAAGGTGGGTAATGGCAGCGGTGTGCATGCGGGCGGCGAATGCCAGCTCGTAAGTTTTGAGAAGCTCTTTTGCAAGCTCTGGGTTAGAGGCCACGACGCACCCAATAGAGCCAAGACGGAGATACATTAAGGGACCATAGCGGGAGGAGAACTTGTGGAAAGTTTGATGAATGAAGGGGCCAAGGAGGTGGAGGTGGCCGATGACTGGTAAGGCAATGGGGCCTGGGGGAAGCTTGGGACGGTTGTTGATGGAGATTAATATTGTTTTCACAAGAAAAAACGAAGCAATGTAGAGGGTGGAATACGACAGGAGTTGAAGCAACATGGCTACCTCAACTCAGACTGAAAGAGAGAGTTTTGGTGACAAATTTTCTCAACCCACAGGATTTCGTCTACGTTGTCTTCACAAGAACCTCGTATATATTTTGACATCGTTACAAGGGTAAAAACGAGAATGCATAAATATTCTCTACCCACCACTTCTATCCATATTCTAAAAATTAATATTTGTTTTTCCATTTGCATTGTCCAACTAGTTTTTTCACTTAGTACAATTTGTACTTAGCAAAAGTCAAAACAATTACAAGAAAGTATAATATCTTAAAAATACCTTAAAATATTCAAAAATTATAAATAAATTTTTATTATTTTATTACATTCAATTAAATTTTTATATTTTTGTTTTGAGTCAAATAAGTTTTTATATATAATAGTTGACTTAGTCAAAATATCATTTGTCATTTTATAATACGTAGTATTAATATGACATGTTGACATGACTATATGACATTTTTCATCCCTTCACATTAATGCTAACCACGTGGACATAAAATGACAAGTGACATTTTGAATAATGGATATTAGTCGACTATTAGTCATTAAGTCTTATTTGACCCAAAATAAAAATATAAAAACTTAATTAAATACAATAGAAGAATAAATATTTATTTAAATTTTCTTAAATAATTTAAAATTTTTTTCGAATATTATGCCTTACGAGAACGAGGCTCCCATGTATAGAAAAGAAAAACCCACAAAAGAGTATCTACCACCACCGGTAAAAATGATTATTAAAACATTAATTAACGTTAAAACATGTACTTATAAAATAAAACATAAATTTAATCTACACTTCTTATATTCTTTTTCAATTTTTTCGATATGATAGTTGATAATTTCTTTTCTCAATTAACTCTCTCTCTATATATATATATATATATATATATATATATATATATAT